>NC_048897.1:21825884-22125884 GCF_011077185.1 Oxyura jamaicensis
CCGGCCCGCTCGCCTCAAACGCGGCCCTGCCAGCGCGCACGTGTGATTGGGCGGCCGCGCTCACGTGACGCGCACGCCTCACGCCGCCTCCTCGAGCGCTGCTCCAGACCCGGGGACGCGGGGGGGGCGCGGCGGGCAGCGGCCGGCCGGCCGCCTCCTACCTGCCTCCCGCCGCCGGCTCCGGGGGCGCCGCGCACCGCCCCGGCCCACGCGGCCCGCTCGCGGCTCCTGCGGCCTTCGCGTGCCACGCGCACCCTCCTGCCGTCCTCATTGGCTGCGCCGGCCCATCACGTGGGCCGCTCCCGTTTTTGCCTCCCCCCCCCCCTCCCGCTTCCCCTCGGCCGGGGCCGCCCCCGCGGGAGCAGGGCACCGGCTGCGGCGCCGCGCGGCCGTTACCGGGGCCGGGAGGGGGGGGGGACAACCGGGAGGGGGGAGGAGCACAGCGCGGCGGCGGCCGCGGCAAAGCTGCCTCGCGACGCCCGCCGGCAGCGCGCCACTGATTGGCCGGCGCCGCCCGCCGACGCACTTCCGCCCTGCTGCTGCCGCCGCCGCCCTTGCCGCCCCTCCCCCGCCGTGGCGCGAGGGAAGCGCGCGCGGCCGGGCGGCCGCGGGCAGGGGGCACAAAATGGCGGCCGGAGCCGCCCTCAGGGAGCCCCCGCCGCGGCCCCTCACGCCCCGCTCGCCCGTCCCGCAGAACCGGCGGCCCGCTCCTCGGGGGACCGAGGGGCTTGTGGCAGCCAAGGGCGCGTGCGGGCCAAAAAGCGGGCAGAAACGGGCGCTGCCTTCCCTAGTTACAAATAAAACCAGTTAGGAGCAGCGCGGGCCGCGAGCGGGCGGGAGGCAGGAACCGTGACACGCGGCAGCGGCGAGGGGCTGCCACGGCCCTTAGCCCTGCGTTTGTGCCTGCCGAGCTCCAACCCCCGTAAACAATCCTTCTCCCATTAATAACTCCCGTTTGTAATTAGTCATAACGCGAAAATAAATACGCTTAAACAACAATAATTACTTCTCACAACCACCACCACCCTCACGCCTGCAGCGCGCTGTTCAGGGGCTGGGATCAGTCACGCAGCCTGCGAAATGCCAGCATGGCGGGTACGGCTGCCTGTGCACCGAGTGAGTCAGGAGCATGTGAAGAAAATAATGTGTGAATATTCAATGAAATCAGCGTCACGCACACGACAGCCAGATGAAGATGGCTGAGATAATTGTGAAGCTGCCATTCCCTAGGCTTCCAGTGTTGATTTTGCATCCCAAATACGGGCTTCCTTATCGGAAGGTGTGGGAAGGGTGCGCTGCTGGTGGCTGCTTTCCCAGAGTGCCGTAATGGTACTTCTGCTGGGCAACGTTTTCAGAAAGAGGACGGGTCGCCTTGGAGCCACTGCTGTTTTACATCATCATCACAATTTAAGCCCGATTAATTTCCAAATCTTGAGGCCATTGATATACTGCTAGGGGTAAAAAAAATAAGGTTGGGAAGAAGGGCCAAACAGATTTCCTTAAAAACAGTCCCCCAGGGAACAATGTCGGGCAATGCGGAAGGCCTGCCCCTCGCTGTTTTAGTTTCATGGCCCTAGAAAAAGCCAGTGGCCGCTCGCTGGAGCTCCCAGCCTGCTTCCCTGGCAGCCTCTCTTCTTGCCCCTCTGTGAGCTTCGCTCCTGTTGGTGCTCATCTAGGGCAGAAACCTCCTGGTACAGCATCTGTGGGGACCCCTCTCAAGCTGGACTTTTCCCTAGGGCTGGTTCCTGAGGGGCAGGAGCTGGGATCTGCCTCAGGATCTGCCTTGCTGCCGCCGGGGCAGCAAGCCAGGGCCCCAGCTGCTGTAGCCACTGGAGGTTTGGCATCTCCAACTGCGACAAGTCTTGCCCAGTATTGTTTCATCCTTTTCCCATTTTGAAGGGACCACAACCTAAGAAACCCTTCCCTGCCTGGACAGGGTAGAAAACTGTGTTCCCAGGAGCAGATGCTGCCCCTTTGTTAGGGTAAGGAGAGGTTCTGAGAGCAAGGGGTTAAACCTTCCTCCCACCAGCAAACTGCAAAGGGGGGTGATGATTGCTTGTGAGGCAGCTCCCTGAGGGCAGATCGTTATCTCAATAGAATAAATCTCAGACCTTTTAATAAATGGAGGGGGGGGGAACAAACCTTTCCTAAACTACGCTCTAGAGAACATTGCACAGCTCAAGCCTGGCTCAGCAGCCCTTGTTTTGCGAGGGGCCTGGCCCTGGCTGATCCCCCCTTGCCTGGTGCTCACCTCCCAAAGCACAGACATGCACAGAGGATGCAGCGGGAGATCCGAATGGGGACTCTGTGCTGCTGCTGGCTTCCAGCCCGATCGAGCCAGGAGCTGCCCCCAGGGCCAGCTGAAAGCACCAGCCACAAAGCACCTTACCCGTGTCCGTAAGCCTCTGTGCAAAAGCAGCTGCCGACGCTTGTTGGAGTGCTCTTGGCTGGCCGTTGTTCAGTGAGTGCCCCAGCTGCCGGCTGCTTCCCAGAATTATTTCCTTTCACATTAGAAGTGCTGACGATTCCTCAGATAGGTGAAGCCCGTAGTTCTCATGCTGCAGGATCCTCATTTGCAGCAGCCCTGATCTACGTTAAGGGTGTAAATGGTGCTAAAAGACAAACTGTGTCCGTGCCCTGCAGCCTCCCCATCCTGCCAGCGCCAGCGCAGGGAGGCAGGCAGCAGGCAGGGCTCGGGCCAGGGCTCTGCCCCTCATCCGAACCAGGGCCACCTTAAGGCATCCACTCAAAGGCACTGCTTGCACATGATGCATTGCACAGGGATGCGCCCAGAGAAGCTGCAGAAATGGCAGAGACGATGCAACCAGCCAAAAGCAAAGTAGTACGTAAAACGCTTTCTCCGTGGATGCTACTGGCAAACAGCACAACCACATCACAAAACTGCAAAAACATCCCAGGGAACAGCGCAGAAATGAGCCCGGCGCGGGCTGGGGGCTGGCAGCTGCCAGAGGCATCCTCACCACTCTCCCAGTCTCGCTGTGGGCCTCACAAGGTCAACCCCAACTGCACACCCAGAAATCTCTTCAGATTTTGCACTCCAAATGTCAATGCAAGGCAAAATGACCAGTCTGGGGACAAATTCTGATTTCACTTTCTTCCCATAGATTTGCAAAACCAATCTAATTGAGCAGAAGTTCACGACATCCTCCCTGTAAACAGAATTTCATGTGGGGAAAAAAAACGATGACATTGTCTGCGGGTTCATCCACACTGAGGAAAAGGTTTGTTGTGCCCTGCCACAACACCTGGTGAAAGCAAGGCAGCGCCCTGCTTCCAGCTGGGTGAGCAGCTCTGGGGACAGCCAGGTGTGGGGGCACCAGGGCTGAACGTCACCCTGTGAACACGTGGAAAGAAAGCAGAAAGCCCTGTCCTCTTGAGGATTTCACCTCGTTTCACTAACAGTGAGCTAAGGACATCCGTGTCTTTATTTGCAAAGCTCACGCTCAGTGATGTGCTATCGCCTGCACCATTTGTAAGATATTTACAGAAAAAATAAAAAAAAATCCACTATTTTTCCTAATAAAATTTTAGAGCCTTCCTGGAACGAAGGCAAGCACAGATTTTCTACAGGCACAGCCTTCTGATGCCAATAACAATTCATCTAGAAACAGGCAAGCTGCAAAGCACAATTTTGAGCTCCTGCCAGCCTTGCGAAGGCATCACCCCGTGGACTTCCACAAGCGGCCACCCATCACCCTGCCGCAGTACCAGCACCGGGGCTCGGCGGGCCTCAGAAGGTGCATGAACACAAGGAGGGGAAAAAACATCTTCACCTGGGGGTGTCGGGGCATGGCGTGAAGGCAGGCCGGGTGCAGGCTACGCGCTTGCCTCAGCTGTGTCACTGTCATGCCAGGGAGCTGCTGGCCTTTGTAAGTTCTGCTCTGCTGATACAGCCACTGCCAAACGCGGGAGCATAAGTCCCCAAATAAAGCCCCCGTGGGCCAGCCCTTGTCTGTGCTCCCAGCACTGCAGCTCCCAGCTACAGCTTTACAGGACTCAGCAGGCTGAGAACATTTTCCTGAGCGTAGTAAGAGAGAAAACAGAGAAATGATATCAAGCTAGGCTATTTTCTGCTATAAATAGGGCCAGCTCTTCTCATTTGGCTTTTTGCCTGATTATGCCTGCAGGAGAAGTCGGCCCACTGGCCGGGCCGCAGCCCTGGGCAATGCAAGCAGTGACCTGGAGAGACTCCATCAATAGGTTTAAAACACAGAAAACCCATCGAGAGGTAGAAAACACAGAAAACCCTTCAAGCAACCAGCCAGGTCGCTGCCCCGGGTCCCACCCGGTGCATCAGCCTCGGTGAGATGGCGCTGGTGCAGTTGGGCGCGTTGGCAGACGGGCTGGCGTCACTCAGGGGTGCGCAGTCACCGGCTGCTTGCTCTGCCGGAGATTGCCACCCCCGCAGCGGCGCTGCTGGAAACGCGTGCCCGTGCTTCAGCCTCCTGCCTGCAGCCTCTGCCGGCTTTCTTTCGCCTTACCGTCAGCAGCGCTGGGATCCCACGTTGCAGCACGGGGGGTGGGGAATGAGCAAATGCGGGGCAGATGGGGCTTGGGCTGCCCCAGCTGAGTGCTCGGTCTAAGTGCTTGTCCAAGCCTCGATGCCAGGATTTGACACCACTCATGTCGGCAGCTACGCACCCGCATGGGACCCTGCCCTGTCCTGGGGTGCAGTTGGGGTCCCCGGTGCAGCCCCTGCATCTTCCCTTGCCTGCACACCCTGCAGCCCGGGTACCAGGTACCAAAAGGCTGTTAAAGCTCGGTGCCTTCTCTTGCACCCAGACACACGCCTGCAAAACGCTTCTGCTCCTGCTCCTATGTATCTTTGTGCAGGAGGAGTAATGCGGACAGGTAACACCGGGAAATGCATTCATTAGGCCTGGTGTTAGTGACGATGTGCTGGCTTACGTCGTTTAGCAATGGGAACCTCGGTGGGCTTTGTAGCTTGTTTTAGCGCGATTTAATAAGGGGAAGGAGGGAGCAGCAGCAGCGAGTGCCCAAGGCTCCCTGCTGCAGCCGGCGGCGTGCAGGCACAGCAGCTGCAGCAGCGGCACGCACAGAAGCAAGGAGGTGGCAGCAGCGTGCTCCCACGCAGCTTGGCTAATGACAGGGCAGCGCCTGGGATCGCTGTCTCGCAGATTAACCAGCGAGGCAGCGAGCTCCCAGATTCGCCGCGCTAATTGCCGTGGGCAGAGCGCTGCTCTCGCCTGCCCCGCAGCTTCTCTCCACTCCCACTCCGTCACCTCTACTGACGCGTGTTCTCCAGCAGGTCGGGCAGTATCTGGTATTCCCACCTCGATCTTTTCGGCATGCAGACCCTCCTTCCTCGCCACAAAATTCCCGTCACCTCACACAGCAGGCAGCTGAGAAGTCAGCTCCTATAAAGACTTTTCTGGAAGCTCCTCCAGTCCCATTAAATCCTTACTGAACTCATCAAATGACAGAACCATAAAATCATAGGATGGCTCGGGTTGGAAAGGACCTTAAAGAGCATCTCGTTCCAACCCCCTGCCATGGGCAGAGATGCCACTTCCCGAGGTCTGACCTATCTTTCAGCTCCATTTTAAGCCAGTGAAAATAAACTGGAGGAAACTGGCCCTACCCGCTGGCAGCTGCCCGTGGGGCTGGGGCAGCCCTGGACAGGGAGCTACTGCAGCTGAAGTACCCAGCCCCTCATTTTGGTGCTGTCATCAGCACAACCAAGGGATTTCATGCTTCCCCAGCCTGCCCACATGTGGGAATGCATTGGCTTGAGTCTCGAGTCGGAGGATCCTCAGAGCAGTTATTAACCGAGGGCTCCATCGTCTCGGTTTTGTCACGAGACCGCCACGTGGTGACGGGGCTGATTCATGCCAACACCGAGCTCCTTCGCTGTGACAGAGCCCATGCGATCAAACCCATGGCCGTCGGTGTTTCTGCTCCTGGGCCAAGTGATCCGTTCCGGCTCGGTTTCCCCTGGTAACAAGGCTTCCTGATCACAGCCTGCACGTGTTGTCCCTAAAAGCTTCTGAATCCATTGCTTCATTGCAGCCAAAATAACAGCAAGGTAGAGGTCTGAAGGCGATACAGTTCTTACAAGCTTTCTGAGAGCAGGCCGTAGACACCACATCAGCGCCTTCCCGTCAGACAGAAGTTCCATGGCCCTGCTGGACACCAGGCTCCTCGGGGGGCAAAGCCCCCAGGTGTCCCAACAGAGCACAAGGCGTGCTAACAAATCCCTATAAATCTGGGACTCTGTATGTGGGTCCCCCATGAAATAGAAATAGCCTCACCAGAAATTCCTGGTTAAAAAAAGGTGTGTGCGGGGGGGAGGCATTTGCAAAAGCTGCCAGCTAAGCATTAGAGAATGAATACTGCTAGCAAAATGCAATGTATATCAGGAAAAAAAATACACATGAAAGTATTACCTCTTACTGTGCTCAGACAGACGCAAACTTTTACTCAAAATCAACTGCATTTGACTCCAGCAGGTGTTTGGACTGGGTAAATCCCAGTGAAGCAAGGCTCCCCGCCAAACGCAGGCCAAGAAGGAAGGCGGTAGGCATGAGAACAGCCACGCATCTGGCCTTATGCAGGACCTACTGAATGTGACAGCCAAATAAGGGTGGTCTTGGGGAAATTGCCTGGGTTTGTTAGGAAACCAGCCTGCCAGAAGGGTGCCTGCACCAGAGCTCCTGGTACAGAGCAGCACCGCATCCTGCACCAGCACCCAAAGCCAGCCCCCACCCATTGGGACCCAGCTGGGGAAACTGGGGACATGCCTTCTCTGCTCCGACACCTCACATACAGAAATCCGCAGCCCTGCTGCCCAGCTCCCTCTGTAGCTGCCTTCACAGCTCACCCGACCTCTGCCCATCTTACAATTTCCTTCCCTCGCTGCCTCCCTTTGCTGTCGTTTCTCCCACCCACGGCCCAGCTGCATTTGTACCTGCTCTGACCAGGCTTGTGTGCAAAAAGATTAGATCATCCTTTGAACCAGATCCAAGGGGCATCACTGGGCAATGGAACCTTAAAATATTAACCAAATCATCCACTTTGCACTTCGGAAGTCATTTTTCCTGCATTGCAGATGGGGGGTGAGCACTCCCGCCGTTCACCATCGCGCGTCCTCTCGGAGTGAGCTGGCAGGCAGAGGGCGTGCAGCGTGCCGCTTGCTGATGAAGAACAAACGCACGAGGCGAGCCAGCTCTCCTCCGCGAGCTGGAAACCCAGGGGCTCTTTTATGTCGTGTTGGGAACATTTGACTCAGCAGCCCAATTTCACCCGCTGCCTCCAAGCCTCTCCTCCCCGGGGAGCGCTGCCAGCAGGCGGCTGGGTGCAGGCGGGTTTTAGGGGGAAGGAACCGGAGCAGGGGCTGTGTGCCTGGGTAGGATGCAGCGAGCTATGCAGGGAGCTCCTTGCCTCCAAGGAGCAGATTAATCGCGGCTGGGGAAGGGAGAAAGGCTTTTAGCTGAGGCTTGCTGGGCCCATTTTACCAGTGACCCCACCCAGCAAGGGAGAAGACTCCTTCAGAGCATCCTCACCCCCTGGCACAGATAAGAGGCCGTGACTCGGACACAGTACGTATTTTATTATTAAAAAAATGCATAAAAACTAACGACATGCTTCCCAAAGTTAGAGTCTGTATGTACATCTGCGCTTCCCAGGCAGCTGCAGGGAGCATAGCCTTCTGCCCTCTGCCAACATGTGCACTGCACATGTCTGTTACCCTTTGCTAGGCGTTACCTTCTCACCAGCATTTACGGCGTTCCAGCTACACGAAGAGAAACCCCTGTAGTGCCTGGGCTGTAAGGTTGTGCAGTTTGTGACCGAGGAACTGTACGGAGCTTCTGGAGACAGCTGTAGGCTGCATTGTGGTAGGAAACCTCACAGAAAGGACCCATGCCCAAGCCCCAGACTGAAATTTCCCTCCCTTACAAAGGGCTTTCCACATGGGATGAAACTGGACCCAAGCTTTGTAGCAAGCCCCTAAGCTTGCAATACCCGAGAACTGGGCATTGAACGACGGGGTGTCCCGATACTGAGCCTTGCAGTCTAACTCGACTCGTTGGTCCCACCTTGGCCAACTTGGCAAGTGATGACAGCGGTGGTATTTGGCTTCCGAGGAAGAGCAATGAGGAATCCTAAGTCTTGTGGTTCTGCTGAGTTTTCAGCGCATTGGAAATAAAAGAAAACAAGATCCAGCAAATATTTAGGATAATCAGAGTAAGATGTAACTGCACTTCCTTGCTGGGAACCACTGCACAAAGCAAATGCTGATTTTACATTAAAATATTAAATTATTAAAAAACACAAAAGCGCTTGCAGTTACAGTGAGTCAGACATGCTGATTGAAAAACAAAACAAAATCCAAAGAGCAAAACCATTAGTTTTGCCCTGTCTGGAAGGCTGCAGTGATACAGGTCTATGATCTGATGTGGCTTTTACAGCATGCCAGAAGACCTCCTAAACAGAATGGCCAGTGGTTCTCAAGCTTTTTTGTGATGATGACTTTCTCTCTTTAGAATGAGATCTCCCTGTTCTTCCCCCCAACACACACACACACCTTCCCCAAATTGATTTCACACCTTCACCACAGCAGCTACAGCACTGGGTTATTGGAAAAAGTCATTGGGTAGTTAAAGAGAAAGGTTAAAGAAAACCCATTCTAAATCAAATACTGAATTCTGCTCCTGGTGAAACTGATGCATGGCTGCCACTCTGCATCTAAGCAGTCTCCTTAGTCTCCCGGAGGACAGAGCTTAGCATTAATTAGCACTGCTTCCCCTTACTGCTGGCAAGTCCTCTCTACAGGTTCCTCTCAATCCCTTTGAAGGCAGATCCTTTCCTCACCTGCGCCAGCTGCTCTCCCTCCTTCCCATTTGAATGGCAGCTGCAAGTCTGGTCAGACCTGAACTGATGCCAAACAGAAGAAAGAATACAAAAGAGGTGTGTGGGGTGAAGAGGGATGCTGGAATTTCATTTTTTTTTTTTTTTATAATTTCACCACTCATTGAAACATCTGAATCTCCTAAGAGCCCGGGGCTGAAGGAGCAGCAAGTATCACCGCGTGAAGCGTACCAGATGTTCAAATTCAAGGCTGGGTGAAAGGAGATCTGCAGATTGAGAACCACTGAGGTAGGCAACGTATCTAGGCAGCACTGCTGAGTGAACACGAGGGGAATTTTCCCTGGTGTCCTGAATGACAATGTAAATACCCATTAGTGTTTTCAGAGGTACCAGTCCCAAGTCATGCAGCCAGTACCGAAGACAACATCTACACGAGAGCGGGCGCTGACTGAACACAGAGGGTGCATTCAGCTCTGCTCCAGCTGTCAGTGAGAAGGACCAGAGCTCTGACTGACTGCCCACCTTGGCTTTGACCTTCTTTCAGCGGGAGGTGATCAACCCCCCACCCTACCGCCCCCCTCCCCAAATCCAAGGGGTTGTCAGGGTTGTGGTCCGTCCAAGCTGTCCACACCTGCAGCCCACACAGCTGGTGAAAGCTGCCACAGCTGCCCACGAGCTCCGGCCGGCATTGTTCAAAGCCACTTCAGATCCGGCGTTGGAGCCAAGCGATGCGGCACCGTGGCTGCACGCATCCCGTCCCAGGGAAGCAGAGTCACTGCTATGTACATACTAACAACTTTTCTCTCCTTCTGTCTCCAGCTCATACAGAAGGCTTTTGTCCTCCCCTTCCTGCCCATCTGGATGCCTTGCAGCCTCGGCATCATCTCCAAGGCACAAGGGGCTCATGATGTAGCGATAGTCACTCGTGACAGCAGCAGCTGCCCCAGCAACGGTCTCATCACCGTCCGTGTTTCCAAAGGAGGTGTGCAGGGCAGGGTCACTGCCGGACGCCTCTTTGTCCTTCCCAATGTTGACATAAAGAGGGTCTTGACTGGAAGAGAGCGTGGACATCCTCCCCCGAATCATTTCCAGCTGGGACCGGAGCATTGCGAAGCTCGGGCGTAGCTTGGGCTCGGGATGCCAACATCTGCACATGAGATCGTAGCTGCAATACAGAGGAAGAGAAGAGCACTGAGACACCACACAGCCACCCCGCGCATCCCAGCAGGGGCTCTGTACCTTGCAGCTCTGCCCAGCTGTGGTGAGGGGGATGCTTGCAGAGAAGGTGAGCGGAGCCAGCTCCCCACCTGCTGCTGGAGGGCTCCATCCCACCTCTACAACACTGGAGCTAATGCAGTCCTGCACTGCTCCAGCATGTGCCTCAGAGAAGTACCACTACCTCAAGACCTCCAAATTCCCTAACCTACAACATGGTTGAGCATGTTCTGACCTCCTCCAGGCAGTGGCTTTGCTGAGCAGAGAAAATAGAGAAAGGCAAGAATTCTAGCTTCAGTGTGTGTTTATTTGCACAGAATTTGCATAACTTCTGTTGTTGTTAAATTAGACTGGGTATGTCCTCAGGGTATTAAATACATTTAGAGCGAGGCATTTATTTTTGCAGTCACAATTAAAAGCACTGAGTTTTCCAAGACTCATTGGCTTTGGCTTTGCACAGGTGAAGGCACATGGGCAGGTATTATAGATCTAAACTCGTTCCTTCCTATTTTCAAAAGCATTTTAATCAAAATAATTATTTAGAGAGTAATAAAAGCCCTGCCAAGGGATTCTGAACTTCAGCACCTGTTTGATGCTGTTACTGGCTGCAGGCCCTGTCTTGCCATGCAGATGGTGTTTATCCTGCGGCCAAACGCCAGCCAAAAGCAGCAGTTGCCTGAATGCTGGTGAGAGATGTCACCAGCACCCGTACCCATGAGGGGACAGGGGGCGATGGGCTCTGCCCCTCAGCTCACGCCAGCCTGGCTGGAGCATGGCCAGAGCCATCGTTGTCCTCCTCCTCCTCACACATCGCCCCCCAGAGCAGCAGCTGCACTCCTTTTGCTGTCACCGGTTTTGCAGGGAGCAGGGACAAAGCACAGTGCTGGCACTGGAGAACACTGCAGACAAACAAACCTCAGTTAAACTTGTAAGCAGAACAAATCTGATATGGCCCTCACTGGGAAATTAAACAATTCATGATGGCTTTTACTACGTCCTTCGCTTGCCGTCGGCTTTATGAGCCTCTTTTGGATCTCACAGTAGGTTTACAGAAAGCTTCAATGCCTCAGTTGCTTGAATCCTGCATTATATCCCTCAGAAGTGACCAAAATAACTTTTAATGCTCTGCATAAAACAGAACCTTCCTATTCTGCAGCACCAAATTAAACTATGCTCTTTTACCCTGCCAGGTAAACACCAGAAATTCATTTGAAAGAAAGGTAAGGAACTACTGGCTGTAGTGGATCAACCCCAAAGCCCATTTGCCTCTGCCAGCAGCTGCCAGCAGAAGCCCAGAAAAGACACATAAGCCAAGGATGAGCATATAATAAGGTCTTTCTGGCATATTTCCTTGGGTCTCAATCACTTGTAGTTCAAAGGCCTCTCGAAATGGAGGTTACTTTTTTAGTAGTTTTTGATGAATTGTTCTTCACTGCCTGGCAGCTCACTGAATCTCTTCTCCATATTTGGCATCTTTAACATCCTATGGCCATAAGCTCCACAACTGGGAACCAAAGCTACTCACAGCAGTCAAGATGCAGACATAATGAATTTAAGCAGTGGCATAAGAATGTTTTCATTTAAGCTTAAAATGAACTGCTGAAAAGACAAAAGTGCACAGCTTCACTAAGGAGTACAGATTATTCATTTACTTAGAAAAAAAAAGCTGGGGAAAGGAAACCACGTGAAATATTCCACCATCACAGTGTGAGGGAAGGGGACTTCTTGCTGACCCATTCACACACCAGGTATGGTTTGAAAAGGCCACTAAAGCCAGTGTTTGTAGATATGCCACAGGACTAAAGCAGGAGCATGGGCTGCAACATGCAGTTTTCTGCTCCCTAGCAGGCCTCTTGACTCCTTCCTGCAAGTCTGGAAATGCCTGAAACCGATATCCACAAGTCTGTCCTGGTATTGTTTTAACCTATAATTTAAGGTGGGACACTGATCTATAGAACCTTAAATCCTGTCTCCCGTGCCTCTGTCATACTGATATTTCTGTGCGAGCAGTAGATCCAATTTTGAAAACTGGAGACCTAGCTTGGAAAAGCATGTGCAGTCTACTGCCTTTGCAATCTAGTTTCCTTGTAGTCTTGCTAGACTGTTCATCATGCTGGCCGGAGAAGGCAGGGAACAGTGAGCTTTGGAAACGCAGTTACAGTTTCTACAAAGCCAAGAGCTTCTAGCATTGATCCTGTTCAAGCTCTTCAGCCAAAGTAGCTGCTTGTGGAGCTACAACAGGTTCCAGGGAGCTCTGCCAGCAGAGCAAATTTGATAGCTAACCCAGAGACTTTCTAGTGAATGCCTCTGTGTGCTGGTAAGTGGATGGATTCAGGTCACAGTCTCAGCCAGCTGCCCCCATTTCTGTCCCGTACGCCAAACCTCTCAAGGAAGCACATGTCAGCAGGGAGAGGAAGTACTCACACATCTTCCAGGCACTCTGGCGGCTGCTTCAGCCTGTTCCCGCTGATGAGGTAGTTGTAGATTTCTGCGTTCTCAATGCCAGCATAAGGGGTTTGCCCTCGGGTCACAATCTCCCACATGGTCACCCCGAACGCCCACTGAAAGGGAACAACACAGAGAACCGGTGAGTTCCCCGTTTGCTGGGGTCATGTCATGTGAGCAGCAGGGATGCAAGGGCTAGCCAAACCCAAGCTAGGAAACAAAAGAAATGACCCATCAAATGCTGCTGATGCCAACACAACATCTTGGGAGACAGCTGACAGCCCTGCCCAGTCCTGTCCTGCAGTGGAACAGAGGGGCTCTTGGAGCTATTGCCATCTCCCACCTGCAAACCTTTCCCAAGCACCTCCAACTTGTGGTTCTTTAAGGAACATGAATATCAGCTCTGCGGCCCTCAGCTACGTTTGGGGACCACTGATCAGTTTAATTCATTGAGCCAGGTTCTGGGTTACTGGAAATGCACAGGCACAAATGAAAGCAGATTTTAGCTACTGAGCAGGGCAAGGAACAAACCACTTAGGGCTCACCTTGATTTGTGCTATACCCTGTACTGTCGTACTTCTACCTTTAAATCTAAACTGCAAGGTTTGTTAGGTGGAAAAAAAAGATTTTTTTAAACAAAAATCTCCCCAGTGTCTGTTGTAAACTGGCTCAACTGTGATCGGCAACCACTGAACACTGCCTATAGTGGTTATTCCAACACCAGCACAGCAGTGAAGTTACAAGGCACTCCTGGTGTCTCGTCAGAGACGCTCTGACATGGACAAATGAGAAGGCAAGTCCACAGAAGAGAAAAGCAAAACGAAAAGCAAACTAAGGGAAAGGAAGTAAAAATCTCAGATGAATGGGAGAAGTTAGGGGGAAGAAAGTGTGAGCACTGATGTATTCATGCTACAAAGTTCCATCAGTGATTTCTGTAGGATGGAGTGTCATTGCTACACATGTACATGACTGTATGGGTTATGTGCAATTGAGATAAGGTCACCTTCAAATTCTAATGCAGAAGAGCAAGAAAAAAGAGTGAGAGTAAAAGACTGCCCGAAGAGAAGAAAATGAGGAGGATAAGGGGAAAAGTGAAGGAGAGGATGGGTATAACAACTGAAGAATGAAAGAGGACCAAAAGACAACAGGAAAAGGGGAAAAGGGTTCACCTCTTCTGCCACAAATCACTCATGAATTTTTAGTCCCGAGTTCTGAGAACACCCAAGGCAGAGGTGGCACTGTCCCTCAAACACAAGCTATCAGACAAACTCCCTTTTCCCACCACCAGGGAGTTTTCCCATCCTCCGTGAACACAGGATTCCTCCACTTCTGCAGAAATACAAGCAGCCCCCAAACACACCAGAGCAACACTCACCACATCACTGTGTGTTGTATACAGATTATCCGCCAGACTTTCCAGAGCAAGCCACTTCACTGGCAGCTTGGAAGCACAGCCCTGACGGTAGTAGTCTCCACTGTAGATTTTCTTAGAAAGCCCGAAGTCTGCAACACTCACATTCATGTTCTCATCCAACCTATGGGAAAGTGTTAATGACTAAGAAAAGCATTTAATGGCTACCTCAGGCAAGAAAAGAGGTACGTCTGGGACTTCTTGGCCAGGAAAATGAGGTATGTAGTCATCAAGTATTACCCAGAAGGATAATGACTTCATCTATTTGATGACCAATGTGAAATAGTTGAGTGGTCTCACATCAGTTCCTTGAGACTAATAGGGAGATAATTAGGAACAAGGAAGTAAGCAAACAGCCAAGCTCAGATGATCCACTCTGTCATCCAGAGTGAATTCGGATACTTTCTGCAGGCTCAAAGATTAACAGACGACACTGGCATTGCACATTGCTGTCAGTGAGACCTGCACCCTGTATAAGCAATCAAAAAACCACAGTGCTTGCCTAGACTGCACATTACAACTGCCTAAACTGCATCTGCAAGCCATTCTCTTCAGGCCAGGCTGACTGTCTGAATTGCTCTGTAACCTTCTTAAGCCTAGGCACTTTAGAAGGTAGCACCAGTGAAGCCCATACAGATATTATGCTTCTAGGTTTCATAACGGACCCTCCCGCTTTCCCCAGGATGTGAAGAAATAGGCATTCAGCCTCCTCTGAAGAAAGTCTGCAGGTTTTTTTGTTGTTTAAAAATAGGAAAACAGCATGGGTTTATCAGAAGTGCTGGAGCAGGCTGACTCATCATTTTTCATTATGACTATCAGGCTCCTGTCTGTACATCTGGACGTTTAGATGCCTTTGGAAATCTGTGTCTTGTTGTGGATTTTATTGGTTGTGGTGGTTTTGTTCAGAGGCAGAGTTCTGTCTGCCAGAATGGGTTGTTCCTTACTCCATTCTCAGGGAAGAAGCAGAGAGGAAAGGACAAAAAAGGACTTTTCTTCCCTTCAAAGCAGGCAAGGCAGTTTGGGGACATGAACAGCAATGTGGGATCATGCAGTGTGTTCACCTTGCAATTATTTTTAAAGGCATTCTCCATATTAGCCATTCTTCACATGCTTTCCAGGAAATTCTACATTTCTTATATTGTGATAATCAAGTTCTCCAAATAGATGCAAAGAATAGAGATTTCAGGCTATATTTAAAGTTCCTTTCTCCTAACACAGCCAAACCCTTTTTCTCCCGTTGGTCACATTATAAGGTGGAACAAATAGCCCATGCTGACACACAGCTATTAGAATGACTAATTACAAACACATATTGTAATCAACCCAATGAAAATATATGCCCAAACCAACGTTGGAATGGGTCCTTATAAATAGGGACAAGCTGGAAGTTGAAGGTTAAGAGTTGCCTCCCACAGAATTCCTGGAGACAATCCCTCCCCACTTCTGTTGTGCACCCCTCTATTGACCGTTCTGGTCTTTCTCTAAAAGCTCATGGTTCACTTACATGCAGTTCCGAGCTGCAAGGTCCCTGTGTATGAAATTTTTTGAGCTCAAGTACTCCATCCCGCTGGCAATGTCAATCATGAACTTGAGGAGTGTCTGAACAGGTAAGTTCTGAAAGAAATAATAGTTTGAGGTCTGTTCCTGGAAACTTTCAACCACTTACGGCAAGACTGCAAAAGTTATTTCTAGCTTACTAAGTCAGAATATGTGGATATAGGGAGGGGATGGAAAGCAGGAGCTGGTCCTCAATGTGCATGGGATTAAATACTTCAACATCTTACCCCAAACACAGCTTTCCCTGGTATCAAAACCTACCAATGCCTTTGGGAGACCCAACCCAAACTGATCTGCATATGTTCTCTGAAAATCCATACACTCCCTAAAGGGACTCTACAATAAGAAAGACTTACAAAAGGGTTTTCCCCAATCCGTGACATCAGCAGAAAAGCATGAAGGTCTCCATGCTTCATGAAGGGCAGGATCACCATGGGAATTGGGAGACGGCCCTTGGGACGGCTCCGTAGACTGACTCCTGGCGAGCACACACAAAGCAAAGGGGTTTTAGCAAACATGTCAGGCCCATCTTACAGGCTGCTGGGCTTTGCTCTTACAAATCTGGAGGAAAATATGTGCATTTTTGGTGGGTAGGTTCTAAGCTCATTTGCATGCTCCTGTAGTATTTGCAAGAATGGGAGGAATGGCTTAAATGAGATTCTTATTGCAGGTGTAAAGGGCTGCACGTTTATTTTGAGCAGTTACACCCACTCCAACTCCCTCTAGGCCTGGGTATGAACATGTGCTTGCTCCCTACAGCACCGCAGAGGTGGCTGCACTAACACTGCTGTAGGACAGCAGCGCAGGCGGGCACGTGAGGCTGAGTGGGATGGTGCAGGAACAGGAAGTGCTCCGTGACACCATGAGCAGCACTGCTGGCTTACCGATCAGTTTGGTGACATGTGGGTGGTCAAACTCCTTCATGCACGCAGCCTCTCGCAGGAACTCCTCGATGTCAGTCGAGGTGAAGATGTCCGCTAGAAAAAAAAAAATCACTAAGTTTTTTTCCTCAGTGGGTGGCTCCAAGGGACGTTACAGATAACGATTATCACAAGCTTTTCATAGTGGATATTTCGCACATCCTCTCAGACCTACGGCTAGCAACAAAGCGTTTACAACAAAGCAGAGCCTGACACTTTCTCCTGGGACAGACGCAGTAAGCATACATCAGGGACATCTGGTAAATTGCTTCTTGGCACAGGAAAGACTTGCCAATTAGCAGCTCTTTTCTCAGCAACAACTTTCCTTGGAAGCCACAGAAATCACGTGTGGGTTAAAGATGTTAAGAATACATTAGCTAAAGGGACCTAAACTACAGTGTCAGGGAGAGGAGATGGCGCACAGAATTAAAGAAAATGCTAAGTCTGAGGAGTAGGCTGGAGACTCAAGCCAGAGTGGCAGAGATCAACTCATCTCTGATGAGGATGGCATGAAATATCCACGCTTTTGCATCTCTTAGCACAACTGAGTCTTCTAATGTGCCAGAGCTCAGATTTCTTACATAGCCACAGTAGTGGCTCAGACCAAATTCAACAGTGACGTACATCAGCATAAATTTGAAGTAAAGTATTTCTCACTGTTATTACCCCGGATTTATGGAAGTATATCAGTATGATCAAGAATTAGCCCAGCAGACTACCTCCCCCACTGGTGCTGCTGAATTTAGTGGGAGCCCTCCAGCCCTGCTGGCAAGATCAGACTCAGACCTGCACAGGAATATTCCCATTATTTGCTTTAGGCAAGCATTTCAATATGATTCAGAAGACAGAAGTGGATTTCCTTTCTATGGCCAACGGAGAAAGAAAGGTGCTTCTGAGGGTGATACATAGTTCAAGTTAGATGGCTGAACATAGACAGTTTGACTATGCACAAAACTGCTTGCAAACTGATTTTACTGTTGAAACTGGAGAAAATGATATAACTCACACTAACGTGGTATCAGTGCACTTAGTACAAGCTGGCATTCTATGCCAGCCAATTTTAGCTTCAAAGGTAAGCAAGCGTGACTCTGCTTTCAGTCAGTCACAGTTAATTTTTGCCTTACAGGCATGAGGGCTAAAACAACATAGGTTAACATATATATAGGAATGCACATACTCTTTCACTTATACCTACTAATTGCTTTTGCTGTCACACATTTCTATCTGATGAATGTTAGTTGACCTTGCTACGTACACTCCTCAAACGAAGGACTGAAAGGAAGTTGGACTATTTTGTCACCTACTCCTGACTGAGGTGAGTTAGTTTGCCCCTGCATTTAGCCCCAACACTCTTCTGTTTATTCTAGGATACATGCTTGGAGAAATGTGTTTTTCATTGCTGGATTATTACTGCAAAGCAGACCTGCCTGAGCTGTCTATGCCACATGATGTAGTACTGTTTTGAATCAAGCAACTGAACGAGATCCTCTGCACACAAAAGCTGTAGCTATGACTTGCTTTTGGTTGCAATCACTGTGTGTTAGATGCTGTACAATCAACTAAGGTGGCATAAGTCCCTCCCTGAAGAGTTACTACAAAGAGACTGAAATGAAAGGGGTGGGGGAAAACACTGGTAGAGGGGTTGAGTGGGAAGCTCAGAGAGGAGTAAGGAAGAATGTCAGGAGACATTTGCTGGAGAACAGGACAGACAGCATTTAATCTTTTTAAGCTCTCTTAAGGACTTCAGGTAGCCCTGCTGCCACTTACCTTTCAGCATCTTCACTGCCACTTTCTGGAAAGAGCCATCATCTAGCTTCAGTAGTGCCTCTCGAACCGACCCAAATTCCCCTGTGAAATGACCAGAGCAGGCAGTGAGGGAACAGCTTCTACTGAAGAACGTATGATTCACAGCAGGTTCACACCAGGGGTCGCTGACAAAGAAGCTGAACAAGCACAAGAAATGCAGCTACCAGCTTCATTTTTTACATTCTGCAGCTTCCAGCATGTGTGTGCCTAGAAGAGGTAGCACTACCAGCAGACAGAGGCCACTGTGCTGGCAATCCAGAAGGCAAAGGAATGCAACAGGGAAAGAAAGCAATCCTCCACCAGGCAGACAATGCGGAGTCAAAGCATAAGCTGGGATCCCAGGCAGGCGTTTCTGGGGAAGACACATCATGAGAAATGCAGCTAAGCAAAACTCTGGTCAGGGAAAGGACTATTAGCTGGAGAGACGAGTGGATGAGCTGGCCAAGGAAGCTCAGTGCTGACCATTTTTGGAGGTGACAGCTGTCAGAGCTGACGGTCCAGTAATGGTGCCAGGACTCAGTCAGTTGAGACACAATCAGGCCTTATCTCTCAAAATTCAGGGAACAATTTGCATGAATCATTGCTGGCCAGACAAAACATACAACACCTACTTGTGTGTACATGGTATGTTAATTCATAGGAGGAAAAGTTCAGCCCTGTGTGTTCTCAAAGGGAGGTTACAGGAAATGAAACTGGTCAAACCCTTTTAAAATTATTTTACCCTGAAATGGCTTTATACCATAGCATAACAGCCTCTTTGCATTAATTCTGGCTCTAGATTTGCTCTCCCTAATTTGGTAACTAATTACCCCATCCAAGATGCGTTACCGATGAGAAGAAAGCAAAAATGGCACCATGCCACATACCCCAAAAGCATCATCTTTCCACTAGCTTTTCAACAGTGTCCTTGATTACTGTCTGGCATGTGTTATTTCACAATAATCACAAGCGTGGATCAGACCACAAAAGAGGAGAAAGGTAAGGATCACAGCAATTTTATATTGCTCCTGTATTTTGGAACTGTTTCTCAGCTGCGGAGTCAGCAGGGCCCAAAATAACACAGCCATGCCCTCTTCTAACACGTACACTGAGCATGAATTTGGGGGAATGGGGCTGACAATGCCAAGCAGATCCTGCCAGCTAGCATCCTCCCACCAAGGGCCCCCCTAACTTTGTTACCTGTTATGAGGACAGCCCAGGAGGGTTAAAGCAGGATCCCAGAAACTGGCTAAGAGCTGACACTGTTAGCATTGTTCAGCCCTCTGACCTTCTGCAGGAAGGTCATCTTCCTGCTCTGAAAGAGCCTTCAGAAACACATTTGTTCTAGGAGGGATGGAGCGGAAGAAAGCTCCCAGTGGGCCAGGGTTAAAGAGAATGCCATAAAACTAGTCTTATAAAGAGAAAGGAAGCCAAACACTTCAGCTCCCTTTTGCTTATGTCCCCTGATTTATGATACTCTCTTAGTTATTCACTTTATTAATACACACTTTCACTTATTCCTAAGAGATTGCCCTCAGCTTGAAAAGTAGGATGATTCAACAACTAGTACACTAACTAGCCTGCAGTTTTGGAAATCTAAATTCAAAATGATCCTTTTACAATGTTCCTGGGTCAATCTTTTACCTAAAGTTTAGTGAGAAGCATCCCACCTTAACTCTGCCCATACCTCTTGACCTAAAAATTTCAGAGAAATGTTAAGAGCACCTGTGTGGGAGATCCTGCTGGAAACCTACAATAAGAAGAGTTCCCACAGACCTAAATGAGGACAAATGCCAGCAAAATTCAGAACCTGTTCCAAATGTGCCTCCAAGATCCCAAACCAAAATCTGGAGCCAAACCACCTGACATGCTGAGAGTACATCAAATTGAATCAACGTATTTTTGAGACATTGTAGTGTCTGTGGTACATCATCTGTCTCTGTATTGTCTTAGTATATTTGAGTGTATGCTGGCATGGAAGGAATTTTATATCATTCCTTTGTAAGGAGAAAGGAGAGAAGCTTAAATGAATATTCCTTTGTTTAAGGCTCTGAAAGAAATTCACACCCCAGTGAATCAACAGCACTTTGGAAAGCTGAACATACAGCACAGTTTGTGACTCTGTAGAGCCATATTATAGGTATGGCTTAACTAATATCCCCTCAGTCACTCAAAACTTTTGAAATCTTTTACCCCAGTGGAACAAAGTGTAATTTAAATTGCCAGCTACATGCAGAAGAACAGAAAACAAGTTGCTTATAATTGCTTCTCCCTGCTCAGCAGTAAAGGCAACACATGTGGACTTTTAATGTAAAGTCTTATTCAAGTTTTGGTTCTTACCCTTGCCTAACATCCTTCCCAAGGTGAACTGCTGTTCCTGGATTAGGACATCTTTGAGTTTTGTCTTCAGCTCATCACTGATCCCCACACTCTCCACTAGAAAAAGCAAAGGAAGGGTCAAATCATGGGTACTTAAATGTTCTGTCACAACATCAAGAGTCACTTGTTCTAATCTCATCTCCAATCTGATTGGAACTATTGTAAATAGCTGAGAATACAGAATGCAATCAGAAGGAACACTGGATGGACACCAGCTCATCCAACTTCATTAAATGGATGGAGCTGCACCTATTTTCAATAGTCTGACTGGCCCACAGACTATTTTGAGAACAGTACCAGTCTTACAATACCTGGCTGAATGGGTAACAATGTCCAACACTTTCTGTTCACTAGACTAATGGAAAAATCTCTAAATCTTTGGGAGCAAAGTCAAAGACTGCTGGAGCATCATCCTAACCCAGCTGTTCAGAGCTGATACAGAGAGCTGTGCCCATGCTGAATCAGAAGACAGAAATGGATCATCTGAACTCTGGCCATTCCTGGGACTCAATCTGCTGTTTGAGAAGTTAGCAGTTCCTGGCCTTCCAGGACTGATCAGTTGGTTCATGGTTACATAAGACTGAGTTAAAGCATACTGCTAATATTGTTAAGCCATACTCATTTCACTGTTACATTATATTATGGTCAAAAGAGTCCCTGTAGAGCAAAACTGGGGCAGAGGAGTGATGTATTTTAGTGTAAGACATACAGCTTCAGTCACTGTGAATTTAAGTGGCAAGTAAATGATGCTATGTAACTGATTTGCTAACAGCAACTCTGGCCTTTCACTTTTGCCATCATCCACAGACTGCCATCATTGTATATTATTTCCCATATTATTGATCCAAAAACATCAGTTTCAGGGAAAATACAGAGCACAGTATGTGCATGAATGCAACTTCTCACGTAGAATCATTCAGGTCATTTTACTTACACGTTGCTTCAATGAGCTCTGGGCCCTCCCTGTTGAAAGACCTGGCAGCTCTGAAATGGACTGCTGGATCCCCTCTGCCAACCACACTGCCAAAGGCATGGCTAGAAGGCAGAAAAGACACAGAGCCATGATGACATGGGCCATTCACTGCTAGAAGAGTGTGATAGACAGTATGCATGATTGTACTCAAACCACAAATGTTTTTTCAAAATAATCAGTCAGAAAACCACACTGGAGGAAAAAGCAAAGATGTCTCTAAGCAGCACAAGGAGAACTTTCCTTACCCAAACCGTGTTTCCTTCCTTCTTTTTCGAAGGAGAATAAGAGCCAGGGCAACAGCTGTGACCAGAGCTGTAAGAATGCCCAATGCCACAGGAACCCAGGATGTCCCATAAGGAGGTTGTCTCTGGCCACCTAGATGACGGAGAAAACACCAGTCAGCAAACAGAAGGATGTCAATGGTAAACAGACCATACTGGGATATATAATCTTTTTGTTTTTAAACAGAAAAATCATCTTGCTGAGTTTCATTTACACAGGGTAACATCGTGCACTGGAATGTGGCATAAACAACTACTCTAGCTGTTTGACGCAGCAAAGGCAGTGCAAATACATCCAGTTATCAGACCCTATTCTTAGCTTTAAGCACTTAGAAAGTAAGAGGCAATGCTCCAGATTATACTACTTTATATGACATCATGATCTGGGGCACTTTAAATTGGAGTCTCATGGTAAAACCATTACTTATTAAGAGGATTTTGCATACAAGTTTCACTTTGTCCTGTTGGTGGCAGCCAGCAGAGGCTTGACCAGGCTACACAGTACTGCCCGAAAGCCATCCAGATAACATTTTGAAAGACAATAGCTCCTTGTGGCAATCTGGTTAAGGCCATCTACATTTCCCCTCCCACAACGAGAAGCACCTTGTGGGACTTGGTACTGGCTGTAATCTCCCAGTGTTGTTTGTTGGTTTTAACTTCTCAATGTCTCTTTGCCAAAGAGTTCTCAATGTCTCTTTGCCAAAGAGAAGTAGATTTTTATTTTTTTTTTTAAAAAAAAAGTTCCTTACAAGTCAAGAAAGAAGTTACCCATCATGCAGGTTACAATTCTGTTGCTGTTCTATTGCTTTCAGATTATGCATATTTTTGCCTACAAACTCTCCTCCACAGAAGACATGGACATGCTGCCAATCTGAGTAAGCTACTGGTGAAGGAAGATTCTGCACCAGTATGGTTATGAGGAGAAGAATATTATCTATTGCTTGGCAAACAGCAGATAAATTAATCCAATTCCCTGAGAGATTTCTTCTCCAAATACAATTGCTGAAGATTAAACGTCAATTTGAATAGGGTCATTAAAATCTAGGATAGCCCTCATGTCTCCAAATTGTTTAAGAACAAATAAGTACAGGTAACAGATCCCTAAGCACTTTTAATCTTGCTCCCTCGCTCATCTTCAACAGTTAACTGCACTTTACCAGAAGCTAAGGAAGAGTCATCTAAAATGGTGTAAATAATCCTATTATGTTATATGCCATGAGAGTGTAAGTATATCTGTCTTTAAAAGAGATGTTAAAATAATGGGCTGAGATTGGGATGAACCTCCACACAGATGTATGTGAAAAGGTGTGAGACATTCTTACAGGCAGAGCCCTGGCAAGCAAAGGGCTTTTGCAGCTCGTTTACTAGTTGCATTGTCAAGCCTTATCATCCAAGTTTTAAAGGTAACACTGTTAGCCTAATAAACATGCAGGGCTTAAGGAAACAGAGCTCTGGAGAATTCTCCTCTTACAAAAAATATCGGAGCTTTAGCACCTATTCGTCAGCACCTTATCTCCTTCAGAGACTCTCGTGTTCTCTTCCCACCCAGAAGGTTTTATGGACTCTGAGTTTCATGATACCCCTTTTTTGCTGCACCTTTTGACCTGGCCTTCAAAGCTGCTAATGAGGAGGGAGAGGGATCAGAAACAGAACTGCAACTAAAATACAATGCAAGGCAACTCCAACCCTCTCCACAATTCCCAAGCCAATCACTCGGGCTGTTCCTGCCACACAATCGGGAGAAACAGGTAACAACACTGAGGTAAAAGGTCCTCTCTGACTGCTAACAATAAGGTTTCCTTGCACCCACAATGAGGCAAGTCACTCTCAGACTGTTCTGAGATCTACTCTGCCTGGTCTGGCCTGGAAGAGAGCAGGATTTAGGTCACTTTAAGGGGGGTTTCTCCAAAAGGAAGACAGGTGAAAACAAAATACAAAGCGACTCTCCTTGTTTCTGAACTGCCAGGAGTCAGGAGCCTATCCCACAGTTTATAGCAAACATGTCAGAAAGAGACGAGAGTTGAAATTCACTGTTTCTCCTGCTCTGCCCCACAGATCTTGGCTTCCCACTCTTGCCACTGAGCTAAGGAGGATGGCTGCAGCCCAAGAGAAGATCAAGCTGCCTCTCCTCCCCCAGCTCTGCCGCTCTCAAAGCTCCTGCTCTCCCCTCTTCCAAGCAGCATATGCCTTACAACCGCACAAGGCAGACAGAAGATGGTATTGCCAGATGAGCTTAAACGAGTGTTTAGGAGCTCTTTCATGATGAGAATGCTTTTTATTTCTGTAGTACGTCTTTTATTGCAAAGGTGTACAAAAAACAATCCAGGAGATCTCTCCTGCCTATCATCATAAAGATTACAGAGGGAAAAAACGCTATTAGACCACCCTATTCCTCTCTGCAGTGAAACAGGTTTCTACAGAGGATGCTTCTGAACATATTAAAACAACCTTTGTTAATAGTGTACAAGATCTCTGCATAGGCAGGGTGGAGCTCCTACTAGCTCGCTGCGATGACAAATACGCCTTAAAGTTTATACAAGCTTAGTCATCCCTACTGCCGCACTGGGAGCTGGTCAGAAACCACCCCTGGCATTTCTCACAGAAAGCAACCAGTGCCAGGCTTGCTATTTTAGGAAAGGAAGCAACTTATATTTTCTACCAGGCCTGAAACAAAACTGCAGTCTTTCTGCAGCTCTGCCGTTTAAGGCCTGTCAGCTTTTCCACAGTGAACCTTTATTTCCAGGCTGTTATGCTTGTGAGCAAATTATGTGTTTTCAGACAGCACTTGGCCAAAACACGCACCACTCCTGACGCTACTTTTTTTTTGAAGTGGTTTGGTAAACAAAAACAAGCAAACATTTTGTGCTTTCAGGATTGTCCCATTTCAGCTCCATGTAAAATGCAAATTCTATATGTTCCCTGGGGTTTCTTGCCAGTGCTGGCCATTTTCTGGAGGGATTTTCTAGTCCTTTCAGGTACTATTCTCTGTATTTGGCTGCCACAGAAGACACCAGCAGAAGAAACACACTGATGGAGCCTCTAGTAGAGCCAGCCCTGGACCTCTGCACCCATTCATTCTGCTTTAAATAATTCAAGGGGGTTAATTCCACAGTGATTGTGTTCACACACACCCTTGAGTACTGCTTTCATCATGAAAACCAGGCTGCCAAGGGGCCTTTCCGAGTAACCTGCATATTAAAGCCAGCATCAGACACACTGCTGCAAGTAGGGCTGCCGTTCTCCTCCCTACTACTAGGAGCAGAGTAGCTACTACTAGAGTAGCAAGGCTACTCTGTCCCGTTCCCTCAGCTCTTGCCTGCCTAGGAGCCCCACTCCAGTTACCCCTGCCATTCCTCAGCCCAGAGGGATCCACATCCATGTGGTTGCCCAGAAGACACATGGGTTGGGAAGAAAGCAGCAGCAAGTGGGTTAGCACCAGAGATTATAGACTGATGTCTTGGCCTGCAACAGGAGCTGGAAACAGAACACAATGTGTCTCCCCTGTACGCTGTCCTGTCCTTCTCCATAGCCTGACTCCTATTTCTTACTCACTGCAAAATGCAAGTGACAAGCAAATCAGCACTGATGAGCCATCCTGCCCTTTACCACTAGGAACGCACTCTGCACTTGCATGCTCTTTGCTCCCAACACACCCTTTCCACAGGGCCCAGGCTGTACAGTGTGGCTGCCATACCATTACCTCCCTCTTTTATCAGTAGTTCAGACTTCCCATGGTAAGTGCCATGTGGGTTTCATGTAAACACATTCAGTAAAGTTGCCACAAAAAAAGCTATGCAGCCATAGTTTAATTCAGGCTCAACTTAAATAAGTCTGGAATGGCCTCAAATTAAATCAAAGAGACTTGCACCTCTGCTATTGTGACTCCCCATGCCCTGTCTGTAAAAGAGACAGAGCAGTAGCCAGAAGACATTTTTTTATACCCATTCTTAAAACGTTATTTAATTTCCATTCTGCTTGACAAAATGTGCTGTGGTACAAAGTCACGTGGCTCAGCCAGCCATTAGCACCAAAAGGACAGGTGTCAGAGAGGTCACAGCAGTCCCAACCACTTATCTCCTCCCACGCAAAGGGGTGCAGAGAACACTCACCCATGACTTCCTGGGCTTCGAGCAGGAAGAAGTCACTCCATGGCCCACAGCCGGCAGAGTTCAGCACACACACCCTGATGATCAGGTCTTTGAGAGGGTTCCACGTTGTGAGGTTCGCTTTTGTGTCCTGCACGATCATCTCTCCCTTGAAAGCAAACAGTAATGAGCTGTAAGCTGCCTGAAAAGGGAGCTAAAACATCTAAAATGTCACCTTTAAAAGAAATCATTGCTGTGCAGCACCAATGTACAACAAGGGTTGTGAGCTGTCATTCCTCTGTTCTAGTCTCAGGTTTGCCTCTAACTTGGGGTATCATCTTGGGTTTCTCTTCTCAAAAATTGCTAACAGCTTCCCAGGATGTAAGAAAGACAGCAGGTCTAATGATTCTCTTCTATGAAAGTTGCCATAGAAATGTTATTTTCTCCTGTTAAAAGACAAAATTCTTTCATCTGTTTTAGACACAAAGATGCACTATCACGCTGCAAAGCATCTGACAATTTTAATTCAAAGGAGGAGTCTTGTCTGGTTTGACTTGTTAACCAAATCCCAAATTGCAACTAAATTTCATGGCCAGTTTTCACTTAGGAAGACAAGGCCAACATATTTGCAGCAATTTTGGGGATCTTCTTACACATCGTTTGCAGTAAAGACATAAAGACTTGGCTGCCACTGCTTATACAATGTAAATTAAAAGGGAATTCACAATATTACTACTTAGAAAGTCAGTGACACTGACCTAGTATGAAATGGATCATAAAAAAGGAAATAAGTCTCTTTTCCCTCTAGCTCTCTGTTATTACAGGCTTACTCATCATTAGTGATGCTGGTGAAATGCATATTAAGAAACAAGAAACCGTAAGAAATGCTGTGAACTTCAAAGGCAGATACCTGGGAAAGGTCAACTCTGAGAATCAAATGAAAGGCCTTCTACCCCGACAGGGTCCTTTCAACTCTCTAGACATTGTAAATGAAACTGCAGCCTTCTTTTTGTAATTTACAGTATAACTCATCCACTTGTTAAGTACACCTTTGCTGCTAGGATTTGAAAAACCAAGTCCAGTCACAGGAGAGAGATCCTGCACTGTCTGAGCTGCTTTTGGGACAGAACTAGGAAGAGGCAGGGATGAACCAAATCCCCTCACAGTTGTTCTTGTTCTACAAGGAGCAGCAGGGAAGTAATCTGTGTACATACAAGCATTCAAGCAAAGGAATTTTGCACTAACAGGTCACAAATATTGAGGTGTTATCATCAATTGCTACAAATCAAAATAGATCTGTTTATAGAAAAGCAATGCCAGCAAACCGTTCTCCCGGTCTGGATAAGGGATGAAGCACCCTAGCGCCCAGAAAATGCAATCTGACCATTCTCCAACTCTGTGACCAACGGCTTAGCTCCCCTCTGGATCTGTTACCTGAGTGATGTTATCCTGAATCCACTCCAGCCTGTATCCCAGGACATTTTCTTTTAGCACATCTGGAGCCACACCTTCCCACTCCAAAACCAAACCAGGATCTCTTTGGATAACATGGATATTTTGTGGGGTGCTGCTTGGAGCTGAAGGCAGAGGAGAGAATACAGTCACTGTGCAGGAAATTCGGGCACTATCTACACTGAAAAAATCTCTGACAAGACAGGCTCACCCTCTTTCCTGAGATCAGTCAGAAGAGAGAGCGTGAGGAGAGAAACCATTTCTGCAAGCCACCAAGCACTATGGTGGCTTCAAGTGGAAAAGAAAAGGTTGGTCACTGTCTCTTGTTTTTCTCTGAAACCCCAAGGACCTCAGGAAGCCAGTGGGACATAAGCCCAGCATGCAGGAGCCCTGTGGCTGGATCAACTTTTTTTCTCACATATCATAGCTGTTAAACACATTTGACCATGTATTACTATTTTAGGTTAGGAGACTCTTTGAGCAGAAAAGAAATCTGACAGCATAACCTGTCCTGCATTTTGGAATTAGCAAGGACTTTGGTCAAGTTTATCCTCTTTTCAGTTTGAGAACTATCTTCAGAACTTGGCTGCTATTTGCTTACCAAGCTCCAGGGTCTGGAAGTAAACCCTGTCTGTGAAAGGAGAGCTGCCCATCTCATTGCTGCACTGCACACGAACGCTGTAGTTGGTGGAGTGCTTCAGGCCTTGCACACCGTAGGCAAAGGGAGGCACGGGGGCAACTTCAGTGGAGACCTCCTGGCCATCTGGTGACTCAGCTACCTGTGCCAAGCATGAAACAGAGCAGACTGTTACCATAAGCATGTGAAAAACAGTTCCATAGGGATACAGATATGGTATCAGTAACATTCAAAATACTGGAAAGGGAGCTGTCAAATAAGAATCATGAGCCATGCCTTTATTTGGCTAAGTAACATCACTCTTAACTGTAGCAGTATAGTATTTTTCCACCAGCTGAAAATTCAGTTCCCCATTTTAAAACATTTCCTTACGTAGGTTAAATAATAATCAATAATAATCAACCACAGAATTTTATTTCCTTTAGAGAAAACTAAATGTGCTTGTTGCTTTGAGTGCTAGCAGCTTGCTTCTGAGCCTTGTCTAAGTTTGGGCAATGAAAATTGGTAATCAACTTCCCTGTTGCCTTGTGTCACTTCTTCCTCAACTCCTTTTTCAGAACTCTGTAGATTTTCAGTCTTGCTGTGGATTAGAGACATGTCAGACACTGGTGGCTTGGTTCAGCTGAACTGTTTCAAATCAAATAATGAGTTTTATCACTCCTGCAACCCTTCTCTTCCCCCCCTCCCCCAAGCCCAGAACTTCTACGCAACATGGATGTTAATTTAAATCTGATAACACTGTGTGCTTTTAATGCACCGATAGGTTCGATGCTCCCACTTGCTTTTGTACTGACAATAGCAGAAATCTCTGCACAGCTCCTGGGCTCAGCCTGTCTTCTCAAGTGCATACAAAACAGCAAAGCTAGGAGTAAAAGCAAGATATACTGACAAAAGCAAAACACTCATTGGGACTTTTCATTCTCTAAGATTATAGCAGTTTTTCCTCTCTGCCCTTCCACTTATTTCTGAACATACTTTTGGCCCACTGCTTTATTTGGCTGATAAGAAGAATGGTTCTCAAGTTTCCTTAACAGAAAAGCATATTGTTGTCATTATCAGTGTCCTCCAAAGCATGGAAAAAACAATCAGACCTTTGTGCAAAACCCTGTCATGCTGATGATGTGTTTCTGTTCCTAGTCGGAAGAGCAGGGGGTCTTGCATCTGCCCCCTTTATTCCCTGGAGCATAGATCATGTTAACAGTGTGAGTACGTCAGTTTCCTGCCACATCCCTCGCAGAAGCAATCTGCCTGTCTGAGCAGGGTGCTCTCAGGGCACCCGTTGCAATGTCAGAGTGCCAGAAAACCAGGGCCAAGTCTTGGCCCCCTGCCCTCTCCCCTCTCCACAAGGTTCCCAGCAGAAGGACAATTGCTCCCTCACTGGGAGCCAGGAGCGCGTGCATTTTCACATGGAAATGTGGGTCAGCGGCTCTCACAAAATCAGAGCCATTGGAGAGGGAGGGAAGATGAACAGTGGCATTTCTGCCCCTGAAAACCCCTAGAGGGAAGGCAGCTTTCTGTCAGCAGACAATGACCGCCAAGTTAACCTGCTCCCAGATCCAGATGCAGCGACTTTGTCCTCAGAAGAACAGGAAAAGTCTGCAAGGCTTAGAGGAGGGCGAGAGACTGCTGAGTGGACAGAAACCAAGCTGCTCTGATTCAGCCTCTTTTCCATATGTCCTTGTCCCCTCACACCCCTGCCAAAAGTGCAAGGAGGAACTCAAAACCCGGGGTGATTAGCACTGCTGAAGCTGATGAGCATGCAAACCAGAGGGAATAGGCTGTTCCAATTGGAGCTCGCTCAGCATTGTAAAACAGAGGAAGAAAGCCATTTTCAGCTGTGAACAAGAACAGAAGCAGCAACAAAAAACAGAGACTGGGGCCAGCGATATTCAAGCATTCTTTCTGCCAGGGAGTTAAATCAGAACGATGGTTTCTTTTGCTTAACATCAGAGCACGAAATCTCTGGTTTCCTCTCCACCTCCCCAAATAAAAGAAGACTGACTGTAAGGAAATTAGCCAGGCTGCTTCCAGCATACCTTGTGTTTGTAAATCCTTCCTCCTCTACATAGTTGGCAACACCCCACAGAAATTCCTTTCCGGCTCATATTACTGCTGCAGTCAGGTGGGGAAAGCAAAGGGGCCCACCCTTTATACTGACAGATAAACCCACAGGGAACATGCCTAGCTGTGTTTGCACACTTGCTCGAGAAACCACCACTTACTGTTTGATTTTACAGTTATGTGCCTAACTAACTTTGCCCAAAGTTAGACTCGTACCATTATTTCCATGAAGCTAAAAGGTCTGGTCCCACTTTAAAAGGGTCTCGAGCACTCAGCACCAGCTGGAGCTCACCGATAACAGCACCCTTGATTTCCTTGACAGAAGCTGTCTTTGACAACAGAAGGCTAATCAAGAATAAGAGGTAGTGCTTAATATTACTCTAAAACATGCCGAGCTTTGTCTAAAAATGCCCAACCTGTCACCTGCCTCCCTCATCTCCCTCTTTTCCTGTACCATCCCATGCCCTGCAAGCTCCTCGGGGAGGTGGCTCCAAGGAGCCCCACCCTTCACGCAGGGCAGGGGACAAAACTCAGAGGGGACAGCGCAGAGAGGCCGTACCTGAAGAGTGCAAGAGTGGAGAGGAGCACGGCCATCAAACCCCGGCACCCAGACCACGCTGGCGTTGCTGCTGGTGACTTGGCTCACAGTCACATTGAGAGGCGGGAGAGGCATGGCTGTGAAGGAAACAAAGGCACTTTTCAGCATACACAGAACTGAGCAGGTATTCACATGGAAATGCGCAGAGGCTTGAGGCTAGAAATTATGCAATGAAATTGCTGGCAGAAATGGTACAATATCACATCTTTAGAGCATCGCTGACTGTTGTGAATGAAACTATTTTCTTAGCATTGAACAGGCTATTCTCATCCATTCTTTAAGAGTCCAGCATGCTTGCTCCATGCACAGAAGCAGCAGTTGACCTCTTGGATAGCAGCACCAGTGGGTGATGCTCACACCTGCACTATGCGGCCCCCCTCCCTGCCCCCTCTATTGCAAAGCATGACCCAGCCCTGATTACACAACTGCCTGTGGACTTGCATTGTGAACCAAATCAGGCCTTGAAAATCCCTCCCCCAGTTCTCAGTCCAGCCCCAAACCAGCTCTGCCAGCACCAGCAGAAGGGTGTGTTGCTGCATGACCCCAATACCCCACAGTCGGGGTTGCAGCAGCCGGCTTGGTGCCATGACAGTGCCACTCCAGGTGCCTGCCACTGACCCTCCTGCTGCGCCCAGGGACAGGGCCTGGATGGAGAACCATGCTCCTCCAGCCTCAGAGATAATAAACTCAAAGGCACTCTGTTTGACAGAGAGCCACTTCGAGGCAAAGGGAGTGCGTATCATGTGGCTGGCACCACACTACCAATTAATGGCTGAGCCAGGAACAAAATCAGGGTTCTCAGACAGGCATTTAATCAGATGTTTGTGCTCCCTACCATCACACAGCAGCACCAGAGCACAGCTCTTCTGCTCGCTCTGACCAGACACCTCCATCAGTGCAGGGGCCTCTAGGATTTCCTTGCATCAACAAAAGCTCATCAGCTCCCTTTTATAATGCTCAATACTTCCATTTGCCTTCTCTTTTTCTCCCAGTGCAATTTCACATAGTTACTTCATATTCTTCCTGATATATTCCTCATCATCTCTTTTTCACTCCTGAGTCTGTTTTAATTTAAGCATCTCACTCCTGAAAAACTACCAGTTTCATAGACACCCACCTCTCCTCCGACCTTTCGAGCCTCTCTTAAAATCATAGCTGCTGTATTGAGAAATTCTTTTCTATTGCTCCTCAACACATTGTACCTTCAGGAGTCCTCTTTCAAAATCCCAAGGGGACTCAGGACAAGGTTCTACATAAAGGCCAAATTTTCCACCTCTCCTGGGCTATATTCAGTGAAAAGGAGAAGTGGAAAAGTAATTGCAGACCAGGACTCCTCCAGCTGCAGCTCCTACTCTGCCAGAGAGCTCTTCCATCTCTCACCACGCTGAGAACAGCCTCAGCATCTCCTCCACGTGGGGCCACCTCGCAGGAGAAATGCTTAGATCCAAGCCCACTCCCAGGCCTCCAAAGGGCCTTGAGGAGAGGATGGGGCAGGGAATGGATGATGCCACAGATTAACCCTATAAAGCCTTTGCTGTCCAGTTACTAGGATCCAAGGGCAGGAGGCTGCCACCCACATAAGAAGAATGCACACGTGGGTGTGCACGCACATGTGGGGTGGCAGAGCACGGGGCTGGGACACAAGATGGGCAATGAGTTCTTTGTGAGTTACCTTAGATTCTTCCATGTCTTGGTTTCTTTCCCTTTTGCTCTTGGATATTCAGGTTCATAAGCTCTTTGAGGAGAAAAGAAGGCTGTTTTTTGCTTGCTTGGATATCACCAAAACATTGCCCTGAAGTCTTTATTTAGCTAACTTTCCCATAACTTCTGGGTTCAGCAAAGTTATTTCCAACACGGGATTGTGTACCCAAAGGAAGCATGGGCTATCAGATCGGTGAGAATAATCAGCTGCTAAGACATCCATGCAGCGATGGAGACAGCCATGGAAGAGGCTAGCACCTTGCCCTATTTCTGCAATAGGCAGGAGGGATGGATGCACTTCCCCATCACATGCTGGAAGAAAACAGAGTGGCTGTGGTTTCTGCTGCTGTGAAACACAGGATGTGACCCGCAGAGTCTCAGCTGCACCCACGAAGGAGAGCAAAGCCAGTCTGAAAACAGCAGCTTAAGCGTTAAGACAACGTGAGTTAACTTCCTCTGTGTTTGCAGAGTGCCTGGAACAATGGGGCTTTGTACACCGCTGGGGACTGTGGGCTACAATAACAGTAATTTTCTGCTTGGAGTACACCCAGCACATTGTGGGCACTACAGAGAATTGATAATGAACAACAACAGCAGCAGAGAAGAAGAAATGCTAACAGTTTGTAAATGTCCTAGCAAAAATATTTGCCTCTGAAAACACTGAAGAAACAAATTGTTTAATAAATTGTAGAAAGACTTTAGTCTCCTCATTAGCAGATGGATCTGTGCAAGAGAGGAAGGCACTGACCACGCACGTACAGACAACTGCTCCCAGGAGTCATTTCATTCAATTCCACGTCTCTAGGATCAAGGACTAAATGAACATTGTCACGGTCTGCTCCTGTTCCTGCTGATGTTCTTATTGGGAAGCTTTGCCTGAACTTTGACAAAGGTTGTAATGGATCTTAAAGGCTTTTTTTTTTCCTTTTTTTTTTTTTTTCCCTTTTTTTTTTTTTCTATTTAAAAGAGCCTCATCACTTCCCTATGTTTATAACTACCTTTTAAACATATCTTTGAGGTATTACAGTTAGAACCAACAGGATTACCGCTCTGGACTCGACATTTAAAACCTGTTTTTGTATCTACAGGAGATATCACATACTGGTGTAACATCTGCCAAATCACTTAAATTCACTTTCCTCAGCTCAAAAGTGTGCGCGCACACATAGGCGTATGCTGGTGGAATGTCCTTCACAGATAGGTTGTAGAGATTCATTAGCCCTGATTGCCCCTGAAGCATTTGGAGGACTTTTGGCAAAATATAATTGCTGGGAAGTATGAGATTTGTGAGGCCTTTATCCCATCATCTTATTAATGATTAAAAATGTGTTAACATCAAAAAAGAAAGAAAAAATCTTGTTCATGCCAAACATTATCTCAAATTATGGCTTTATGCAATTTTTAAAGCTTAATAGCTTTGCGAACTAAACTCTATCCCAGGATAAAAATATCCACACAAGATATATTCCACAATAACTAATTCCCCTGCGTAGACAAGCCTTTAAGGCAACAACTCCAAATGTTTTTAAATTAAGTTGTAAATCTTACTAGTCCAGCACACTGCATTCTTGGCATAGCAGTAACCACAACATTTGTCCTGAAGAAAAACACACCGTAGGAATGGTAGATCTACAGCTGGGTTTGAAGCTATACCTTATTGCATACTAGCTAATACAATTCTGAATTTGATATAGACGTAAACGTTTGCTCTTATACAGGCTGAGCAATAAGGTACTGCTTGGAACAAATTATTTTTGTGACATGTCTCTCTCCTGGAACTGATAATTATATCATTTAATGGGTGTTAAAGCACGACTAAAAATTCAAATGCAGAAGCATCCCAACATGAAGAGGAGGGGAAGAGCTGACTGCTCCGATTACCACCCTGTTTCAGTCACCTGGATGCACAGAGGAAAGGTGGCAGCAGCTTAGGGACTCCAAACGGCAGCTGCCCATGCAAGGGCTAGGGATTATTTGTTTTGAACAAGTTTCTAAAGGGGAAAGAACAAAAAAATAAAATCCATAAAGAACAGTGTGGATGAGTAGGTTTTAGTGGCCACTAGTGATTGCCTTCCTTTCCTTTTTTCAGCATCTAATGTGACGCCAACAGAAGCGAGCAGAAATAATGGCCTCTTTAGCTCTAACAAGACCCATCTATCTCCAAGGAGGAAAGATTTCCCCAGCTTTGGTTTAGATGATATCCAGCTACATCTCCCACGAACAATTTGACTGCTCCAACTCTCTACATTTCAAGGAGATACTGCTATTTGACATCATGTTTCCATTCCTGTATCAGATGCGTTTTATTTCCAGCAGCCTGTGATACGGCCCCGCACAGCAAGCAGGAGTTGCCAGAAGAGCACAAAGCATTATTTCAGCTGCTGGCAGCTCCAGCCAGTGCTGCTTGCCGGCAGCTTTGAGACAGCCCCTTGCATTAGGGAGCCCTCCCTTCCCTCCCCACAGAGCAAACCCATCTCCCGTGCCCATTCTCTCACCTTTAATTTGAACAGTGGCTGTCCGAGATGAAGACAATCCCTTTACGTTGTGAGCTTCGCAGGAGAACACTGTGCTTTGATTAATACCTGGAGGTTGGCCAAGAAAAGGAAAGGAAACACAAACAGCTATATAATCCAGCTCCAACCGTCGGCAGAATTTCAATTGCGTGACATCCAGCTCATGCTGCACAGGCAGTTGGAGGGCTGAGCTGGGTGCCAATCAAAGGCACGTGGATTTCAATGTAATTAATGTGCCAACCACATTTCTAATGGAGAGTGTGTGGCAATGTAGAAGAGCTTCCCTTGGAGCTTCAGAAAGCACTGAAAAAGAAGGATGAACCTGGCAGAACAGCAGATCACAGCACTCAGTTCGGAGATGTCCCTTTCTCACATGCTGGTGAGCTTCCTAGGAGCAAGGACCATGCAGAGCCACAGGTCAGTATAACCCATCAGCACCCCGGAGCTCAGCTTGCCACCTGAGCACCTCTGCAACCTGAAGCACAGCCACCTGCTAACTGGGCTGGGAGCCCAAATAGGCTTCCAACCAAATGCTGCAGGCTTTGAGCTAATGCCCACCTGTCCCTTGTCTTTCATCCAACTTTTGAAGACAAGGAAAGGAAATGAAAGCAAAATGCTACTGCACCTACACTGAGGCACTCTCCAGGGGTGACTCAATACAAGGGATGGTTGTGCACCCTCACTTTTGAGAACATCTGTCCATCTGAAGGGCCTGAACATGGCATCATACTGATGCCCAGCTGCTCCAAGGTGCATATTGGCACTGTTAATTAATCATGACTGGGACACATTTGCAAAGCTGCCTGTGGCCAGCATCCACTTTTGCTTCGTTGCCTTATAGGGATCTATCTATCTGATAAAAGTTAAGGGTTGGCCCACTATGGGCATGCAGTTTAGGAGGCAAAAGGTCTCTCAGAACTGCACGAAGCAGCTTGCACAGTGTCCATCGTTGCCTTTCAATTCATCTTCCAAGAGCCTGCAATTGACAGCACTGCAAAGAAGGTGTACTGAAGGAGAGGAGGGACTGCCATAAAACGAAAGAGTAAAACGTTTGGTTCCATCCACTCCCCCCAGTGAACCAGAGGAAAATGCTGACAGTGGGCAGCAGAGCAGAGGAGCGCCTGATGCATGAGGCACTGCCGAAAGACAGAAGCAAACACAGTCCTGCCCTGAGGAAAACGCAATGTACACCACAGACCAAGACCCACTTGCTTTCCAGCACCATTGTCAACACTGCTTTCCAAACACAATAGCCCTTTTACCAAACTGACTGATCGCTGAACAAAGGTTTGCTTTCTGGTTACAACTTTATCATTTTCTTCAGGATTTGATACTTTCTTTAGCTAGCAATGCCTGACCAACAATATTTTTGACATGTCTTGGCAATCTGACCAAGCAGCTTGTGTTCTCCTACATGTTCTCTATTGCAAAGACAAGATCCACCCAAGGAGTGGATACCCACACCCAATATCCCACCCAATATCCCACCTACCTACACCCAATATCCCAAAGAGTTATCCAGAAATGAGTTTCCATGCTAGAAAACTATTAATTTTGTGTTCTTCCCCCTGATTAAATAAAATGAAATGCCAGCACCTGAGTGCATTATAGCTAAGCACTCTTCTACATGACAGGGTTGGACATCTCAGCTCCCTCAGCATCTGCTGAAGCCATGTAGAAGAGAGGCACAGGTCCTCTTGTCACTAACAAACAGCTGCACACAACCCAGCTTAATTCTCAGAACAGTATTATCCCTAACCAGCAAGGGCTCCCAACTATTTGGAGTGGGAGAGAAAAGGACAAACAAAGGTGCTGGTGAGGAACATATATAATAGTAGTCTATTTGGAGAGTCCCTAGGAACAGCTGCCCTTCTTCAGGCCCCCACATCACTGCTCTACAATTACAAAAGTTTTGTGAGGCACCGTGGGATGAGCTCAGGGAAGGGAGGGAGACTTTTTCTCGTTATCATCTTTCCCCTCTCCATTATCCGCCTTTTCAGTTTTCATTTCAACTGGCAGATTCTATCATAAGGGAGCAGTTTTCATTTCCAGCTTTGAACAGCACCCAGTGGCTATGTAAGAGAAGGAGCAGATGATAAAACCATCGCAAATCACAAACCAAGTTTTGATTTACATACAAATTAGGTTTAAAGGGAAGGCTTAATAGAATTGGATAGCTTGAAGGATGGCCAGAGATTTACAGAAAGAAACTCCCCCTGGGTGTAACTGTATTAACACTGAGGAAGAGGCCCCAGAGATGAATCTGAGTCGTAAAACCCAGCTAGTTCAAGTTTGACTCACAGCTGCTGAGAATAACAGCAGCATAGAGAAGAAATATCACAAAGCTGTTGGAGAAGTAACTAGAATTAAGTTACCTTTACAAGGTAACAACAGGAATAGCTACAGTCAGGTCCTGGTAGGTGTATGTCATCCTCCCCTGAAAGCAGGCTGAGAGGCCCAAATCCCTACTGCCTCCTGAGGTCTCCAGCTGATGCAGGGGGGGAAGGCAGTCTTACCATCACATGCTAGCACCCACTCTGGGGCAAATTTCAGTCTCTGTGGATATCAACCAGCCCACTTTAGCACCAATACAAACGGCCTAAAAGCATCAAACAATTACATGAGGTGGTCAGGTTTTAGTGATAAGAGCATCCAGCAAGCCTACAAGACCAGAGCAGGGTAGGAGAGCAGAAAGCAGTGTGAGATGTGGCTGTGCATGGGAGGAAGAGGTGGCATCTGTTACATGCAAATGCTTGTTTCTAAGCCAAAAGTCACCAAGAGAGTCATTTACTAAAGCCATAAACACTCCCCATGAGGTGGAATAACAAAAGAGGAACCCAATGCATCACCTGTCCAGTAGCATCTTTACCACAGTGCCAGCCCCACCCAAGCTCTGCAAAGCCTGCGTGCCTCAAGCCAGCAAGAAAATACACTGGGCTACAAGCAGCCCTTGACATGATCTGCCTTCATACGTGATCATGGTCTCTCAGCTTTCAAGGTGCAGTCAAAGACTGTTCCCACACTATGAGGCTACCCCGTGTCACTAGGCATGTACAGAAAAAAGCTCTCTCCCTCCACGCTTCTGATGCTCAAAGTGATCCCCTGCATTGGCAGTAGCCTTACCTGACACATTTAGGATGGAGGGGGAGATGTCTGGAAGCCCCACTCTAGAGTCTCCCATCCACCAGATAATTGTCACTGGTTCAGGGGGACCAACAGCAGCACAGGCCATATGAAATGGGGAATTAGGGGACACGGATACATCCTCAGGTTCCACAGTAAAGTAGGGTACACCTAGAAAAGCAACAGACAAGTGATAATAACTTGAGAGGCTCCTCCTGTCTCTATTTGTTACCACTAATCCAAGTGCCCAACACTGGACACCCATCTGTCCTGCCCCTATACCTAATCTGACTCCATCCAAGCCCTTCACAAAATAAACCAAATTACCTCAGGATGTGAATGGCCACACACTCCCACTACAAGTCAGTGAGAAAAGAGTGCCTTCTTCCTAATGCCTTTGAAAAGACTCTTTCACTGAGTGTCCTTCAAAACTCCCCTATAAAGTAGCCTTAAACAGTAGAATTTGCTCAGCTTTTCAGTTGAGAAATTGGAGTTTAAAGAGGAAGCAGTCAATATTTGTAGCTGTGTCTGCCACCACTTTTAAAGGACACCTAACCCAGCTGCAGGTACTTCTTGCCATGCAAAAACTGAACTTTGTAAACACGCTGAACTAGCTGCTGTGACAAACCCATGAATGAGGAAAGAATTCCCCTGGTGAGAGGCCGGGATCACTTACACTCTCTCTGCACAATCTAATTGAATGGAGCAGCCACCCAGCATGCTCGGCACCGAGAGAACCAGGCTGCCCTGAAATTAGGGGTAATTTGTTACAGAGCTAACAGGGACACAGCTCTCTCAGTAAGTATCTGTTTGGTGCAGTGGCAAAATTCCTGTTTGGTGCAACAGGCCTTGGACCAGACCCACAGGGAGCTGAAGCGCTGCTACCTCAGGTCTTCTCTCAACTGGTAAGAGTTAGTGGAGCTCAGCACATCAAAACATGTGGTTCCTCTTACAGGCAATGCCAAGCCTCTGGTGGTTTCAGTGCTCCCACCTAGTTACACAAAGTTTCAGTCAGTATGGGTGCTGACCATGCAGACCAGTTGACACCCACTTCTGGTAACTTCTGGAGGAACCGAGGCCTGGAGAAGTGCCGGGCTCCTTTTAAACTCAAGTACAGCTGCCAATGACTGTCTACACCACAACAAGAAATAAGATAACCTCAGCTGGAGAAAATGTTTGGGAAACTGCTGATCTACCACCTCACAGAAAGAGGAACCAGCGATACTGGGCATTCACATGCTTCAGTCACACTGCCCGTCCTTGGCCACAGAGATGACAGGCCCGAGTGGCTCCAGCTGGCATGGCACATGCGGAGCATCCCCAAAAGCAGGCAATTAACATTGGGGCCAAAACATGGATTTAGGAGCCTAATGCTTGCTTGACATTCCCTCTGCACTCTGACTGGAAGTGGTGCCCTCAGTCTTTTACTGAGGGGCTGGTCACTCTTTGTATTTTTTAGGTGGCAGTTTATCTGTGCCCTCCTCTCCTCCTTGCCTCTTGACCCTTTAGAGTGGCAGGTAAATGAAAAAAAGCTAACATGGGTCTAGAAATAGGTCACCCAGGAATGACAGCGCCTATCTGTACAAAGGCTAATGCTCACGGCAGGTATATCCATCATGATTCACCACTGGTTTCTGCTTACATGCTTTGCTTTATTTTTTTATTGCAGTCCTACTTAAACAGTAAAAGTGATCAAACTTTCCAAATACCAGCTGTGACACCTCCACCTGCTTTGACCTCCTTTTCTAAGGAAGGCCCCACGGGAAAATACCAGCGTCTCTTCTACCCGTGAGCTGGATCCCTGCCTGCTGTCCCTTTGCCATGGTACCCGAGGTAACCTTTCAGGAGGATCCTGTCCAGCTCGGCAGGTTTTCTCACTTTGGGAGCAACTAACCAGATCAGACAAGACCACAATTAAAAACTCTTGTAGTTCAGGGTGTGCAGCTGACTCATCCAGCTCAGGAACTTGGACAGCCCTTGTCAGGATGTTACCTGAACACCTTGCAGTCTGTGGCACATTTAGCCTCCTAGTTCCTGGTGCAAGAGGCAAGTGCCAGCACCCACACCTCACAGATGCACCATGGAAGCAGAGAGCTGCCAACAGCCAGGAAAGCAGTGGCAGAGCCTGTGTATTCCCTGTTCCAAGCCCTGTTCCATAACCTCCCCACAGGGACAGCCTTTTTCTACAGCTCAGTTTTCAGACAGTGTTAAGGAGACACGTCCATGTGAGTTGCGCTGGTGTGCTGACTGTAGCCACAACAAGGGCCAGCAGCCCCAGGGACCAGCCCCACAGCCGGGGGTGTAATTTCAGAGGGAAAGTTCTGTAAGGGAGATAATCCTTATTTTCAGATGGTCACACTCTGTAGCGTGCCTCTTGGATTACATCTCCAGGCATCGAACACTATCATGTTCTTGATAAGGCCAGAATCTAGTTTCTAAACCAGGAATAGTTTCAAAGTTCTTTTTTTTTTTTTTTTTTTTTGGTAAACTCTGAGTTCTTCATAATATCAAACATTTTAGTGGTATCATAGGCACAGTTCAAATACCATTGATACAACTTCTGCTTGATAAAGACTACCTAACTGGATCTCCAGCCGCAGATACTAAATAGCAAAGAAATCCATTCTAGCTCACTGAGTTAGATACCAATAGCCTATGCCTGCACTGTACGGCATACTTGAAGGGTGTCAACACCTACCAAGGGCTGCAGGAGACGAAGACAAACATCCCTGCTCAGCCAAAGAGAACAATTGCTGTCAAAACAGCAAATAACTTCTAGACAAAGCTGGTATGCCCAGGGAAGAAATACATACAGAGATAACAGTGCCAGTGGGACTGATAGGCTTTTGCATTCCCTAGTTTTCTTATGCTAACTTGCTGACAGCTTTTTTTTTTAATCCACCCCTTATCACTACTTGTTAATTTTTATTTTTTTTCCCCTTGACTCCCATCTCATGTGACTACATGCTCAGTTCAGGTTTAGCTAGCTTCTGTCACACTTGCTTTTCTCTTAAAAATGACCGGTTACATTTTTAACCTACGGTTCTGTTGTAAGCTTTGCCCTTCATTCTCAAAGCTCCCCCTTATCTAGCTGCAGCTGTTTTTTGTGACTTTGTTATTTTTTGCTGCACTACCCAGAAGGGCTCCTTTGTTTTTCAGATCGCTTAGCACACTGAGCTACCCAATCACTTCTAATGCACCCAACGCGCAAATGCAGCCACCTCTGGAGTGGGCCATAGTAATTGGAATAGAAATAGAAACCTGCACAAAAGAAAATTTTAAGCTGCAAACAATGTTCTCCAGATGAAACTGCACCTGAAATTTTAGGTGGATGAAAGCCTGGAATTCATGGAAGACAGAAGGTAAGCATTCCTCCTCTCATGAGGACTGCACAAATATTTCCATCTGGATGGCTCTGGATGAGTGAGACCTGTGCTGTAAAAATGCCACCCAAACAACACCACCTCCTGTGACACACAACCCATGTCCCCTCTTCAAGAGCACCAATTCAGCTCTGGCCCAAAATATTACCAATTACATTCAAAAATCTATCTCTTGCTGCAAATACACTGTCCCTCTCAGCTGCTTCGCTAAGAATTACACTATCCCAGGACTACCAGCTTCTGAGCATCTAAAATGATCATGGCTCAAGGGAAATGAAACTAGAGGCAATGAGAAGCCACCAATCCACTCTGCCTTGGGTAACTTTTGGACAACCACCTACAACCTCCCCTTTATCAGACAAGACTAGGCAAAACAGTGCAACATGAACAGTCATGGCTGTGAGGCACCGATGCATAACACTTCTCCTGAAACTCAAAATCAGGCTAAAGCTGTACTTTGCCCTCAAAGAACTGTTTGGCCGATACATAGAAACAGCTGTGGCCCTGCCTTGAGAACAGGGTTGGACCAGATGATCCTCATGGATCCCTTTCAACCTAAACCGTCCTGTAATTGTATGCATTGTTTGAAGACCAAAGCAACAGTGGATTGAGGGGCTGGAAGGAAACGTGTGTGCATGAAAGTGTTGCCCAGAGAAGCTGTGGATGCCCCATCCCTGTTGGTGTTCAAGGCCAGGTTGGATTGGGCCTTGGCCAACCTGGTTTAGTGGGTGGCATCCCTGCCTATGGCAGGGGGATTGGAGGTAGATGATCTTTAAGGTCCCCTCTAACCCAAGCCATTCTATGAAATAATCTTTCACTTGCTTCCCAATGTACCAAAATAAAACCAGAAGGCTCACAGACTGACAGCTCCTTTAGCTACTCTCCTATCATTTCTTATCTGTCCTATAGTGATCTCACTGCAGTTATCAGGAATGGTTCAGAGCTAAGAGGCCTGTCACTGGAGCAATCTCCTCTCTCACCACTTCCACCTACAGTATATTGGTGGGTCAACCCTGAAAGGAAACCAGCACTACTACTACTCCTTACCTTCCACTATGAGCCACACTTGCTGTGATTCTTCCTTCTTCCCCCCGTTCTCAACCTGGCACCAGTACTTCCCAGAATCTGTCCGCTCGACGGATTTCAAGCTGAAAAAAGTCAAAAGCCATATCGATATTTTACGTGGATAAAGCATGTTTTTGCCCCAAAGGACCCTCCAGCATTTGACAAACCAGATGCATGGACAACACCCACTGAAATGCCGCCAGCCCTAGGGAGGAAGGCAAAGCCAGCCAGCACAAAGCACGCGGCAAAACAGTGGAGAAAGGAGGCTCCTCTCTAGGGTGGATGGAAAGAATCCTCAACAGAGCAGACAGCCTTCCTCCAAAATGTGCTCGCAGGAAACCCATAATTTGTGTCCTTTGAGAGTAGGAAGGGGTTGCTCTTCTCCTTGATTCTGAATTGTGACTCTAGCTGGTCTTCAAGAGCGGCAGCTTAGCCTACAGCACCTGAGCTAGTGGGAAACTCCAAATCACATGCTTCCAACGAGCTTGAATGTTTTGCTTTGGTTAGGTGATAGGACAGATTCATATGGGAATAAATGGGTCAGAAGAGGTCCCCTCTCATTTCAACTGTGCTTAGTGTTTTTCTTATCCTAAGAGCATTTCACACCGCAAAACTACTTGGGCCTTTCGGTTGGTGATTTCAAAGGGGTTATGCTGGCCTCCAGCACAGGGCCTCACACCACAAACCATTCTCCATTCTCCCTTGCTCAGCAACAACTCTCCTTCTGCGAAGATGCATCCAAGCAAGAGAAAGCAGTCACAGGGACTGAGCGGTTCAGCAGAGAAATTCTCTTCCTTGTTCCACCACTGGTATCTGCGGTACCTCAAGTGTCTCTAAGAGCATGAGGTGAATAAGGGCAGAATTTGGGACCAAAGCTACAAGGTCTCAGCTACCAAAGGCACTCTGAGTGCCCATCCATATACAAATTCTAATTGCCCGCCCCCCTCCCCCCGGATGCACAGCCTGCTGTCATGCAGAGATCCTCAGCAGGTTTTATGCTGGCTTTTCTAATGCTAGCAGTCCATCTTGGGGAAGGGGAGGAATTTCTCAGATGGAAGGCTGAACAGGGAGAGCGTTTGCTGAAATGCACAAAATGGTCCCGCTACAGCCTGATTTTCAGAGCTGTACCTTCAACAGGAATCAGCTGTCCTGCCCATCCAGCCGCATGTTCAGAAACACAGCGATTGCAGTGGAGAGTCACACAGCGGGTGGTAGAAATGATCACTTTAGTAGGAGAAAGGAAAAAGGAGAGAAATACGGACACATCTGGATTTAGCACCCTAACTTAGCCCTGGGGCTGCAGAAAGTTCTCAGTGGAGAAAAACAAGATGTGAGAAGATTGACAGTGGCAAAGCAGAAAAGGGAGAAGTAAATGATACAGATTCAAGACAAACTGTTTCCACAACATAATGTTATGCAACAGTTTTGCTAGGCACTGATTTTTTTCCTACCAGAACATTTATTACAGACAAGCTCTCTGACAGAGACTTCTAGTTGCTAGAATAGGAGACTCCATGCAACGGCAATCCAAGAGACCTAAGAGGAGATGAAGCCTGAGCTCACAGAAGAGTGATTCTCAGCCGCTCAATGGTTTTGAGCCCTCACAGCAATGGTATGCTTGCTTGTACAAGCTCTCTTTATGCAAATATAATGACCCAGAGGAGAACCTTGGGTCTTGCTTAGCCTGGTACTTCCAGAACTCACCGACGTCCACCTTCGGCTGCAGTAAGGGCAGAGAGAGCTGCTTTGCAGGAGGGTGTTTTTAAACCCCTGAGCAGGGCCGGCTTGATATCACTTGGCGTAAATATATAGGGAAAGTTTCTACAAAATAATTTGGGGATGGTTCAGATGCCAAATGCTCCTCCACAAAGAAAGGAAGGGGATGGAGTCCTGGGAGTCTCATTTCAATTAGCAAGCCTCATCCCTCAGGCAGACTGACAGCTCAAGAGAGAAAAAGAGCAGAATGAGTACAAGAGAGAAAACCTACACATCAGACCTTAGTCTTCCTGCTGCACAGCAGAGCAAGATGAACAAACAAGGCAAGAACACATCCTTTCACCTTGCAGTTGCGTCTCAAGCATCACAAGTGTTAGCAAAGCACCTGTCACCAGGGTAGTCAGAAAACCAATACGGCTCTAGTGCATCATCTCAGCCCTCAGTGGCTTCAGTTCTGCTCTCAGTTATGCCTTTGCCACACACTGAACTGCAGACCTGAGGACCCTGCCACAAAGAGGTCACTGCAGTTACATAGCTATAGCTGACAGCAGAAAATTGTGCAATAGATTCCATGATAGTCTTCCTTCTCCACATCTGTTGTACCTGAGGAAGCCGATCCAGTGCTCTTCATCTACTGGAATGTACACCTGGTCTACGCTTTGCACCACTGCTCCGTCCTTGATCCACAACATCTCGGGATCTTCCATTCCCTCGAGGCTGCAATTTAGTTTGACGGGTTGACCCTGGGACACCTTTAATTTGATTGGAGATCCTGTAAATTTCATACCTAAAAGAAAAATACTACTCCGCCCCACCCCCGGAAGAAGGGGGGTTGGAGTACAGCAAATTACTCCAAGTCGGTGGTCTGGAATTACATACCCTACCGGCACGCACTGCGGAGGGGTCTGTGGGCCTCGCCTCTGCCCGCCTGTGCCTGCTAAGCAATAATCACAGGCAAGCACTGAAATCGCAATAGCTGCAGAGCAGTGGCAGCTCAGTCCGCACGCGGGGCTTTTCTCAACTCTGTGCTCGCTCGTGTAGCAGCAGGGTGAGCTTCTGCAGAGCGGTGCCTGAGCAGAGCCCACCACAAAGGCTGGGAGATTCGCCGTGCCCGTGATCCGGCCACGCTGACCACGTTCTCAGCATGGCACCACACCTCCCTCTCGCATTTCAGCTACGGTGCTCCCGCACCGCTAAGAAATCATCGCACTTGCTCCATTGTATGCATTTGTAAAGAGCTGGGACATGAGAAAGAATCAATTATGCCATATTATTCAGTGTACACGGTTCCTCTGTGTTACAGAAAGCTTCCCTGCAATTTACAGAACCTGTGAAAGCAAAGCCTGTTCTACAGCACCTCGCCGAGGAGCAGAGATTTCTGTCGCGTGATGTGGGCGTGCGTGCCCGCGAACCTCCCTGGGTCCAGCCGAAGGACCACGCCGCGCTCAGAGCCACGGAGCCGCGACACCAAAGTAGCAGGACCCCGAAGCAGCAGGACCAGCACCAGGGGAGCTGCTCAGGTCCACACTGCCACAGATGCAATCGGAATCTGGCCCGGAGCATTGCTCTGCGTGTGGGTGGATGGGGAGTGTTTCCCTCAAGCAGAAGTGAATCTATGGAATGTGTTACCATGAGAAAACACGGAAGCCAGCTGTACAAGCGCATTTTAGAAAGACAGCAAATAAAGGAGGAACCAGAGGATCAAAGGAGACCGTGGGAAAGCAGGAACGTGGAATATAAATGTAAAGCTAGTTTTGTTAGGGAGAGTGGCCATTTCCTATGCAGTGGCACAGGACTGACAGACCAGAACAGGTTTTGCCCAGCTCAGTATTATGCCCCAGCAGCGGCTTCCGCATACTTCAGGGAAAAACACACAATACAAAACAAAACAAAAACCCCAGTTCCATTACTCCACTGCTCTGGTGCAGCCATGTATCACCACCGTGCATTCCAGCTTCACCCCGGTCACTGGCCAGTCAGCTTCTCACAGGACACTTTGCTACCCTACACATCACGTGTGAAATCCAGAGCGCCAAGTAAGCAGCCCTGTTGCTCTCGCACTCCGTTACAGCCTGAGCAGTGACCAGACACGGAGACGCCCGGTGTGCCACTTCCCCCTCGCCAACAAGCCACCCTCCCGCAGGGGCGGCAGCTCCCCCCGCCACCAGCACCCCAGGAGCAACCCTGAACACCGGCAGAAGGACTTCGTGCCTCCTTCTAACGAGATCCCCCAGCCTGTTCCCAGCTGGTGTCCAGCAATCGGTATTTCTGCCGTTCTGCCTGCTGCTGTGAATTCAGTACATTGACAAAAGGCACAGCAGAACTGGTAAGGCGATCGTTTTAGGTTGGTTGCTGCAGCTGGTTTGCTGGGCTAAGGATTTAATCACCTTGGGTGAGGATGATCTAATCGTGCATTACTTAGCTCATCTGTAACACAAATTACACGTCCCAGTGCGTGCCAGAAAGCATCCTCCCTGCCACCACTCACAATATTGGAACAAAACATGAAAGCTTCTCAGCAGCTCTCTCAGTATTACAGAAAACTAATGCAGCCAGGTTGCTAAAGGCACACGTAAATTGACAGACACTCTCATTACAGGTGCCTTAATGGAAAGGCAAACTACTTGGCTTTCCTCAGACTGCTCTACTGAAGAGTTAACCACAAATTAAACAATGAAGTGTCATTAGAGACCTTTTATGGTTTCAGTTCCCATACAAATTAATGCTGGAGGAAATTAATATACAGTACGAGTGTTCAGCCTAAGTTGTAATTCTCCACATTGCCTAATATAAGCCTTCTGTCAAGATCAACTGAAGGGAAGAAATACAAATCAGGTTTTGTTTTTTAAATAAAATCACAAGTTTTTGACAAAATTCAGCTTTAGCTGTGGCATCCCTTCCTGCAGGTATCCAGAAAAGGCTCACAGGGGGTCAACACCGATCTTAATGTCCACCTTTTCCTCCTTCCATTCTCCCGCTCACGATTTCTCATCCGATAACGTTCTCGCCAGCACAAGACATAATCTCACCCAAATGGGTTCCCCCAAACCTACCTGGAGCAGCCACGGGAGCCGAGACGTGCAGCTGCTCACAAATACAATTATATCGCGTTTCTTATCAGCCACTTGTCAGACAGAACCGACAGTAGCAGAACGCGCCGCTGGTCACAATCCGCAGCGGATCGGTTTGGTTTGCCTTTTCGCTCCTGCCACCTCGGAACATTTTGAGCGCCGGGCACAGAAGTGCGATCCCGTGAAGTTATTTCTGGAGCGGGGACAGAGGGAGCTGCGGGAAGCCTTGCTGCTCCTCGGGCTCCTTCGGACGCCGGCCTGGCCGCCCGCTGCAGCCGGCGGGAGGCTGCCCGGCCTCCGCAGCCTCCCGGGGGGCTCAAACTTGGGAAGAGCGGCTCGGAGCGCGCTCCGCTGGGGAACCGTGCCCGGCTTTCCCCCGGGCCGCCCGGATCGCTGCCGCCGTGTGCGGGCAGGGCACCGAGCCTCGCCGCTGCCCCGCACCCGGGGCTCCCGGAGGCGCGGCTCCCGGCTCTGCCCGGCCTCCGCAGCGGGGGCCGCCGAGCGCCGCGGCCACCTGTAGCCCGCCCCGAGCCCCCCGTCCCCGGAGGGCCGCCAGCGCCTCACCTGCCGCGGCGGCGCCGTCCCGGAGCGCCGCAGCCCAGAGTCCCAGCAAGAGGAGGCGCGGCAGAGCCATGCCCCGCTTCAGCTCCATCGCTCCCGCACCACCATCGTCCCCCGGCTCCTCGGCTCCGCCGGGCTGCCCCGGGAGGCTGCGGGGAATCTCCAACTTCTTCCCGGCGGCGAGCAGCGGAGCGGTGCGGGTGCGGGTGCCGGTCCCGGTGCCGGGCGGTCTCCCCCTGCCGGCGCGCAGCCGCTCGGCGGCTCCTGGGCCGGGCCCGTCCCTCCGCCGCCGCCGCCTCCTCGGCCAGGAAATGGCGGTGCCGGGCGGTCGCGGCGCGCTGGGCTCCCCCTCTGACATCACGTCATGAATATGCAGCAGCGGCCCCCGGAGCCCAAAGTCGCCGCCCCGCCGCCGCCCCCGGCCCCGGGCGGGCAGAGCCTCAAGGGGGGCTGCGGGCAGAGGGGGCCCAGAGCCCGATCACCGAGCGCGAACACCGGGCCCCGGCGTTCCTCAGGGCGGGGGCACACGGGAGGTCGCTGATCTCCCGCCCCGAGTGTGGACGCGGGGCCCGCCTGGCCCCGGGCCCCTCAGGAGCCCTCACGCACCGGCCTGCCCTCGAGGGGAGCAGGGCTTGGGGCAGGCAGCGGGGGCCGCCCCCCACAGCCGTGGCTCTGGGGGGATCCCCAGACCCCTGAGGCACGCACAGAACACCCCTCGGCCTCCCCTGCCCCCGGGCCTCACCAGCCAGCTCCCCACAGGATGCACGGCCACCCCAACCCTGTCCCTCCAGCGGGATCCATGTCCCCCTGTCCTCCTTTCTGCTGGCGCAAGAGTAGGGAGAGGTCCGAGCAAGATCTCCACTCTTACAAAGTTACTGGCGTGGTGCAGAAAAAGTCACTGGCAATTAAAATAAATATATCTGGCACTGTCTTTCTGTAGGAATTACGGTGAGGATCTCGGTTGAAAGACACCATAAGGAGCAATGTCGTTACAACACAGTTTTTAGCTCTGCAATAGCAACCAGCGTACAACACTTACCTAGCGGCTCCCGCAATACTCTGCAAACCTAGATAAATAGAGGAGCATGAGGAAATAGTGTCGTTCCCACCAGGCGAACAGAGAAACTGAGGCACAACAAGGTCACGTAATTCCCTCCCAAGTCATAGGCTCTGATCCTCTGATTTTTTTTTTTTTTTTTTTTTTTTTTTTTTTTTTTTTTTCCCCCAAAGCCATTTGCCTTTCTGATAGGAATTCCTAGGATATTGGAGCAGGGCCAAGGGGATTTCATGACTGGAATTAAAATGTCACTCCCTCCCAAGTTCCTCACTCTGCAAGGAAGAGACTGACAAATCAGCCCCCGGAGAGCATGCGGCAAGCCTGGGTGCTCTCAGGGATGGGAGGCAGTGACATCCCCTTCACCGAGACCGTGACGGCTCTGGGGCTCAGAGGTGCTGTGCAGGTGGTTGCTAAAAGCTTCACGCGCAATCGCTGTCGCTGCTCTCTCCCCCGTGTATCCGTATATACCCATCTGTCGAAGTGCACTGCGTGGTTCGGCGCTTACTCATATGGAGAGCGCCTTCTAGAAAGTAGCTCCTTCTTCAGCTTTCAGTTGCCTCGTGAGAAAAACAGTGGCCATTACAATAACGCTGCGTTTCTACAGCATTGTGCTCCCGAGGGTTTCAGGCAGATTTACAATTAGAGGCTTACAGCACTACATTGGCCCTGTGGGCACAGGGAACGTGCTGGTTTGTGACCAGGAGCAAGGAGGCAACAGCAATGGTGGAGACTTGACCAAGACCATCTGGGGAGGCAGTGGCAGAAGGAGGCTGGCCTCCATGCTGCGTGTCCACAGCACGCCCATATCTCAATAGGGACACTGTGCTTCGCCCAAATGTCGTGTGTGACCTTCCCAAAGGCTGAAGGGGAAGGGGATGGAGAAGGGAAAGGGAGCTTTTAGCTGCCAAGGGGAGAATGAGATGGGAACTTCTTGCAGCATGACACAGGCCAGGCACTGAGCTGGTGTAAGACAGCAAAGCTTTGCTGGCATCAGAGGAACAATGGGAATTTTCACTAGCAGGGGATCTGGCTTCAGCTCGTCTGAGAAGGGCTTTATGTCAACAGCGAGAGGCAGGAAGAGCCATATGAAAATTGGACCAAGATCCTGCATGCACTGCCAGTTGGAGTGCAAACTGCTGTGGGAAAACTTACAGAGGAGTGCTATATTACCATGCAGAAATCAAAGGAACTGGCGATTCTGAAATGCTTTTAGGAACTGAAGAAAAATAAACTCTCCTGGCCGTTCATGTTGCTGAATTAAGTGACACGGCTTTGTTCTGCAGGCTGTGACACCAGTGACAGTGCTGCTGTGAACAGGCAAAGGACAAACCCAGGGGCTCACAAGTAATTTGGTGCTTTCTTCTTTTCCTTACTTCTGCTGCTGTGACAGTGTGTTGCCACCTCTCACCAGACTTGCTGGGCAGCGTAGGCATGCTTGAGAACATGCCTAAGAGCTACACAGTAACCAAGAGGTGAAATCCCCATACTGAGACTTCTGAAGATGCGGGAGAAAGAAAAAGGCAGAGAGGGAAAGAGGGAGGCAAGGAGGCAGGGTGGGATTTGTTGGACTTCTTTACCTCCCTCCTCTTTTCAGCCTTTTCTAGTTATTGAACCCACTGGGACAAGGATGGGTTAACCCATCCCTCTCACTTCAGAGTGGACACAAAATCCCCTTGTTTTGTGCAAGGTGTTTCCACAGAGCTGCCAGATTTGAGAACCTGTCCTCTTTGTCCTCTGCCTCAGGATTTAAAGGGCAGCAGCATCCCCTCCATCGTTAGGGGACTGATCCATCACATCAGGAAGCTGCAGCAATGGCAAGAGTGACAATGACGTGAGGTCCAAGGGTTGGCAGGAGCAGCCCTGCCCTGCTGGGTGGGAGTCCCAGGATGACTGCTCAGGTGTTTCCTGAGCAGGTCATCTGCTGAAATCAGCTTATTCAAGCCCAGGCCACTATGGGAGCTGCTCCCAGCCTTCCAGTCACCACCACCAGTGGCTACAGCAAGTAAAAGGAGGGAGCTTCAGTGGGGAAGGGGGGGCTTTTGCAGATCAGGGAATACATCTCAAATAAATTCCCCAGGGTTGGGCCAGATCACAAGGAGCGAGGAAGTAGAAACCCTCTGGGCTTTTCAAAAACTGACAAGAACACAGCTTGAGAGCTGCTGGATCTTTTTTTTTTTTTTTTTTTTTTTTTTTTTCCTTTTGAGGACACTGCGAAGGTTAAACTTGGCATAAACTGTCTCCATTCTCTGCCCTACCCATCATAATAATGGGATTGCTAGAGCTTGTTCATGTCGGATAATAACACTGTTCAACGTGGCCACTTCTGAGGACCCAAATATAACACTCAGTCCTGAAATACATACGGGACCCAGATGGCTATGCCAAGACCTTGGACATGGCATTTAAAGTTGCAGGTGGCTGCTGCAGCTACTTGAGAAGACTGAAATGCACCCTGACTCTGCCTGGGGCAAGCTTGCCATAACTGAGTTCTGCTGCTTGTTTGAGATCTATCTGAGCTGCATCCGAACTCTGTTCTCTTTTAATTTATATTATTCCACCATCACTTCCTTTCTCCTTTCTTGTCTTCCTCCCTAACACCTCCTTCAGTTAGTAGCAGTGTTGAAATATTCCAGCCTCTGTGTTTCTTGAAGCAAGCTTCAGCCTCCTCCAGCTCTCAAATCTTCCATATGTGCTGGTCTAAACTTTCTGTCTGAGTGAAGACAAGGGGAGGGAACCATATGAAAGACTTGCATTTACTCAATCCTCAGAATAAAAGTAAATCAAGATGAGTCTGAGCCTGGAGTTTGGGTCTGATCTTTTCCTCCTTCGTAGACTCTTGGCTGGGGGACTGGATCATTATGGGGTGGATCTCAGTCTGGATTTTTTTTTTTTTTTTAATTTAGTAAGTTTGACTTTTATCCAGTTAAGGATTTTGGTCCCAGTCCAACAATAATCATTACCCTGAGCCCAAACCCGATTCTTCCATGTGTCTGGGTTGGTTATTCTTTTTTAGAGGTGATAAACTAACACATCGTATGTGTTATCTATCTTTTGCAATAAATGCCAAGCTGTCAGAATGAAAATGTCACATAAATCATACATAAAGTATTTACATTAAAAAAGATTGACTCATACAAATTTAAACCTTTCTGATGGTGCCATCCTTCGCAGCAGGTTAGGCAGGTATTACCGATGTGAAAGCAATGTTTCTATCTCCAGAGTTGAAATAAAACACAGTGCTTCAAAAGGGAGTCATCAAACCAAAACAAAATATATTTAACATGGTGCAACAGTCAATGCCATAAGAAATCACCATATAAGTATGCAGTTATATATACTCTACACATACCGATATGACTTTACAAATCTCATCTTGCACATAGATACACACAGAACTGACTCGGGAGGAAGCATTTGTTGCCAGCCCCCTGGTTCCTGACCTACTTGCCGCAGGGAGCTACAACACTTTGTTTTTGACAGTTACTGTATTGCGATTGTATTGCGTTCCCCTGCGAGTCATGGTTGATGCCCATCTCTGCCATCCACGCGATGAAATGGTACAGAGCTTGCTCAGTGCATGGCCGTCCCTTGTGGGACAGAGGTTTGGAAGCCTGTAGGGTACCTTATGGGTCCTGGGCATGGCCAGGAGCTCCTGGGTCAGTCCCTGGCTCTTGGGAGGACTCAGTTGGCTCTGCCAGGACCGGCCACCTCCTGGATGTGACCCTGCTGGGCTAATCTAACAGTTTACTGAAAGCTCTGCACCTGCTCATGGGGAAGCTGTGCAGGAAGAGCCTCTGAACTACCAGTGGGTGGGTTGTGGTGGGTTAACACCACCTTTACCTTTCCCTCCCCGGCCCCTCTCTCCTTTTCCAGCCCTTGAAGCTCTGAGCAAGTGGTAGGAATGAAATAACCACAAACCTGACCTACAGTCCTAAAAATAGTGGCACTAACAGGGCACTGATCTACATTACGGCTCTCGACAACTGCTAACACTGGTGGAGCTGAATGAGGTTAACTACAGCTGGAAATGCAGCAGCATCTCTGCCACAGACCAGGCAGGGCAAGGTCAGCAAAGGGCATGCTTTTTGCTTTATTCATGTGTCTCACTAATCTGTGGTGAAAGTCTTCAGCACTTCTCAGGGGCATATCTTGTGGCTGTGTCAGTGGTCAGTGAAATTTGTGCTGCAAATACCTAATCTTGGGGCAATGGAAACCAATTACAGGCTGAAAAACACCTGGCAAAACCCCAGAAAGACCCAGTGAAAAATTGGAAAGCAGAAATGAGAAAACCGAAACAGGAAGATAAAGGTAGAGAGAGAAGAGAAAGTGTCTGGTGAAAATAAATTTTTAAAAAGTTTTGTTTGGGGTTTGCTGCAGGTAACTCAGAGCCTGTGCATCTGAATTCTCCTCCTGACTTGACATTGACTGGCCGCAGGCCTTTCAGTGCCTCGCTTGTCCTTGCTGTCTCTGAGTGTCTTACCTTGCAGGGCATCCAAGAGGGCAAATGCACTGCAAAACACGGGCTTTATGAATCCTCCTGTGGAAACAGCTGTCAAAGACTGATTGAAACGTAAAAGAAAAAGTGGGATGGGAGAAGAGGCAGAGACCCAAGGAACAAAGAAATAGTGAGGAGTAAAAGAGCGAAAGGAAGAGGGGATAAATGAACAGGAAGACCAATGGGAGAGGAAAATAAGCTTTGGAAATGAGGTTGGCCACTTGTCAGGGTGACCATATCCTCGTGCAATGGCAGGTTTTGAACTGAAATCCACAGCTCATCCTGCAGACTGACGTTTGCAGGCTTGTGGCACCTCTGCAACCACAGCAGTTAAGCTGTCCCAGGGCAGAGGAGCCAAGAAACCACGGGGGCCCATCACAGAGACGTTTCCAGACAGGAGGAGCGTCTGACATAGAAGTGCCGTCCGTCGTGCCCCTCTGGCCTGTGCACGATCAAGACGGGGAAGAAGCGGGCATCGTGGTAGGTTGGAGGGTTTTCGTTGACAGCCAGCTGGCTGGAGTAGGAGCAGCACTGCTCGTCGTGGCAGCCCCGGTCAGCGATGCTGCTGCTGTGGCTCCTCCAGAGGCCTGTCCTGTGGGAGCCATGGACGCGGCAGAGGGAGAAGCGGCTGGTGTTGAGGGACAGGCGGGAGTTGCCGCTGCAGCTGTGGAAAGCGTGGCGTGAGAAGATGGAGGAGGTGCTGGAGGTGCGGTTGCAGCGCTCGCAGCCATGGGCCGCTTCGCTGTACCGACACACTGTGTAGCTGTTGTACGCCGGGGAGTCGGCCAGGTCCATCAGCATGGCCTCCGAGTAGCTGGGGATCAGCTGCCGGTTGGTGCAGATGTGCCACTCCAACTCTGTGCTGTCCTGCGTGGCATCTCGGGGCATGCGGTACCTGTAGAGGGGCTCCTCCACCGCAGTGGGTGCTGTGTACTCCAGGCCCAGCAGCTTCTCCACGTGGTAGTGGACGTATGCAGTTCGATACTCTATCAGTACCCTGAGCGGCCACGAGATCATCAGGATGGCAGCCACCCAGAAAGCGTAGTGGGACACGTACCATGGGAGGTGATCTGGGTCCCCATAGGCCATCATAAGCTCTTTAAAGTCCACGTTTTTGAGCTGCATGCCTTCCCTCACCTCCATGTAGTCATCCAGACCCTCGATCTCTGTGAAGAAGTGAGCTCTCTGGGTCAGGTAAGAGTTCTCAGACTCAATGTTGGCAAAGCTGAAGCATTTGGTGAACCTCAGCTTGGTGGCTGTGTAGCTCTCCAGGCCCAGGAGCTCCTTGGAGATGTCTTTGTACCCACAGTGAGAGTAATCAAACTCAGCTTCAGCCACATGGGTGTTGACCCTCTCATGATAGACTTGCGTGGTGGTGTAGGCATCGCCATTGCGGTACCGGGTCACCTGCCGGGTTCGCCGCACGAAATGGTAGCTGATGGCCTTCCACCAGATGCACGGAGTGGCTTGCTGCATGCGGTTGATGCATTCGTAGACACTGTCCACATCCGCCTTGTACTGCAGCTCTCTCTTGACGTGGCAGTGCCAGCACTCCACCAGGTAAACCACGTAGAGCATGGAAAGGAAGGCCAGTGGGATGTAGACATAGCCGTCCGAGCAGGGGCTGTCATGGTAGATCATGGACTTGCCCTTGAAGGAGCTATCGAAGCTGAGCTTGGTGACCCTGGCCAGCTGACACCAGGCCACTGCTCCCAGGCAGCCGTACATGAGGATGGAGAGAAGGAGGCATTTCCAGTGGGACTCTCTGCACATGCAGGCACTCAGAGACTGCTTCACGGGCCGTTGCTTCGAACCACACCACCGGGGTTGGGGGGGAGAAAGACAAAGAGAGGAACCTGTCAGTCACACTGCTTTACATAGCACACACATGGTGCCTTTTGCTTTCCCGACTGTGTCTGGGTTCATGCTCGACTGCCTGAGGACTGGGACACCACCCTACTTCACACAAATGGGAATATAAACCACTATCCCAGAAACTCTGGGGCCTCTGTGTGGGCAGGACAGGCCCCCATGTCCTCCTCCCTGCAAGGAGCCAGCACCCGCACTCTTCTACGCACCCTCCTCTGAGGCCAAGAGGGCTTCACAGCAGGCGACTGGTCAAAAGCACAGGGCTATGGGCTTGCCCCTGTGATTTGGGGGGCTCCTGCACCACGCTGCTGGGGGACAGGCAGCAGTGTCCTTGGTGGAGCCACAGCCCCACGGGTCACACGGCACAGGGGACCAGCGCCTGGTGGAGCCAGAGCTGCTGCCTGAGTCAGAGCTGAGTCAGCCCCAGCCCTGAAACCTACCGAGTGATCGACACCATTCTCTTGGAGGCGAGCCATCAGGAAAATTACCAGATTCAAGCACATTTATTTGAAAAAATTGTCAGGATTACAGCACAGTGCAGTGTAGCTGCAGGCTGGTTAGAAGACGAGCTCCTACCTAGAACACCTGAGTGGTTTAAGCGTTAGAGCTAAGGGTGTATGAGTGAACATCTAAAATGTAGCGGCACATCCCTGTCTTTCAAGTCACAAAAGTCTGGCTGGAAGTGGAGGGGGAGTTTGCATTCTTGTACTCCCGCTGTGCTCACTGAGGCGATGTGATTGCAGTCCTTACCCCAGTGATGTTGCAGCGAATCAGCTGCATTGTCATGCTATGTTGGGCTATAATAAAAAAGACCAAATCCAGCCAAGCAGCTAGCAGAAACAGAGTTGTCTTTCTGCAAAGAGCAGCAGCAGCATGGGTTACACTCCTGGCTGGCAGCTGCTGGTCTGTAGAAAGTACATGACATGTGGAGGGCTGAATGCATCCCTCTCATCACCACCATCCTTCACTTCCCCCTAACTCTGAGAAAATGACAGCGAGAAAGCAGTTCCATGCTGATATTCGTGCATCATCATGCCCTCTGCTGAGCCTGATTTTATGCAAAAATAGAAGCATGCTGCTACTCCTTCTCCCAAGGGGCCATCATGCATCAAACTACTGCATAGGCACCAGCAGATGCTAGGTTTGAGAAATGTCTTCTCTTTTTCTCCAGCGATAAAGTTCTCACCCAATATAGCTTGCTCAGACCCAGAGCAGTTAGGATTCAGTAAGTAAGCTTGAACCAGCGAAGAGTTTAAGGACCAGCATCTTATGACTCAGGAAATAATAATGCGGCGCCACTAGAAAGAATTTACTGTTTTCTCAATGAGATGGAAGCATTGGCACCTAACCTTGCAGAGCTATCAGATCAGGTTTAATACTATTTAATACTGTTTTTTTTTTTTTTTTTTTTTTTATTCTGTGACAGAGCCACTTCTAAGAAGTAACTGTAGAGGTTTTTATGATTTGTTTTGAGCACTGCCAAAGAGACTACACAGGGTTAGGTCTTTGATTTTGTAGCGTCTAATCTGATGCTGTGTAAGTGCAGAGTAATTTTATTTATTTTAGGGAGCTACACCATTCATCTTCAGCAACTAAGGGCAGAATTTGGCCCATGATTCTTCCTGATGCATCCAGAAGAAACCTACAAAGAATTTCTATTCTAATCCCAAGCCTTCTGTATATATTTGTGACAGAATGAAGAATAATTATTTTGGACTGTGTTCTCTTTACTAAGGCCATTTACTGAAACAGTGGCCAAAATGGGTGCAGAGGAGCTAAACAGGACACGGTACATAACACCTTTTCTGTACATAGGGCAGAGAAAAGACCTTAGTATGAGAAAGAAAAAGGCTATTTTCCCTAGCCTTTGACAGAAAGCCTTGTGGAGAGCAGCAAAGTGGCTTCAGGCGGTCCCCAAATCAGCTGAATACTATCTATGGGAGTTTGGGGGATGAATTCCTGAGTCTACATGCGGTCATGAAGTGATTCATCTCTTGAAACTCTTGTCAAATACCCACTACCCTGTCCCAGTGCCATTACTGCTCTGACATAGGCTTCTCCCCAGCTGCATACTGGCTGTCCTGGCTCTTGGGGACTCTGCCAGGAATCTCTGTCTTTTGTTCTTTCTCTTGACTTTACATGGAACTAGAGTTTTTGAGCGCTGTCATAATGCAAAAATATGGACTGCAATGAAGTACTGCAAACCTCCAGCCTCTTTTCCCCTGAAGGTTTGCTGAGGTAAAGAAAACTCTGCGAGTGAAACTCTCTACTCCAGTCACTGGGATGGAGCAGAAGTAGACAGTGGGGCAGGGTTCTATCATGGGAACTGAAGTCTGCACTCAGCAAGTTGTTTCCATAGGTAGATCTCACACGAATAGCATCTGGTTAATACTCTGCAGAAATGCCGAGGACCCAGCTAAGGATGTCTAGCAGTCAATTGTAATATAGGTTATGTGCTTAAGTACTCCAGGAACCCCAATCCTTTCCAGAACCCATTGAAAACACTCTCAGCCTCACCCTGCATGCAGCCATACAAGGGCTGTCCCATGTCAGTTAAGGTACTGTTTGCCAAAGGCACTGCAATCCCCACCTTTTCTTTATCTCCCTTCCCTTTGCCTAATAAACTTCTCTGCTCTCTGAAGCTCTGTAGTCCAACTTGCAGCCCACAGGTTGGCTCCTACCCAAGGACTGATTCAACCAGCCCTGCTGGTTAGGGTTATCAGTGGCCATACTGGAGCCTGAGAGCTGGCAAATGCCTCCTAACATGCTTAGCCCCATGAAATGCCACCCCAGCTTTGGGGAAAGAGGTGGTTGTGATCTCACCGGTCCCAAACCAACACAGGCCTGAGCTGGCAGCAGCTCCAAGGCTTGCAGATCCAGGTCTCCATATGCATCCTGTGGAGACACCTCAAAAATGGCCTTCAGACCCCTGCACTGAGAGGGCTGGGTCTGCCTGAGCTGGGGTACCTACACCATTTTCACTGCAGCTTGTAAGAAATGCAGCTTCTCTCCTTCCTGTGTCAGTGAGGACACGCAGCCGTAGTGCCGACTGGCAGATCTCTCAGATGCACACACACCTATAGTCCTTCTCAACAGGGCCTTCGTGCCTAAAACCCATTGGGAAAACCTTTTCTTCTGACCCACTGCCTCATACCCTCCTTTGCTGCTAACCAGAGCTCACTCTCTGCAGGTCCTCAGATATGAAAGGATCTCTCCTCCAGGGTCTGCCCCTTCGGCTGCCCCTCTCATTTCACGTCCTGACTATGTTCATCTGGCCTATATCTCCTTATTTCTCCTTATAGCATTAGAAATACTCTTAGTGTGTTTGTAAGAAAGACAGGAAATATAATAAATAGTTACAATAAAAGTATCAGACATTCAAAAGTCTAATAAGGAAATATATCTTTCCATCTGTCTTTGCATAACAAATTCATTAACATGTTAAACCAGTGGCTCCCAGACTTTATTAATTAACATACCACCTTCTTGCAAGCATGGTGTTTGTGGTACTACGTGGAATCTTCTCCTTGCCATGTGCAATGTTTCAGATCGAAATGGGGTAAGCTTGTATTTTGGGATGACTACAATAAATGCTTAAGAAAACTAATAATTTCCATGATAACTTGGGCCAGTCAGCGACCAAGAGCTGCATTCTCTGGGGAATGCTGTGGCTTCTGTGTCATTTTGATGTGGAGCAAAACCATAACCCATGGAAAATGTTAACAGAGAAATGTAATTGAAGAAAGTGAGGTCAGCGAGCCCTTCAGAAAGCCAAGGCCAAGCAGCGACTGTCCCAGAACAGGCAAAAGCTCAGTCACCAGACACCTTCCCTGCAAACTAGGGCCCACAGATCTGGGTCACTAACCCAAAACAAGAGGTAGTCCCGCCCTGGGCTGCCCTTCTCCACTCTACCTTTTCATCGGGGATTTTTGGCCCATTCTTTCCAAAAAAAAGTTCAGGCAGAGCGATGTATCTGCATCCCACACAAAATGGAGAGGCGGGTCCTTGTTCTCCCATGGTCTGTTTGTTGTCTGGTGGCGTGGAGTCTTGCGAGACTCTAAATGATAGATGTTATTTAATTTGTTGCCGCAGTTGCTGGAAAATAGTCTGGAAAGCCCTAGCTGCTGAAGGAAAACTGGAAATTCAACTGACACCTACAGCAGACAGGAGTTTCCAGGCTAGCAGCATTTCGATTATTTCTCCTTCAAGAAACTTTGTGCAGAACTGAGTTTGCAAATGATAAAGCACTCAGGCAGTGGCTGAAAGGGCAATTGCCTTCAAAGACACCCTCGGATGGCGGATGCTGGAGATCAAACACTGGTATTCAGGGACCGGCGCGGAGCTGGCACACCCACCCTGCTCCTGCCCCAGCTCTGCAGCAGCCAGCTCGGCTTCTGGCTGCAGCAACAATAATTAAAATCATTTAAAAGTAGTTCATGCCGTAACAGTGTGAAGATTTGGGCTGTTAATCCTGCCTAGTGTAAAGGGCTTGGGAGAGAGCAGAGGGGAGCGTGTGGCCCAGCAATTGGCAGCTGGAGCAGAGTGTGGCCAGGGGCTGGAGGGGTGGGTGAGCAGGGTTTTGTGTCTCTCAACCATCTCTGGACTGCCTGTGAGACCAGCATGCAGATGCAGGCAGCTGGGTTGTAACTGGTAACCATCCTATGTGAGCTTACAAGCAGCTACACTGAGGTGGCCAAGAAGGCGAAAAATTACACATACAGCCCAACACACACACAGACACACACCGAGCCCTGATTTCTCCTTAAAAGGCACATTTGAACTGTAAGACTGATGCTAGAGAACAAAATATTTCTGGATGGTTTGTGTCCATGGGTCCCTTCCTCATGAAATATGTATAACAAGGAATGAGTTTCCTGGGGTGCAGGTCAAGGTGGGCTGGATGCGCCCCGCTCCCCCAAGCAAGCATCCCCCCATTAGCATGCAGAGGAAGGGATGCTCAGAGAAGCCCAGACTGATTCCACCAGCCCAGGTTTCTGGGTGCCTACCTTGAACCTCCAGTGCCTCAGTTTTATCAGTGATGGCTCACTGCCTTTGCTGGCCTCTGGACACCAGCATATCTGATAGCTGGATTCACTCACTGACCACGTGGCTGTCCTAGGTGATGGCCGGCATGGTTACAATACAGTAAAGAGCCAGATGGTTCTTTAGTCCTCACAGGTAGTCATAGGGATTTCTCCTATCAACTTTGCAAGACTATTCTGGGTCAGGAAAGTTCAGCTTCTCTTATGATCCAAGCTAGCTTTACACCTTAAGACCGGGAGACACATTACCTTCTCTCGTTAGCTCCTATACCTCACAGGCAGTGCAATTTCACTCTACAATCCTATGTACATCCCAGTAACTGGTGGTTGGTGAAAGCTCATCTTCCATAAAGGCACACTGCATTAATTTATAGACAAAAGTAAATGAAGGGCCTGCAGTGCCTTCTGCAATTTGTTCTGATGATGAAATTTCACTGCCATTGTAATTTTGTCTCACTTTAGTCCCCACTGATGGCAGTGGGGATGCCCATTCTCCATGTGATGAAAGACTCCTTTCATACTGCTGCCTTCTCTCTCTGAAGGTGCTTCTCCATGCTAATTTTGACACCTCTAAGCCTTCTTTTGACATATTAAATGGGTCAAGGTCTCAAAGTCCTTCACTGCACAGCTTTTATTCCAGCTCTATGGTACTCCACTCTCTCACTGACACCTTGAAAACCTTCTTAATGCATACTCTGCAAGTGCACACAGGACTTCAGCATTCATTTGACTGACATCATACCAAAATATAAAAAAGACCTCCCATTCCCACACGTTTTCCCTTTTTAATATCACCAAGAATTACAGTAGTAGATTTTGGCCCAGCACCACCCTCGGTGTGTAAGTTCAACCATTCACTGCTCCTAGATATTTTTTGAGTCACTGTTTTGAAGACAACTAAAGACTTGGCTGCACTCCCCCCTGAAATGAGTAACTTCAGATTTGGCTTTGGATTGAATAACAAAATTATTAAATGAAGCAGATCCCTCTGTAGGACAGCGCTCATCTCATTGTAACAGAACAGCCTGGTAATGTTTGTGCCAACTGTAAATGTTACCAGCAGTGATTTTATGCTTAAATCCAGTGGATAGTGTCAAATCTAGTAATTATTCCTCCAGAACTCTGCCAGTCTAATGGCTAAATACCCCATTAACATATACAAGACAACCATCTTCATAAAGCCAAGTGTCAGTCATTAAAACAAGGCTGTGGGTGTTGTGTGGACACCGAGGTGCTCCTCACACTTCCAGTGCTGACTGCCGGGGGTAATCCCGCAAGCAGCTCTAGATGCAATGCTAAGACAGAGCATTGCATCTAGACCCTGCCAGAGCTTCGGTGGAGCACGTCATTACCTAGCGTGCTGTGGTCATACGCTATTAATCAGTAGCTGTATTTTACTCCAAAAGCAGGAGTATGGCAGTGTGGGCTTGAAGCAGTACTTCTTTTTCTTTGCTGCTCATGGCATGCAAATGGTTATGGTGACAATTATAAACCTCTTGTTTTGTCCACTTCCAGTCTGGACTGCTGGAATAAATTTGAACTGAAGGATACCAAGCTGACCCTGACTGATGGGGAGAAATAGCCTGTGAAGTTCAAAGGAGGCTGTTTAAACTGTTTTGGAGTTAGTCCTTAAAAAAACTGTGTATTATTTTGCCATATGTTTACTATTTCCCTGTAGCTCTCTAACAACAAAACGGCTTTTTCCTCTTCTGTCAGACTCAGTACTTCAGTCTCTTTGAAAACTCCATCATGAGCTGGATAGGCAGAAGATATGCTGCAACAGCAGGAATTTATTCTAATGTTTATTTTGTGGACAGTTTGGGGCCCAAGTTTGACTGCCTGTGTCTGGTTTGCAGTCAGATATCTGGGTTCCCCAATTTCAAAAGCATTTAAATTCTCCTTCGGGGAAATCATGCCAAAAGCATTTCCTGTCCCTTGAAACCTTACGTGTGAACATATTTGCCCTTGGTGGCTGACCTCAAGAGCTGCAATTTTGCTGAAGCAAAATGCTATCATGTCTGAAATGAAAGAATGAGAGAAAACAGAGGGTGGTGAAGACGTGGCCTGAATGGAAATAGAGCAATGAGAAGGAAACACAGGAGGAGGGAGGCGAAGAGGTGGAAGAGAGAAGAGGGTGGCCTAGACGTGCTCCTAATGCAAATGTCACCGAGGCATGGAAAGGGCTGTGGTAGGCGAGGACGGGGATCCACCAGCCTGGGCTGGGCTGGGAGGGAGTCGGGCCCAGGGAGGAGAAGCATGAGGCAGCACCCGGCGTCACAGCATGCTCCTGGTCTCACCCAGCACCACGGGGTGACCTGAGCACCATCTTCAACAGCAAAGAGACCCCACAGCTTGGGGTTGTTCATGTGAGCAACAAGTCAATCTTTTGTTTTAGTTTTGCAAGCGTAGTCTTCCTGTCCACAGGGAAAAAGGAGAAACACTGACATAGGACTGGAAGAAGAGAAATAGATGTAGAGGAGAAAGAACCGAAAATGGGGGATAAATTAATGCCAGCCACAATTTCATTTGCCTCTGTGGATTTATACTTGTGACAAATACATCCCAGTGAGATAAATGAAAGGGAAGGAACAATCAATAACCACAAGTCACACACTTTGGCAAGTGGCGACCTGCCTGGATGAAAGCAGATTGTTGTCTGTGACTATGAGGCTTCTTCCATCCTGATCAGGAGAGGGCAGTGGAAAATGTTCCACCTCCTGATGGACGTGGCAGGATGTAATGCAGAGAGGACCAGCAAGTCCTTGCCAGGCAAGCTTTCAGCTGTGCTGTTGACCGTAACTGAGGTGAGCTCTGATGCCAGGACCAGCCTCTGGTCTGCTGAGAAAGCCTTCACCATGTGTCCAGTGAGACAGGGACGATGCAATGAGGACAAGGAGATCTCTACCGCACTTCCCCTATCAGCCACCACAGACATGGGTGCAGATATCAGCCTCCAAGTCCTGAGGTGATCCTGGTGAAAGGATCAAGGAGACCGGGGTGATCAGGGAAAAGACAAGGACAGGAAAAGAGTCAGAGTACAACCTCTTCTTGCCTCTCAGGGCCAAATGAACTCCTAGGTGAGATGCTCGTTAGTACAGAAAGAAAGGAGCCTGCAGGGCTGTGGTAAACCAGATGTTGGTGTACGACAGTTAGAAGTACTCCTCCACCATGTGACCCAATCTGGGCACCACATGGGGCATCGATAATAAGGCCTGGTGAGAGAAAAGGGAGATATTACAACAGTCATCTCATAAATTCCCTCCTGGGGAAGCTGAAATAAAATCCCTCCTCCTATCCATCTTGAACTACAAGAAGCCCATTACCCCCAGCTCACGCTGAGCCAATAGAAAGTGCTCTCAGCACGGCTGCCAGAACGGGGGAAAGGGAAATATCAGGAATAGAAGGCAACGGAAAAAGCCATTTAGCATCAAAGAGAATTTCCCTTCAGTCCTTGAATACGTTGTATGGTTGTTGCTGCATGTACGTTTCGAACACACCATTTGCTCCTCTGCCACGGAGCTCCTGCCGGAGTGCAAACCTCATGCAGGAGGGGCTGTGACGCCAGCACCGAGCAGAGAAGCTCTGTGACTTGGTTTAACAGAAGCAACCTGCGCGCCTGCCACATGTTGGTTGTGTCACCAATGCGGAGGCATTCGCTTCAGCAGCTGTACTCCTGCGGTGAATGGGGATGGCTGGGCTTCTGGTTGTTCAAAGCCCCACAGAGATTTAATTTCTTCCTTCCCTCACCAGAGCTGTCAGGGAGGATGTCTGGGGGCAGAAAGGTGCACAAAACAGAGGCACTCAATTCTCTCCCCAGCAGAGGCTATCACAGGACAAGACAAACCACGGAATGGCACACATCTTGCTGATCCACCTGAGTATCAGCTGATAGGACCCCCCTGAGGTACTGTCGAAAGGCAGCCCACTACTTCACACCATTCACCCTCATGAATTCAAGCATTAAAAAGCTACCATCTGAAGAAGAGGAAAGCAGAGGTCAGGACAGAAGGAACTTCCAGTCCTCTAAAATGTCAGACCCAGAGGTAGCTCTTACACAATACTTTTAAGGTCTTCAAGCATAAACAAAGGAAATCCCAGAAAAGAAAGGCATTTGGATGCCAGCCAGTATCCGTGCAGCACATTGCATTGGGATGGGAAAGCTGCCCACTAAAATTTAAGGGGAGGAAGGTGAGGGGCGTGAAGCATTCAGCCCCAGCCGGCTCCACCAGCGATGCACTCGCACGCTGCTGCAAGGAAAGCCATGCAGGTACATTTTTGGCGCAAAGGAATCCTAGCAACAAAGCGGCCACCATTTGCAAACAGAAGTCAGGGCTGTTTTAGTGGCAGCTTCCCACAAGCTCACAAAATACTACACTAACAAAATTATCCCTTTCCCCCCCAAATTGCTGATGTTGCTGCCACTGGCTTTTGACTCAGCAGTGACACAAAGTCATATTCCCTACGCCTCCCGCTTGGATATCCACCATTCCTAGCAGGCTCCCTGGCTCCACCACAACCTCTGGTGAGAGATGGGGACAGCGTGAAGGGGAGAGCTCCATGTGGTTGACATCTTCTGGCTGGATCCAACAGGAATCCACACATACTGTCTTGCTAGCTCCTCACTGGCTGTCGGCAGCCTTGTTGTCTAACGCCCCGGTTTAGACAGACTTTGCAAATGAGAAAAATAGTTTGTTATTATCAATGTCATTTAACCTTTGCTTACTCTAAAGGAACACCCTGAGATTTGAATGGGGGATAGAAACTGGATACCTGAGTGGCAACCAGAAAAAACAGAACAAAGTGGCCCAGTGAGTTGATGTCTCTGTCTCCATCCTTCCTATTTCCCATGTGGGACCTCCCATGGGCCAGCCATGCTTCAGCAGAAGACCTCCCAGCACCACAGCATTGGGCTGTGCCTGTGGCTGTGCCTGGTCCCTTGTACTGCTGAGCTGAGCCTCCCCTGCAATAACATCTATCACTGCTCTCCCAGACTCAGAGAGTGCCTTTCCCCATCCCTGCACCTTTTTGAACACAGCTGGGACCTCGGTGCTGTGAGTTTCTATAGTGGTGCTCTTGTTAAGACAAGGTAGCATCCCAGCAGCTTGTGCTTCCCAGTGAGAAAAGAGGATTCACGATGAATATCACTCCTTCCTCTCTCCTGCTACTCTTTTCTCTCTCAGAGACACATTCTGCAATAACCTGTGACAACACAGCATGTGAAAATTTCACTGCAAATTCATTTAAAACACCTAATGGTTAAGAGAGCTCCTGTGAGCCAGGACATCTGGGGTTTATTTCCTGACCTGACCATGGTGTGGCTTCATCACACTTTTCTGCACCTCCCAAAGATATTGAAAAAACAGTATTTCCAAAGTGCTTTCACATGAGCATCACAGCAACACTATCCTGGAGGACATGTGAGCCGTCCCACTCTGCTGCTCCATGTACCAGCTGGTGGGAACCATGGGCTTCGCCTCTTGCCTTGGCTGCAGAAGGACAGGCCCCTGCTGAGGCCCATGGCTGCTCCAGCTCCAAGGCACACCTCAGGCCTGCAGACAGATTGCCACTCACACCTTTACACCACATGCCCTCGTTGCCTCCTTCCTCCACCTGGTACTTGCACTTCTGGCTGGTCTCCTCACCTCCTGGCAGTCCCGAGGGGTTGTTTTCCACCTTTTGGGTCCTCAGCGGGACACCCATGCTGGCTGGACCCAACTGGTGGATGCTACCACCCCACCCCTGTGGCGCTCCATGCAGGAGCTCCATGCTCCATCCCCTCCGTCCTCTCCCAGGGACATGCAGGGTGCCATGAGAAGGGCTGCTGAGTACACCAAATACCACTTCCCAACCTCAGCTCTGTGGCAGGAAAGCTGCCAGCCTGGTGGTGCTGCTGGCGCTACACAGCTGGGCTTCTCCAGCCTTCCACTCTCTGTCTGTCCTGCCCGCTCCTGCAGCATCTCCCCCTGCAACTTGGGGGGCCGAGGCTGCTGGGGCAGAGCTAAGGTGGCTGTTCCAGGGCTGGGATGTGCAGGGAAAGAGCAGAAAGCATAAACTGTTAAGCAGCTACGTCCAGGAACTTTCCTTCCCTAATTCTGTGGCTTGGGATGAGATGTGCTGCGGGCAGGGTGGCCGCAGCTCGTGTAGGGTCCAGCATGGGCGGGATCCCAGGGATTGTAACCCACCTAAAGACAGAGCTGCCCCTTGGGTTTTGGCTAGTTATCAGCACTGCTATGAGAACTGTGACCTCGGCGATGTTTCACAGTGCGCTAGTTTTAACTTTGTAGTTCTGAAGCTCAGAGGAGACGGATGAATGATTATAGTCTGAAAGCAAACCCTTCAGTGAACTATATTTTTCGTGATTAGAACTTAAAAACTAATTAACTACTTAACCACGCTTTTCTGGAATCTAGAGCTCCTGCTCTAAGTGAGAAATCAAACAGAGCCTTATCTGCAGTGTCACAACAGTGTCACCGTAACAACGGCAGGGACTTACAGGGCTGATAGCTCAGCAGCGGCTGGGTTTGGTGTTAACTCACTGCTGTGTGTTAGAACACACCTAGAACCAGTCCCCACTGACTCTGAACCACTCTGGGACATTTCACTCTTCGAATCTCTGTTCCTCTAGTGTCCCTGGTCACCAGCAAAGCTGTGAGCTGTTTTATTTCATGGTGTATGAAAAGGGGAGAAGCCCCATGCTGTTCCTAGGAAGAAGACACCTTCTACCTCATCCCTGCCATGGCTTCCACCGAATGAAAAGGAGCCTTGGTGACCACTCTTCCCTTCTTGGGGGAGATTATCTTCTGAGCTCTCTGAAATGAGAAAGGGAGAACAAGGAGCATATTTAGGGCTTCAAAGCAGTGCGCAGACCTCTTGTCTTCCACTGGTACCAGCCGGCTGGCTGTCCTCCTGAGGGCACAGCATTAGGAACCAGGCCTGGACGAGACCTACCACCTGGTCACCTCATCTCTCTTCTCCCACAAGGCAACAGCTGTGCACTTAGCAGCTGTTTGCCAAAGCTGTCCTCACAACCCTCCAGTGACGGAGCTCCACAAGCTCCCCAGTCACTCCAGCCCACTCCCCTGAGACAACTCCCTTGCTGGAGAACCAGGAACATCAGCCAGAAGGAGCAACGCAGTTCAGTCTCAGCCATGGCTGTGATGAAGCACTCTCTGTTGCAGAGGACGGAGGACCTTGTCCTTGGAAGCCCCCCCAGCTGGAGCCCAAGCTGCCATTCAGAGCTCAGACACATCCATCTGTTGTTTCCTATCTATTTTTTTAAACTCTCAACAGCTTCTCGTTCAAAGTACAGAGAAGAGAGACAACTTCAGGACAGCAAGAACACGCACGTGAGCAGAAGATAAAGTGGGGCACAGAAAAGAACAAAAGCAGAGTAAGATGTGATGCCTCAGCATGGATTTTCTTTTGACAGGATCTGCAATGCAAATATTTCCTGGAACTGCAGGATCATGAAAAATAAGTGTTCCTGTTTTTCCATAGCCACTATTAATGGAATTGTTCCTGTGTCTTCATGAGGGAGATGATTTGAATCAAGAAATGAGGTGCTCTCCTTGATTTGTGTTTGCTGAATGAGTGGGCAGGAGGGGTAGAAAGGGCCTTCCTTTCCTGTTTGACCCTCATTCAAAAGGGGCAATACTGTGCACCGTACAAATATTACCTCTTTGGTCAATTATACTCGCCTGGGACGGTGACAGCCTTCCACTGGGCCAACCAATAGCTATTATTCAGGGTGTTACTGAAGCAGGTCTTCTGCAAGAAGAGCCGAGGGGAAGAAAAGTGCTTCCCTAGGTCCCACATTTCATGCTTGGTACCTCCTGAGCTTCTGCTTAAAAGATGGCAGGAACCAACATTAACCTCCTTCACAGGCTCCCTGCCCTTGCCCGTTTCTAGCCCCAGCTCCTGATTCTGTTTCTGATGAGCAGAGAAGCCTCAGCGAGGACAGCGAGCCTCCACAGGAGGAGGAGGCAGCCACAGAGGCAGTGGGGACCCCACAGGCTCAAGGGGGTCTGTGAGGGAGAAGGCTTCAGCAGAGCAAGGGGGGCTGCTGGTGAGGAAGGTGCAGCTACAGTGGGCCTGATAAACCTGGGAGGGCTGCCTGCCTGGTTCCTCCACCACCTCCCATCCATGTGGGTACGACCCCGCTCATAGATGGGCACAATGTAAAGCTACCTAGTCTAAGTTATTTGTGGCCACAAACAGCACTTTTGAAATCAACTCCTGTCGGGCTTTGCATTGGCAGCAAGAGGCAGATGAGACAGCGCTGAGTGGTCTCCCTCTTCTGCAACATTTCTAAGTACATCATCACGCTGGTGACCATGGGTTTCAGGAACTTTTACCCGTGAGGTTTTCCCTCTTCTATTTAGAACGGCTAACTGATTGTGCTATGTCATGCCCAATTAGAGTCCTCAAATATGTAAGACAGGATAAAACCAGTCATGGACAACTACTGTTTGACTCTGCCAATACAGACAAGACAAATACGTATTTCAAAATGTCAAGTGGCTGCTGCTTTCAGCTTCCTTCAGTGATTAGCTGGCTTTGGTAGCAAATAAATGATGTTTGTACTCACCAGATTCACTTTCCTGAAAAAAAAAAAAAAAAAAAAAAGAAGCTAAGTTTTAAAAATTTAAATATTTCAGACCATTTCCTAATTGAGGTGTAAGCTGGCAGAAATGCAGAAAAGTCACTATCAGCTCTTCAGTGTAGGCGTAGGCTGTCACAGTATCGAGTAAGACAAAAAAAGTAGCCAGCCCACAGCCTAACCAGGGCAGGACAGAGCAGTGGGGAGGAAAGTGAAAGAAAATATGTCCAGGGAATAAATCAAGAGCAGTAACTGCTGATTTTTTTGGAAAACCATGTCCTTTCCATTCCCTCGCCTCCAAGACCCTCATTCATTTTCACAAGTGTTGGTGGGGTGGTAAAATCCTACACCACCACCAAAAGCATGACTGGTCCAGATCATCCAGCTCTAGCAATTGATATCTTAACAGAAAACAACAACAACAAAACAGCCACCAAACCACAAAACAGCAGAACAGTGGCAGGCAATCCAAGGGCTTGCTCTGACATTCAGCACTGCCAGCAGAAAACCCAGGTGGCCCTGGGAAGGACGGGGCCAGGGCTGCAGCCAGGGACTGAGCAACCGCTCCCCTTTCCTCTGCAGCTGCATCCTCACTTGTCCTGTTTTCATGAATAAAAACTCAAACTTGAGGCACGTTCTCTGCCACTCAGTCAGGATTTTATCTCACATTGATTTATTCCCCAATAAAGACAATTTTAAGTCACTGTTAAGATTTAAGTCCATGTATTTGATCCAAGTGAAATCCATAAATGACAAGACTAATATAGAAGACCATGAAATGCCTATTTAATTCAAGGCACTTCAATGCAACTGCAGGTCCCAGTACCAAAAAAAAACAACACAACACTATTTACATGGAGATGGAGGAAGCAAGAGGAAAAGACCAATGATGTAGGACTGCAGGGTTAAGACATCACTGTTACAGGCATTTGAGATATAGACTCAAATGTGCAAATGTTTGTATTGGAACATAAAAAAAAAAACTTAGAAGAGGATGACTGAAGCAAGATATAATGTGCTTAGCAGAGAGATCAAGTGCTCTCATGTCTAGAAACGGCTTAGATATTTTTATGGTGGACTTAATATATTGGAAAGCCTTCTGCAGCTCGTGGCCATTGACCAAATAAATCAAAAAATCCCTTCCAGCATTAACCATCTATTGATCTTCTGCAGGGCTGTAATTACATTGGGGGGCTCTACCGCTAGAACAGCAGATGTATCCTGGGCCCAGTCACAGCTCGTAGCAGTGAACTGTGTCGCAGGTGTTTAAAAAGCAATTGGACAGGACAAAACCCTAATTTTCACCCACGGAGGATAGTTTTTTCAGCCTCAGTTGAGAAGTCAATTTTCTATTATAGGTACTTTAAAAAGTGTTGCTTGGTTTTAACCCAAGTGTACGGCAGCTCCATGTAAGCTTTGCTGAGATTACGACCATAGGACCACGAGACTGTTGACGAGTAATGTAAACATTAAGAGAAGCTGTAAGCAGACAAATTGCACACAGAAATGTTCCGGGGTTGCCTTCACTTCTGTTTGCAGTGTTTCCTGCCTGCTTGGAGGCTGCTCCATGCATCCCCAGGAGCATCTGTGCTTGCTGTAACTATTATGAAGAAAGTTCAGCCACTTCCACGATTTGCACACGGATTACGCAATGCAAGTGGCAGGCAGACCTGTCAAAACAGTCGGGAGCCAAGGCTACATTATAGCTAGAAGAAAACCTCAGGCACTCCTAACACCGGACCGCTCGCTGTCCCAATTGTACAGGACTGTAAGCATATTGTCATCGGCTGCCACACAGCCCTGCAGCTCTGTCTGGCCGGTGCCTTTGGCTCAGTGTTTTTTGTGTCACCACTCAGACACATCATTCATTCCCTGCCGGTGATCTGCAAGGCCACAGTGAGGGCTTCGCAGCTGATGTGAAGAAGCACATTAAGCTGTTATTTCCTACGGTGTTTTCTACTGCAGATGAGGCAAGAAGAGTGCCTAGGCCCTAAGACAAAATGGGAAGGATGTCCTCAATCCTGTGGCCCAAGCATTTTAAAGCCTCCAAGCCCCAAGCTGCAAACCCATCCTGCAAGTTATGCCAGCACCCGAGAGCTGCAGCCCCACGACCACCTCCGACCCCTGGGCAGCAGCAGGCACCCCTGGCCCCCCAGGTGCCGACGGGGACAAACTTCCCCTGGACAGGCCCCGTTTCTCCCCCTGCATCCTTCCCTCTGCAGCCTCCTCCCGGCTGCGGGGACCCCGCCCGCACCGCCGGCGCCCCGGGCACTGCAGGGCGCGGCGGGCACTGCTCCGCGCCGCCCCGCAACCCCCCGCACCGCCCCGCACCGCTCCGCACCCCGCCGGCAGCCCCCGCACGGCGGCTGCAGGTAGCGGCCAAGCTGCGGGGCTGCCTCCCCGCTCTCCGGGCACCCCCCCAGGGGCACCCTCCTTCGCTCCCCGGCCCCTTCTCCACGCCCTCCCCTGCCTCTTGTCCCCCGGGACCCCCCCGGGAGGGTGTCGTTCCCCCCCATCCCTCACCCGGCCGCTCACCTCCTCCCGCTCGGCGGCGGCCGCCCCCGGGGCGGGGGTGCTGCCCGGCCCGCTCTCAGCAGCCGCCTCGGCATCCCCCTCCGAGGACATCCTTGGCCATCACCGGCGGCCGGCGGGGGCTGCGGACCCCCGAGACGGCAGAGAGCCCCCTCGGGCCGCCCCCCTGCCGGGAACGGGGCCGGGAACGGGGCCGGTGCGAGCCGCCCCCCGCGCCCAGAGCCGCCCCGCCGGGTCCGCCCGGCTCCTTCCAGCATCCCAGGCAGGCGGGCAGCGAGGGAGGGAGGGAGGGAGGCGGCGGAGGGGAGGAGAGAAAGGCGAGGCGGAGGGGGGTGCCCCAGCCACTCCCGGCCCCCCCAGGTGAGAGCCTCTGGGGGAGGCTGGGAGCAGCGGGGGGGTCCTTCCCTCCCTTCCCTTCCCATCCCATCCCATCCCCTCCCGTCCCCTCCCCGCCCCGCCCGGGGGCTCCCCCCCGCCTCCCTCTGGGGGCGAGCATCCTCCTTCCCTCCCCGGGTCCCTCTCCCCGCTTCTCCCCACGCCCGCACCGCGGCCGGGGCAGGAAGGGGGGCGCGGAGCAGCCGGGCAAACTTCCCCGCTCCTCTCCCCGGCTGCACCGGAACCCAGCCCTTGGGCTGCTCCGGCCCGCCAGGAGGGTCTGCACGGCCCTGCTGCCCCCCTGTTCCCCCCCGAGGAAATGGAGGCACCCCGCTTCTCCTGTCCCTGCCTCCTTCCTTAGGGTTTCATCCATCCCCAGCACAGGTCTCCCCCCCAGAGCCGCAGCCTGCCATGAACTCCCCACACCGCCAATATTTCTTCCTCCCGCCCTCATCCTGCGCATCCCGTCATTATCTGCTCTTCTGCTGCCCAGGACTGGTGTGCTGCACCATCTTATCTCGGCATGTTTGCTTCATGTTTCATTACACTCTCTGCCTTGTGAGGCTCATCTCATTTGATCTGTTTCTCTCTCGGTGCCCTAGAGCAGTATATATTTTAAATGCTCCGTAAAATCTTGCGAACGGGCAAGTGAGCAGACTTGAGGCATCAACCCTAGCTTTAATATTCGCACCTCAACTCCTGCTCCAACATGCTTGCTGCTTTTCAGGCGTGCTGCTCTGTACAGCTCCACTCCAGCGTAAAGCACTCGGGCTCTGTACCAGGCTGGTTAGGAGGGCTGCAGAGCAGGGAACGGCGCTTGGTGTGTGGATGTGCAGAGAGAAAGCCCCAAAGCTGGGGTTTTCTAGAAGCATTGCACCTGCTACATTTGGATTTCAGGGCATGGATTGCATTGGGTGAATTTTGGCTATTCCAAGAGGGGGAAACCCACCAAGCTTTGGAGGATAAGGGCATCCATGAGAGACAACTGACAAGTTCCCTTTGGCTCCTGTGGCTTTGGACCAACAGCAATGCACAAAGTGCTGCTGCAACTACAGCCGCAGGTGCCTTTTTCTCCCCAGAGCTATCTCCTCCTGCCAGGAGGGGCATTTGCTTGGCTTCACCCAGTGCATATGCACAGAGTAGTCTGGCTTTTGCTCCTGCCAGCGCTGCAGAGGAGCTGCCAGAAGCACTCAGTGGCAGACAGTACAATGCAGGTTCTCTAAACCACATGAAAACGCACATTTAAAATACCTTGTTTCCTTTCTGCAGGTGGCACAACGGGAACGATCTCTAGGGGACAGGTTGGGCAGCAGATGGGCAGGGAGCGGATCACATCTGGGATGCAGGAAGGAGCAGCAGAGAATGCATAAGGAGTGCCTGTGCTGTACCCACCAGGACCTATAGGGGAAGAGAGAATTTAAAAATCCATTTTGCTTGGTCAGCTCGTGCATGTTTGTCTGGACGGTTTCAGTGACCTTACATACACTGTGAAAACGGCGGTGGTAGTGGTGCCGGGACAGGATGGAGCTGTGGTTAGAGGGGAAATGTGCCCAGCCAGAGAATTGTCCACAGAGAAATCCAGACCGAGCATTACGCTAGTGCCAAATTCTCCTTGTGGGGACTGTTGAACAGGAGCAGTAAAAGGCATCAGTGGCAACAAAGGGAGGTGGAAAAAATGGGTTTCGGTGTGCTGCGAGGCGGTGGAGAAGAGGCCCCCCCTATGGTAAGGCAAAAGGGGTGGGCAGTTTTCTGAAGTTGGGTACCCCGTTTTTACAGACAGCAGGGAGAGAGAGGCTGTGCGTCAGGGAGGTGTCAGCCAGGCCAGTCGAGCAGCCAAGGAGTAAGAGAATCAGATTTAAGAGCTGAGTCACACAAGGACAGAAAACAAAGACCTGGCAGAGCTCAGGTTTGTCTGTCATCCTATACCGAATAGTCACCTCTGTTTAATAAATACATCTAATACCCACTGGGCTTTGGGGCAGCCTGAGCAGCTTCATGAAGGTTTTTAATTTATTTTCATTTCCACAGACACTCCGCTTTTGATGTTGAATAACCTCTGAGTTATTTAATCTAAACCAATCCTGACTGGTGCTTGGGTTACGGCTGCAAGCAGTGCCAGGGACTGGATTATCAGCCCTTCCACCGTTAAGAGAAGATGCATCTTGGAGTTAGGTAGCCCCAAGTTGAATGCAGGCTTTTGATCCGAAAGGCACATCTTCCAACCTGACATGCTGTCAGCATCCAGGTGGCACCTGGAAAACCTGGGGAAAAGCCTGCAGATGAAGCAGACCTGGAGAAGGGAAAATGAAGATTGCTGCCCCTGAGACTGAAGCTTTGGAAATGTCATATCTCACTCGGTGCCTTTATTTCCACCTCTCTAGCTCCAGATTCAGTGCATCAATCTCTATTATCAAGGCTGCCTTCACAACCTGAAGAAACAGGGAAAAAGAAAAAAGAAAAAAAGAAAGAAAGAAAGAAAGAAGAGGAAGAAGCTTGAATTCCAGAAAGTACTGCAAAAATCTGTGCAAAGCTCATTTTTTAATTTCAGAAATGCAGAGGATCAGTGTCACTGGTGTAAGCTGCCTGAAGGGGCTATTTTTGTTCTTTAGAAGCTTCTCCCTCTATTCTTACACAGATTAATTATGAATATTTATGTATATAGTACCAAAAATGTGATAAGCAGTTTGCAGGCTGGCTTGCAAAATATGTATACCATATTGTAAAAATTAGCTGTCGTTTCTGGGCTTTGTGCCTCGTCACTCACACTTTCTAAATGGCTAGCAGAGAACAGAGACAACACGGGTTGTGGTGCTGCCTCCTCTATTCAGAGCACCAAGAAACTGGTGCAGTCAGGAACTGCAGTCACTGTTGGTTTGAAATCAGTCCCCTGTCACTCAGAGCATGCCTCTGTTAAAACACTGCTAATCCTTTCTCTGAGCTTGGCCAGGCCACTGCACCAATTTAACAGGCAGAATTTTGTTCTGCTCCTTAGTGCGACACAGTATTTGGGCTAAATTTGCAAAGGTCTGAAACCATTTTAAGGTATAAGGCTTGTTGCTTGTCTTCCAGATGAGACAGCTATCAGGATCCTGAGTGTTTATGGCCATCAAAACTCACAGAGCACTTTAATGGAAGGGAATCATTAAGCCTTCTGTCCAGGGGAGATTCCTAGCAGGGAAACTGCAGTATGACAACTTCAAATTACCTATCTGCTGCTCCAAAAAAACAGCGTAAATTAATATATGCTGTTAAGAAACTGCCACATGCTGTTCCAAAACTAAAAGTAGTGGAAAGAATATTTCCAATACAGATGGTTTGTAAGTTGACATGCAAATAGGCATATTGGAAGAGAGGAGCTACTGCTAAATATAAAATACGTCATACTGTCCTAAAACTTGTGTGAGCTGCCAAAGAACTAGACAGCCTATCCCTAAGGAGCAAGCCCAGTTATTTCAACAGGCTTTTGATCAGCCCTTAATGTGTTAAAACAAACAAACAAACAACCACAAAACAAAACAACAACAACAAAAAACAAACAAACCCCAACCACAGCATTTCTAGTTAATACCAAGCTTTCTTTTTTTAATTACAAATTCAAACTTCTATTGCAGTCATGAGTGGCATTTCCCTCAGTGTATCTGTTTATGAGTCTGTATAATCCAAACCACATCTATTAGCCTTTGCAAAGTCTGTAAAGGGAGAACACCACATTGCGTCAATATTAAAGCTTAGTGCAGTATTTGTGAATTAAATTGTGGATATAGAAAAAGAGAATCTGTCTGGACCATTCACAAAATGAGCTTTGATATCCTTTTAGTAAGTAAAAAGCTGAAGGGTGACATCAATAATTTATTAGCACTTGGATTACATCCTCTGGTGCTTGTAGTTTGCTGCCTTCTCGGAGAAAAAGAGGACAAAGGCAATATTGTCTCTTGGGTTGTGAAGTCTTTGCATTCTCTAATATAGTGATGTTGACAAAGGATGCCTCATTCTGACTCAAATAATATCCATGGCTGTCAGGGTGACGGTCACAGTTCCAGGAAGCACAGTGGGATGAACCAGCAGCCTGATGTCGTGCGGTGCCCTTCCAAAATGAGACGGGTGGCACTGGTACCATGCCCGGTATGTAGCTACCCCTGTTGTCAACTGCTGTTATTCAGAGGAGCCTGGGCTTTAATAGCTAATGTACAAAATTTAGTGGGTTGTGGGGACGCGACATGGCTGGACAGCATGGCTGTCACCCATAGAGATGTGAGGCCCAAGACAAGGGCCCTCTCTAGAGGGGCAAATAACTCCTTATTCCTTGTCACCTCCTGCCCTGGTCACCTCCTGGCACTGCTCACTTTTAACTTCTCAGTCCATCTCTACCTTTCAGGCTCTTTTCTCCTGCACTGCCTCCCTCCCATTCCCTCAGATGTCCCTGCCCTGCCTCCCACAATCTCTTTCCTGATTGCAGTGATGCCCACTCTCAAGCTCTAGGCTTAGTAATGCTATTGCTGACTTGCGCAGATACGACAGAATTTGCACTGACATTTGCTTTTTCCTCTCAGAATGAAATGTTCTCCCTTCTCATCTATTCCTTTAGCTTGCGCCTTTCAAATTTGGCACCAGTTGTCTATTTCTCTTTCCTTTATCTTGCCCCTTCTGAGGTGCTGTTTCCAATACCTGGACAATCAGCATCACCCACAACTTCTTTCCCAGTTTTTTCAGTTCTGACCCAATTACCGTCACCAAGAGCTGCACCTCCTCTTACAGCACTCCCTCAAGCCACTCCAAGCAGCAGTTAGCAAGGGTATTCCTCTGCTAGCTGAACTGCGGCGGAATCCACCCTCTCTCTTTTCTGCTTCTTGAAACTGCTGATATTCCCTCCAGGGGCTGCTCGTGAGGGAGGACGTCTCCAACTTCCCCTGACAGAGACAGAGCACACACCATCCTCAGCCCTAGGCAGGACGTGACAGGCCACAGGCAGCATGAAGGACCTACAGCTGCCTCAGAGCAACCCTAGGCCGGGAAATTCACCAGTGGCTCCAAGCACCAAAACAGGGGGTGCATGGTCAGAGAAAGAGCAGATAGATACCTCTGGTCCTCACCAGGAAACACCCAACTATCAGATGGCTTGACCAACTTATTTCCAAAGTTAAACCCAGAAGCCCAGATGTATGCACTGACCTCCGTGTCTCACGACTTCTGATGCAGAACAGCCATCTGGGCAGCAACATCCCAGAGCCAAGTCCATAATTTGGCGGGTTCCCAGCATTTTCCCATGGGAAAAAGGCTGGGCAGTCACTGCTGCTGTATGTCTCTAGAAGGCAGCCTGCCAGCCCCTAGGGCTGTTTTCTAGTGCCAAACAGACTTTTAAAATGTGCGGACCCCAGTGACAGATCAAAATGAAAAGGTGCACACATGCATCTGAGCAATCAGTGCTCCAACACAGTGACATTGTGCAACCATGAGATCTCTGCTGTTTCTCCTGTAACTGTGTCACTGAAGAAAAGGACTTGAAAGCGTTGGCGTTGCTAATGGCACCGCTTGCCATAGCAGGAGGGGGGCTCTCTGCCTGCGGGCCTACCTCTGGGAGCCATCAACAACTTCTCTTCTCATGTAGGCAATTGTCACAAGAGATCACAATAGCTATAAATGCCCTTGAAAATAATAATAATAAATAATAATAAACAAACACAAAACACTGAAGAGAACTTGTTGTCAGAAAAACAATGAGCATAAGAGAGCACTCTAGAAAAATGCTTCCACATCAACCTGGTAGAGAAGTGCAGGCAGCTGGAGCCTTCTTCTGATGACTTTGCTTCCCTCACCAAGTATCACCAGGGAGGGAACAATGTTGTCCTGGTGCTAGGCATGGTTCAAAAAGTTCAGAAGTGATTTAGTACCAGTACCACACATAAGTGCTAAATATCCCATGTGATATCAGTACAGCTTTGGTTGTTTCCTTAGAAAACACCTCTTCAGACACCACTTCCACCGTGCTGGGTAGTTTTTTCAGATAGTTCTTTTTCACCGGGCCGCCTGTCTCTCCCTGCCTGGAAAGCTGGTGAATGCCGTGTGTTTTGCTCCCAAGAAGTAGAAATGCACACCACCAGCATACTCCTCTGGGAACCCACAGCATTTAGTGTCACCCCTGGGGAGCTGGGAAACCAGCTTGGGCCTAGTAAGACTCCATGGGTGAGTCCTCACACAGACAAGGCACAGCTACCCACTGCAGCCTTATACATTTTCAAAGACGAAGGCAAAACCCCAACTCCGTGTGACTGCAGTTAGTTCTGCCAGATCACTTAAATCATCAGGACAACACGATCATCACTGTTAAAAACTCTGGGCAGATCTAGCAGCATTAGCATAGCTATTTACAATTAAGTACTTCAGGCTTGGGTGTACCGGCAGTAAGAACTAGCTGCTGAGCATGCATCTGCACCGAATAACACTGAGTAATAATACCGAATAATACAAAAACCAAGAGCAAAGCAAAGGCCACATTTCCTGTTCCCAGGGTGCCAGAGCTGGATTTTGGGGGAAGTGAGCCTCCCTGGGCACTCCTTTTGGTGCACATTCTGCTGGTACAGGTGGGATCTGGATGAAGCATGCACGCATCACTCTCATCCTGCTGGGATGCAGAAGTATAAGGTTTTCTCCATGATACATCAGGAAATAATCTGAAGAAAGGAACAAATCCTAAACTGCCAACAAAACAGCCAGTTCTCCAGGAGATTTGCCACAGAGGATAATCATCTGAGCACAGCCAGTGCTTTAAACTGTCTTAAATTGTGTGAAATATGAGGCTTAGGCACTTTGACAGGCTTCCTTTAAAATCTATGACAGTAGACTTGATTGCATCCACTACATTGCTCAAATTTTGGCAGACAGTTCCAGCAGCAGTAGCCATGGACTGTCCTCAGTCCAGGGAAGCTGAAGTTCAGAAATGCTGCTTCCCTCGGTGATATTAGGGGCAGAGAGCACTGCCAGGCAGGGTCAGCTCAGAGACTATTCCCATTTAAGCCTTCTGTGAACCAGCGAATGTCATTGATGATGCATTCACCATCTGTGCAAACAGTGATTTTCACTTGCAATACTCTTCAGATGCAGTGTTTGAAAGACCTGACTTGAGAAACACATTTGCTTGACTGCCCCTTCTAATTTCCACAGCAGCCTGCCCTCTGGAGTCTCAGCTGTACGCCAGCTCACTTTTAGATGGATTTTATTTTGATGTTGTAATGAGGTGAGGAAGCCCCAGTGTGATAGGCATACATTATACAGACTGAGCAAGAAATATCTTTATTTGCTGAAGATGTGATTTATTTCAGGATATTTTCATCTAGTCTGATAAAAACAGCATTTCTATAGAAACAATTGATAAAACAAACAACCAAGAGGAAATCCCATGCTAACTGTCAAGAACCAACATAATGTTTGGCAGATGCACTGCTAGAGATGAGTAAATACTCTGTTGTTTTGGGCTTTTAAAATACGCAACCTCTCCCCCTCATTACATGGTTAAATCAATTTACATTGATTATGGATCTGTGCTTTTTATTGGTGAGTGAGTAGAGGTCTGATTTAAAATATTCCTGCTTTACCTAGTCCTAGGAATCCACAGCAGCCTGTGCTCAGTGAAGTGTTTTTCTCACAGAATCCCAGGGTCTCACCCCAAAAGTTGGCCAGAGACCTGCAGAAAAAGCCACCCAAAGCTCTGCAGATGGATCTCTCAGGACATTCGGATGTATGCTCCATCTCTGTTTGCCTACCCTGTTCTCCCACCAGTGAGAAAGTTGCCATTGATTACTCACAATCTGGTTCTGCTCTAGCGCATGCACATTTCTTCAAGAACACGTGCAATTTTTTTAATACCACAGGGACTCCTGCTGTGCTTTGTGTGACACCGCTGAGTGTACTTCTCTGCCTTCTGGTTCAGGCTCTTTCTCTTCCAACTGGATTCCTGCAGAGATTGGTGTCAATGTGCCGTGCAACTAGTCCTTTGAGGCATGATATATTACCGTTCCTTTCAAGTTCAAGGCTCAATCCTTGCAGAGTTGAACCTAAAGCTCAGGTGACAACATGCCACTGAACACTTTGTTCTACCAGTCTCAACTCCTTTTTACAAAGAACACATGTAAGGACTTGCATCTTGTACCTATCCTATATTATCACCAGTTCTCTATTCCCTGGCAAACCTGTGTACTTCTCACCACCCTGCTCTTTACCTACTCTGTTCTTGACTTCAGTTTCTGTCTTCTGGAAAAAAAACCTCTAGGATTACCTGTCTCAGTGGTCATTTGCTTCTTAGGCAACTCATCCAAATATTTTCCATCTCTGCAACACAGATGATGTTGTTGCATTTACAGATTTACCTTCTAATCCCACTAAGGCCACTGCCATATTGTCTTTGTTGTTCTGATCCTCTGGATTTTACAGTCCAGTGATAAAGCATTTGGTTGTAGGCTCTCATGCTTCTCTGCTTTGGAAGATCAAAAACATCCACCAGAAAGTCACATGAAGCTACTTGCTTGTGGCAAGCAAGAAGAAGGGGGTGAGGGAGAACATCAGGCCTGTGACAAGACTGATGAGCTTTTAAAATCTCATAAAATGGCTCTCCTTAAGTGAGGAATTATTTGAGTTCACCTCCAATGACTCTTACAGATGCTCTGGTGGGAATTTCCTTGCCAGAAGAGCTTAGTAGATCCCCACAAGTGTGTAGATACTTATAATTTATAGGATAAATATGAAGACGCACAAGCATGATTTATTGATAGAGCATAAGCTATATATAGTGCCCTGAACTGTATTATTAAAACAGAAGGTAAATAATTAATAGAATGAAGAAAAGATACATAAAACTCCAGGAGTGTTGACAGGAAGTATTCCTGTCTTACAGTAATTAAAATAAAATAAAAAAAAACATAAAACATTCTGAGCATATTTTTATATGTTTCTGAAAAAAAAAAAAAAAAAGAAAAAAAGAAAAAAAAGATTATTTGTTCACTTCACATGCATTGCTAAGAATCATCGTGTGTGGCTGTAGAACTTGTGCTGCCAGTGTGAGAGAAATCAGGGAGGAAAAATGCTTATAGCTGCTCAGTTTAAATGCCACACTGCTCTCAGGACAGGACTACCATCCGTGGATATTGACCAGTTATGCTTGTTTGACATCGGATTAGTTTCAGATAAGATATAACTCAGATAACACTTGCTAGCTTTCCTAAGTTCAGTGCTGATTATTCACACGAGAAGTATTACAGAAAGGTACAGGCTTACTTCAGAAGAAAGCAAGAGAGAAAGTTAACGTGTTATTATTATTATTATTATTATTATCAGAGAACTACTAAGGCAAAGTAAAATTCTGGTAGCAACCGGTTATATATATCATATACACGTTTCCTGGACTTAAGAGGGAAATATGACAAGCAGATCACCCCTAAAAACCGTAACTCAACCAGACCCATTCATGTCTCAGGCTACCTAGTTCACACGATACATAGGGTCAAATATCCTGTAACACCTTTAGGGTATCTTTTTTTTTTTTTTTAACTGGATGTATAGTAATTCATTTACTTAATTTCTATACTAACAATGTTGGTAAGGTCAAAGTGACCTTACAAATAGTTATTAAATTCCCTGAATTCAGAACAACTCAAGTTCATGAGCAGTTGTCAGACAATTTAAACAGTCTCAACACTTAATTGAAATACATTCCAATGCAACCAGTGCTAAAGCCTCCCTGCCTTATTATCCAGGTTACGGAACCCAAATGTCCTGGTCAGTGTCCAAAGCAAATTGTTCAGAAGTTTAGCACCATCAAAGCCTCAGAGTGAGAAAGTATCTACTCCTAATAGTGTATCTGCCAAATCCTTCTGTAAAATCAATGCTCTCTTGTCCGGTCTAAAGATGAACAGCACAATAAACTAAAATCCAAATTCCACCTTTTGCCTCAGGCAGATGTAATCCATTGATTTTAGTAGATTTTAAGGCAGCTCTACACAATCTTTACAGACCCACAAGCACATAAATGCACAGAAGCCAACACGGCACCAAATGGAACATTAAACTTCTCACTTCCAGATGCCATTCTTGTGGTAGCCACGGACTCTTGTTGCCAAGAGCAGTGTTGGATGGTTCCGTGGAGAAGGGACTAGAAAATGGTGCTCTCGAGGCTTAAGTGCAAGAAACTTGAACAGTTATTTCAAAGTGTTTCTTGCATCCCAAACCAGCAGAATCTGCAAATGACACAATTAAGTAACGGATGGTGGTGGTAGGGCTAACAGCTGATTTCAGGGGAATGGAGAATTGGACCTTACATTTCTAAACAGCCACTGCTATTCTTGAACTAGGTTTGACTTTGATTCCAGTTCCGTTAAGGAGTACAAAGCAGAGCTCTGCCAGCTGATGAACCGCAGTCTGGCATGGCAGCACCAGGGAGGCACTCCAAACACTCTTGAGGCTCTCTTCTGAGAATCTCCAAATGTAATTTTATTCCTCCTGCTAGGGCCACCTATAAGCACTGGACATAACAGTAATAACTGCTCAAACACCTGTGCCAGAATCAGGTAGAAAAATGTCCACTCACAAGGCTAGAATTGGGCTGACTCTTGGCTTCTTAGTTGGTCATCTTTAAACGATTTTGGTGGTTCCACACTTTAAGAAGTATTTAATGATCTAAAGCAATACAGTCTTCAACCTCACTATCTCAGGAATAGTACAAAGCATCAGACGATAGCTGAGGGAGTTGTTTTCTGCCCAGCATTTTCCCTGAGAACTTCCATTTTGTACAAGTTCATCACAACCCTGGTTCACAGACGTTGTGGTTGAGACCACTGTTGTCAGGATAAGGGTTTATCTTAATTTCTATAGAGATTTAGGTGTCAAACTTGCTTCTGGCTGCAGTTTTGCTAGTAGCATAGTTTTATGAAGGAATAAAAAGCCTAATGAGATCCAGCAGACGAGAACGTACTGCATTCCTCGTGGCACTGTTGCACTTGTGGTGAGTCCTTCCCAAACAGGGGCCCACCTGAGCCAAGACTTGCAACCTGTGCCCATACTCATGCCCATTGAGTTCACCTCAAAAAAAAAAAAAAAAAAAAAAAAAAGCTCAAAGTTGATTAATCACTAAAACTAATGACCACTATTGAAATAAATGCTTCTGCAAGTTGAGACTGCTTTCCAGAATTCTTTAATAAAGCTTGGTGTGAGTAATACATGAATAATTAGGCATGAATAATAAATTATAGCTCTGTGCATGTAGCTTTACGTATCCATCCTCCTGAAGCACCTATAGTCTCAGGCACATCAATAACCTCTAATAAAGAGAACGTACAGATCAGAGATTTACATAAATGTGTTTTAATACTGCCGGGCATATGTTACTATTAGGAGATGCCCTATATTTACACCTGGGGAATTGCACATTTGTGCTGCGCAATCTAAGAAGGATTTGGGTGAAATATTTCCGCACCGGGACCGCTCAGCACCGGGCAGGGCACGGGGCGTGCCCCACACCGGGGGAGCCGAGCACCGACCCCGCGGGAAGGGCGCTGAGGGGAAGCAAAATGGCGCCTTCGCCCCCCCCCCCCCTCGGGGAGAAGTGCGGGCGGAAGTGGCGCTGCCGGGCGGAAGTAGCCGCTGAGGGGCGGAGCGGAAGTGCTGGCGGAGAGCGGTGCGGGCCGAGCTCAGGTGAGTGGTGGCGGGGCCGGGCGAGGGGATCCGTGCGTTACCGGCCTCCCCGGGAGCCGCTGCCTGCGGCCGCTGGGCCCAGTTTAACTCTTTATTTCAAATCCTGCAGCTTTAATAAACGAATATAACGCTGTAGACTTGAGGACGGGGGTGAAATGATGGCAACTTGCAGAATCTGTTAGGAGTCGGAGGTGGTTTCTTGTTTGTATGCGGCCCTGCGGCCTTTAGAGTCATAAAATCCTAGAACCACGGAATTAATAAGGTTGGAAAGGACCTTCAAAATCATCGGGTACAACCCATTCCCAACTCGAGGCTGTTGTGCTGCTTTGTGGCTCTGCGGGCCTCTGCTGCTGCAGGAGAAATAACGCCAAGTAAATGCAGGTGATCTAGAACCGAACAAAAGTCGTTACGGCAGGGGGTTATATTGAGTACATACAGTTTGCTGTGGCCTGATGGCGATACAAACCTTGGGCAGGAGTGCAGCGGTGTGTTGCTCATACGAAACCGTGCTTGATTCTGGTACTGTTCTGTGTTCGCTAGGGGTGGTGGCAGGTAGGAGTAACACGTACCTCGGGAGCTTAAGTGCTGCTTCAGGGAGGCCTGCAGGAGTGTTACAAACCTCAGTGGTTCTGTGACATAAGTGCCATCCTCTGCGATACACCAGTGGTGGCTAGGTTGTGACTGGAGGCCCTTACTGCCCTAACCAGCCGTCCTCCTCAGGCTGACACTTGAGCTGAAATGGGGTAATCCAACATCGTGTCTTTGTGCTTGAAGCAGTCTGAGACTTGATTGCCTTCTGTCCTTTTGCACCTTTTTTCAGTCCAACTTCACCTATTGGTCCCAACCACAACTGTTAAACTATCTGCAGCACTGACAGGCTTTTCAAACAACCATATCCGTGGTCCATATCCATGAGTCCAAAGCATAACAGAAAAGTATTTTTTGAGATTCTTAGTCCAGGCAGAGGATACACCAGCAGATTATTCCATATCTGCGTAATGATCACTATGTATAGGTGCTTATGGGCCTTTCACCATATTTCTGATCCCTTGCAGGCATCCCTAGGACAAGGTGTCCCCAACAGGCTGTGAACGTTGGCTAGGTGGTGGCCCCTCTAGACAAACAGCTTCTGAGCAGGTAGCTTTTAAACAGCAGGTTACAAGATAACCAGGCTGTATGGTGCTGGTGGCAGTGCTCCATCACTCCGTCAGTGATCACTCCCGTTTGTTATTTTTGTTATGTGTTTTCTCTGAGTGCTGATGGATAAGAATTGCTCTTTGTGATGGCCAGGTGAGTGTTGCTAATGTACTTAGATGGCTTCCAGAGGGCATGGAAAGAGGTACCATTTCAAAGTAAATTATTTTTACCTCAGTATGTCTGTCTGCGAGTACCATGTGTATTTAAAAAATTTCTTGCCCATTGGACTGCAGAAGGAAGGACCAAGTCAAAGGCTTTGGTTGTATTAAATTTCTAGTCTCAAAAAATATAAATAAAACATGGAAGTCTTTTATCTATTTTTCACACCAAAGTAATGCCCACCTCTGTATTACCACCCTGTAACTGTTTGGGTGTCTTCCATATCCATATGTCCCATCTCTTTAGTCAGTGACTGCAGAGTTGGCTTCTTCTGCCTGGCAATTCTCCAGGCAAATAAAGGCAGTCTCAAGGCCCCATATATTTTTGAATAACGTAAGTGATATGCAGAGTCTCAGACAATGGTGTGTGTGCATCCTTGTGTGGAAGGGGCTTAGCGCAGAAAGATTAGCAGCACGCTTTGTTATAACCAGGCGTTTTGTGTCTGCTAATCCTAGCATCCTCACTCAGGCTTTGAAGCCCTCGATGACAGGGCATGAAACAGTTGGCTTTTCATGCACGTGATGCTGCTTATGCATATGAAAGGGGGACCTGTCAACTGAAGTATGACTACTGGAGCCCCTGTTGTGGCAGAAGGGTCCATAAACAGCAAGTAAGTGTGCTGATGCTAGGAGTGCACAAAAAAAAGAGCCATCTGCAGGGGCTGCAATTTTTGCTCTGCAATTGGAGAGGAACTGAGAGTGTTTCTGCCTGCTCAGCATCAATCAGAGCCACAGTGATGTCCCAGGTGTGTGAGGCAAGGTAGCAGGGTGCTCCTCTCCTCTCCCTCCCTGCTGGGAAGCTGCCCCTCGCTGGTGGCCGTGTTCCACAGATGTCCTTGATGCTGTTTGGCAGAGAGGCTGGGCATTTTTCCTCTGCGTTGGGAGGGTTTTATGGTTCAGAGGGTACGGGGAAGCTCCCCTTGCTCCTGCCTATGCCATGTGTAGGCTTGGTGTAAATGGAAGTTGTTGTTCTGGGACTCTTGATCTGACAGCTTTCATTAAGGCCAGCGTGTTGAGATGTCTGAAATCGGCAACTAACTCGTGATGCTGGCATCGGATGAAGAGGTCTGTTTCCTCAGTAATGAGTGCTGAAGTGAATGCAGTCCCTGCAAACTCAAAACCTCTGAAAATCCACTTTGTATTGGTGCACAAAGCTTTTTACTCTGGTTTTAGTCCAATTTTTGCACAAAAGGAGGGGCAGGAAGTATTTCAGCTGATCTGGTCTGGCTGTTGTTTTTACATGAATGTCTTGATTAAAAAAAAAAAAAAAAAAAAAGAAGAGAAAATCATCAAAACCAAAGAACAACACAAAGCTGTAAAAGTGCCTGGGCCTCTTCTTCATTTAGAGGTGATGGAGTGAGCAGCATCATATCTAATTGGCATTGTTCAAGAATGGGATCATTAAAAATGGTAGAAGTATTCTAAGTGTAGGCCATAAATACTGCATGAGGTAATTCTTGTGTCTTTTAGCACCCTTCCTGCAAGGTACCTGCCCACATACTTTACAGAAAAGGATAGTAACAGAGTAAGACAAACAAAACGTTGGTTTCAAGGCAGGCTGTGTCTGCACTGGGGTTGAACTTTGTTTTGGTCTGAGATTGACAGAGATTCACTTCAAAGCATTGCATTTTCTCTTGCATACAGCCTGTCCATATGGGAGATGAACAAAGTTTTAAAAATCCATGTCCCTTTCCAGCTTCAAAGTAAATTATTGAGTCCTGATGGTCTTTTAGAAGTAGAAGAGATCAAATGTGTACAAAACATTTAAAAAATCCGGGTGTGGGAGGGTGTCAAGTCTGCAGCATCAGTTTGGATCAGCGATTCAATGAGTGTGGTAGGTATTTGCAAACACTCGCTGCCTGGGAGAAATGGATCGATGGTCCCAGGCTCTGGGAATGAGAGGTGTAGTGTTTGCAAGTATCTTCATGGCCAGTAGATGGGAGGTGGAAGTGTTTCTTTCCATATAAGTTCTGATATAGACCAAGATACAAGTATTTATAAATACCACCCCTGTCTTTCATCTGAAAACTGGTTGGAGCAGTGAATGAAAATGCTTGGGAGTAGCATAAATTCTGCCAGTAAGAGGACAGTGAAACAGAGAGAACTGCAGAAGAAGGGTGAGTTAAGGGAGAAAACCTTTTTTTGTTTTGTTTCTTTTCTTGGGAGATTAGAGGGAGAAGGGAGCACTGGCAGTGAGCATATTGTCCAAATCTACATGGACAGGGATGTCCAAATCCTGACAGAGATGCTAGTGGCAGGATGTCGAGAAGGCAGTATGGTGGAGGCAGGAGGTTTGCATATCCCTGTGTCTCTGATGTTCTTGTTTGCTGATACTGGAGTAAGACAAACCTACTGCCTTGGCACAGGTACTTCTGTGGCTTTGCAAATCCAAGGCTGTGTGGTTGGCATTCTGGCAGCTTGTTGCCAGCTCTTTGCTGGATGGATGCCATTCTGCTCCCAGCTGGAGGCTAGACCAGGTGTTGGCTTGCCTAGTGGCACGGTGTTTGGCAGTGAAGAACAAGGTGAGTGGTTTGTCTGGGACTCTGGTACAACTAATTGTGTCCTGGGGTGATCCTGAAGGAGAGCAGCTGCAGTGTGTTCAGAAACAGCAGAGCAGGACAAAAATGTGCAACGTTCACTTGCTGCCCCCATCCTTTCCCCAGGAAAAACAGTCCTGTAACCCATTTTCCATGTCTTCCATGTGAACACCACACAGGGCTGGCCGGCAGGAGCAAGAAGGCAGGATGTTGTCAAGACCAAAGCCTGGGGAGTCTGAGGCAGACCTGATACACTTTCAGAACCAGTTCCTGGCAGCCAGAGCTTCACCTGCAGTGAAGATTGTGAAGAAAGCAGACAAGAGAAAGGGGGAGGAAGGGAGCACAGATGCGGAGAGACCCCCGCTGCAGGACAGCAAGGATGTGGTGATGCTGGATGGTAATTTCCCTTGTGGGGCTCCCTGAATCGCTTGGTTTCTCTCTGCCTTTCAGTTCCTCTGTTTCAACTTGCCTTTTTTTTTTTTTTCCTTGCATATATCCCCATTGTAGTATTCTTTGTTCTTGACCTTGTTTGAAAATGCTCTTGTCCAACATTACTCTGTCCACTAGAAACACCTTTCCAACACACTGCCTTCATCTACATTTATCAGCTGTCTGTGGTACCTTGCCAGTCACAGAAAGTACCTCTTGCATTGAGATGTGTACTCATTGGACTCTGGGTGCTTATTTTGCCATCTATCCAGACCCTCTTCTCAGTGTCTCTGAGATTTAGCTCTGCTAGCAGTTCCAACTTTCAGCCAGCAGATCTCTCTTGATAAGCTTCCTTCTTGTGGTTTTGTTTTCCTCCACCAGTAGTAACACTTCTCATGCACTCAATAGTCTCAGAAGCTCAAGGTGCTTTCTTAAAAGCAACAATTTAAATCTTACAGTGCTTGCTTCTAGGTAAGAAAATGTGATTCCAGTTTATGGTGAAAAGAAGGCGTTGACTAGCTTATGATCATACTAATCACTCACTGTTGGCAGCAGAACTGTGCTTTTCTGTGCCTGAACACAACCTGCAAGGACACTAGCTGTTTCTGTACAGCCTTACTTCTTCTTCCCTTTAGATTTGCAGTCAGGCCTCAGTACCCTTTTCTGCTTATGCAGCTCTTTGAAAAAACTTCAGTGCTAATACATAGATAATAAAATTGTTCAGCATGTTGCTCTCCATTATCCAGTGCAAGTCAGACACAGAGGATTCTTAATTGTCTTACTGCTTCCTCATCTGGCTTGTTTCTCATCAGAGCAATTATAGGTGCAATTAGGGAGAGTTTGGTTTGATACCTATTGTGCAGTAGTTATACATGAGTAGTTGGCTATTTTTTTAATTTCCCCTCCACAGATTTTCCTGATATCCCCCCAGCTCTAACTCCGGGTCCTCCAAAAAAGTCCAAGGTCAAAAGTGCCTCTGTCCACTTTGAGGATGAAGATCCAGAGGAAAGACTCGAGAGTCATGATCGACACATCACAGCAGTCTTCAGCAAAATCATTGTATGTCTAGCTTTCACCTGATAGCCTAGTGGTTTGAGTGCTATGAACTGAGCACTTGTCAGGGATGAAGGGTTCTGTTGCTGCTTTTTATTTCTGCAGAGTAATGAATCAGTTGTAACACTGTAGACCAGTGTCCTGAAGCATCCTGGGGGAAAAAAAGCTCTTTGGGTATATTTTTGCTGTCAGCTAAACATGGGTTTGAATCTGCTGTCCAGTCCAGACTGCGTACAGGTCACACTGCGTGCATGCAGGCTTGTGCTCTAGTGTGGGTTTGGGTGAGGTTCTGGATTCTCTGAAGGGGATGTTCTCATTGCTCTTCATTGGCCCAGGTTTCCCTACATCTGAATCTTCGGGTGTTTGTGGAGCTTGGCAGCACAGCCTTTTGGAAGATAGCCTCACCTTGGCTTCAAGTAAGCACAAGGTGTTCTGAGCCTGACAGCTACGTAACAGAAAGCTTGTGAGCTGCAGAGCTGAGAGTTTAGCCCACTCTTAGCTAAATAGTATAAACACGTGTGGCTGTTGTGATGGTTTCTACAGCATTTGATTTATTTTGCTGCAGGAGCGAGACACGAGTGCAGTAGAAGTGACCATGCCAGTGCCCACTGGAGATCCATTTCCCAGGACATTTCATCGTTCTGAGATAAAAAGTGAGGTAAGAGTGGGACCAACTGTTTTACGTGACCTTCATTAACTATTAAGACTTACCCACAACCAAGTGCAATGCCTGGTGACTGGTAGGGCTCAAAATAAGTGACTTTGCATGCTGGAGATAAGAAGCTGGCTCAGCATCGTTCTGGCATTGCCTTCTTGGTACAGGAGAAAGTTCTCCTACCAAACTGCCGTCATATAGACAGTTCATGCCCTGCAGTTAAATAACACTGGAATTCTTTCAGTTTAGGGAAAAGGCAACCCCCTTCAGCTAACTTTAGTGAGAAGGATCCAATCTGCCCTGTTGTAAGAGAGAGTGTTCTGCCTTGCTTTTTTCTGAGAAACAATTACTGTGAATTTGCCTGTAAGGTTTGTGTAAGTCTGTACTTACTCAAGTTGCCCCTGATTCTTCCTGGAACGACATTTGAATGCGGTTGCACGGATAATCTTTTGCAGCTTCTTAGATTTTGACATAAAATTTGTTCTGAGGCTGTAAAGTTGGAAGCCACGGTTGCTATCATCAGAATAGCTGTTGTAGTGAGAGCTGCTAGCTGAGTAGGAGTCAGATACTGGGAAACGGAAGGTGATTGATAGCTGTGGTTGCTTTGAAGAGAGAGTTGATTTTGAAGGACAGCTCTCTTGAGAGGAAGTAGTAGTGCTTCTTAAACCTACCAGTTCTGTTTACCTGATGCAGGAGTACACAGTAGCTACTACATTTCAAGATTGCCTTTTAAGCTCCTTCTCTGGACTGGAGACATGCAAGAGTCTTTTCTTTCTTTTTTTTTTTTTTTTTAGTCTTCTTTGGATTTCCCATGTATCAAAAGCTGTGCAGAGCCTTGCCTGTCCATTGCCTAGGCAAGCAGCACAGTAATTTAGTCAGGATTATTTTAGCACCACTTGCCCACTTCTTACTGTGTAAATCTCTTCACCCTGCTGCTCTCTAATCACCTTATAAGAAGCCTGTTCCAAGCATGTGGTGAGCACAGTACAGCTCCATTTATCCTCAGAAATGCAAAGTATTCAGCTAGGCAGGGTTTCCAAGCAGCAGGAAAGCTGGAACAGTTATATTTGGTGATATTTTAGGTGTACTCACCTGGTCTGAATTATAATTAATCATCTTCTCTCTCTAGGTAGAAAAAACATTCAGGTGTTTTGTCTCTCTGTCCTAGCATTAAATTGTACATTAAAAAACGGAAGAGCACACCACAGTAAAGGGCAGGTGGCTGCCAGCAGCTTCTCTTGTGTCATGTCCCAGCGTCTCATCCGAGGGTGTCTTTAGGATCACATTTACATATTTGTTAGTGCCAGGTGTGCGGGGGAGTCTGAAAAGAGTGGTGACACACGGCTTCCTTGTTTGCAGGTGAAGGTGGGATCTGGAAGAAAAAGCATCTTTGCACAAAAGATGGCAGCAAGAAGGGCTGCTGAAAAGGAAGCAACAGCTCCCTCTGCTGCTGAGTGCGTGCAAATAAGATCAGCTCCTCGGGATGCCCTGGGTCCTGAGGTATCAGCAGAAGAGGCACCTCGCCCTGGCAACAGGGATGGTAAGCGGAAAAGGTTCTGCTTATCCAGTCTACTATATTTACATAGCCTTAATAATATCATAACACCATTGCACCTTATCTTTAAGTTAGGGAAGGGCTATTGTCCTTAGTTCAGACATCGCAAAGTCACTTGGAATGTCTGTGGCACGGCAAGGATTTGAAATGGTCAGAGACCTAAATAAACATTCTAAAAATTGGGTCAGCTTTCTCACTAATTTTCTTTTCTGTTTTTACACAGGACCAAAAAGATTTATTTTTCAAGGTTCTTGCCCTCCTTTTCTTCTGTCTGTCAACATGTAAAGCATTTATTGTTTCATCAGTAGCTTTTGCAATTTTTGGAGAGGGGTCCATCTTGTGCACCATGAAGGTGTTCAGGACCCCTGATAAAGGTTTGCATTCCTATTGCCTGGAAGTTGAAAGCTCAATCTTCCATCACTGGATGCTCTGCCATGAGACTGTGGCTTTCCTCTATAAGGAGTGTTGTGAGGCAGCGCTGATGAGTCAGTGCCACCTCCAGCAGTTATTTGTCTGACAGCAATGTGACAAGGAAAGATGAAACCAATTCAAGTGGTACCTGCAGCTCCAGGCTTGGGTGTGTGCATGCACGTGTGTGTCTTGAGCAGTTCCCTCTGCACAGGACTACCATATGTCTGGGTTTTTCCCTGACATCCTCTTTTTCACATTGAAATGGATGCTAGATATCATATAAAGGTTTTCACCATTTGGTTAAGGATTCTGGCAAAGAATTGGTAAGAAAACCCTCAGCATGCTGTGCAGTGCATGCACTAATCCACCATCTAGGTCAGTTGCTGGTTGCTGCATACCCTGCTACAATTGTGCCTCTGTACTTCTGTCTGAGAAATACCAAAGGGAAACACAGCAGCCCCATGGCTGTGGTCCCCTTGAAGCAGGAGAACACTTATAAATGTAGTAATACAACAGAGGGATCAGGAAATGGCTTAGCATCTCTAAGATTGCTGGGGAAGGGTTTCTGTGAGAGGGTTGCTAGAAGCAAGAGGAGAAGCGGAGTAGCTCCATTTCTTTTAATAAACATTATGCTCAAGTTCACCTTTTGTTGCTTGCAATTTACAGAAACCAAATTAATTCTCTCTTGTCCCTCCCCAACTTCTAATGAAACAAGACAGAAATGTTTTGTTGTCACATGAGACAAAAACCTGAAAGCCCAAATATTTTGTTTCAAGATAAACTAAACTTTCCTCCTGTTTTAGCTTGGCTACCAAGGTTTCTTTAAAAAAAAAAAAAGTGTGTGTGGATTGTGCAGGCTTGGTAATGACAAAATGTAAACAAGCTTATAATGGCAGAGACTTAAATCACTAACTGCTTTCTTTGCTGGATCTTTTAGATAAAGCTGATGACTTTTTCACCACTCAGCAGCCTTGTATCATAACGGGAGAGGGTCTTGGAAGCCAAAAGAGTGAGCAGGAAGCTCAGGCTATTCACAAAGAGAACTTGGAGAAGCTGCAGTCCATGTCCCAGGAAGAGATCCTGCAGGAACAGGAAAAGCTTCTGGCTCAGCTGGGTATGTGCTTCCCAGGGTGAATTCCCCTTGAGTCATACTGAATTTGAAGGTGTCTTGAAATCTCAACAAATTCACAGATCAAAGATGGGAGCTTGGGATCACCAGTCATTGCACATGGGACTAGTTTAACTTCCGTGTCCTGTCAGTAGCTTATGAGTAAAAATCAAGTGCGAAGGAATTTTAAGAGTGCTTATTCTTCAGTGAGAGGGGGCTTACCTTAGGACTGTCTTCTCTCCCGTTTGCTGTGGGATAAGATAGTCCATGCACTGTTACTTTGTGCACCAGATACCTGGTTACGTATACATGTATTGAGGTCCTAAAATGTAATTCTCTGATGCCCATAAGAAAGGTGAGAGAATCTTGCTTTTCAAACTTCACTGGTTATAAGAATGGCACGTGTATGAAAAATGCCTTGTTCATGCACATTCTTCTTGTGACTGATTTGTTGCCTTTGCTCCTTGTCCCCACCACTCAGCCTGTCAGGGTATTAGTGAAGCAAACATTTTGGGATTTTAAAAAGGATGGGGTCCATGTTAAGTATTTTTTGACAGTTAATTATTTTTTAAAACAGCATATGTATTTATGTACCCTAGGGTTTGAAGTTATAGATCTTTCAGTCTTTGAGGCCTGAAGTATGCTGGGGGTTATTTTGGTATTCTGAAAATATCTGTGCCCAGGGAATCATGCACAATGAAGCAACTCCTAAACTAAGTTGCCTGCTTGTGAATGAACTTGGGAACTGGACGGGTACAGACGTGGATTAAGGAGACTTTTCCTCCATATTCAGGAGTCAGAACAATTTGTGCGTGTTTATTGTGGACCAGTTTCAGAATTCACCTCTTAAGCATGAAGTAAATGACACTGCATGGTGTGGATTATGAGGATGGGTAGGGTCTACAAACTCTTATAGTTGTCACTATTTTGTTTTTACCCATGGATACTGTGGGCAGAAATATATATATATATTTTCATACTGTGCACAGTTTTACATAATTGGTGACTTTTGATTAATGTTTTTATGCAATAAGGAATATAGCCTCTTCATTGCTGCATACAGTAAACTGGGGGAAATTGAGAGCTCTGCCTGCATTCAAGAAAAAAATACGGATGCTTTAATGAGATGGGGGTGAATGCCTCTCCCTCACTGAGGGAGGCTTATACTGCATCGTGAGAAGAGCATGCAGCAGTCACAAGTGTGGGATATATCCCTGCATCCTCTCTAAGCTGTTCAAGAGATGAGGAAGTTGTTTCCTTTTTGGGGGTGACTTCTCTTGGGTACAAAGAATTTCTGAATTGCTTGTCCTTTGTAATCCAAGGAATAAATAATCAATGAAATATATATTCTGTTACTTTACACATCCCTGACATGGTTTATCAAAGTTTATCTATGTATGTTTTAGAGAGGTAGTGCACAGGCTCTTGCTATTTGTCTCAGGCAAAAACATCCCAACACCATCTTATAGATGGAGAATCATCTTCTAGAATGAGAAAGTGCACTCCTTCAAAAATGATGTGGTATATCTGTAGCAGATCTGACAGTAAAATGTAAAAGTCTCCTGACACTTCCTTGTTTGAGAGAGGAATCTTACCTGTCCTTCAAAACACACGTACCTCCCAAATGTTCCTCTTCTCCAAAGCATGAAGAGAATGGTCACTCATGTTTTCTGGATGTTATTAGACCATAATTAAGTCTCAGGTTCCAGAATCAGTTCAAAATGAACAAGATCTCCTTCTAACTTAATATGTAGACTGCACTGCAGTTCTAGTGCAATTCAGTACAGCAGGTAATTCTTTTTGTGGTGTCTGTTCTGTGTACTCTCGTAGCATTCAGAACTGAACAATTCACAGACAGGGTAGGCAAACTGTCAGACCTGGGTTCCTCCCGTAAATCACAGACCAGAGGTCTCTCCATAACAAATGGTCTTGTAAGGCTGTGCCTTTTTCAGTAGCAGTGAGGGGGAAAGAAACAATTCTGGTTTTGTTTGAATAAATAGTTTTTGTTGTTGTTGTTGCTGCTTTACTTTGAAAAGCATTCATCATCTCTCTCTCTGGTGACACCTCACCAGTCAGTTGTCCCCAGTTTACATGTTCAGGAGGTCATAAAGCAGTCAAGTGCCCCAATTTGAAAAGAAGTGACAGCTGGCACAGAAGAAGGGGGTATGTGGAATGGGAATGAAAAGACTAAGATAAATAACAAGACCTATAGGTGTTATCAAGTATTTTGAGACTTTCTGTCACTTCCCTGTCTCTCTCTTTGTCAATACTTGCAGATCCCAGTTTAGTTGCTTTCTTAAAGTCACGAAGTGGTGTTAATGTAGGCCAGAAAAACGAATTAAAAAAGGAACAGAACAGACCGGAGGAGTTTGTGGAATCTCTGACTGTGCCTCAGCATGGTGTAGGAGCATCTCTTTCCATACAGGAGTCCGATCTGGAAGAATCTGTAAGGAAGGAAGAAAATATGAAAATGGAAATGACAGGTAAGGAACAAAGTACATGTTGTTAATGTTCTGAACGTAAATGTAAGGTTTATATAGCGTTTGCATCAATCCAGGTTGGAGTTTTTCGGCACTTTGTTAATTACTCAAACCAGAAATTTATCGTGATACTTAAAGATTTTTTTTTTGAGCTAAAGAAAGAGTGTCCATGTCATTTCTAGTTGAGCTCCACAGATTAGAAGCGTGATACACTGTGTAATGGAGGTGGTGAGCTATGCAGTGGGAGATCTTGCTTTGTTTTGGAAATTTGTTCTGAGTTCTCTGTTCTTTCATTCTCAAAGGAAAACGTGTTTTAAACAGTACGTGAAATTGCTCTTCTGTTTAGTCATGTAAACAGGGAAACAGAAGAGTGATAGGCGCAGCTGCTGCTTGAATAATTTAACTGGGACTAGGTGGGGACAGGAGGTTGTTGGGTAAATTTCTCTAAAAAGAATCACTGATGTGTTCACAGGGTAGCATGAAGATGACAGTCAATCTAATCTCAGTGAAATTGCTCATATAGCATGTATGTGTTATTGTGACACTGCTCCTGGTGGCCCCACTCTGTGGCTTGTAGCACAGAGCCCATGCAGTCATTTCCACGTTTTCCTTTGTGTGCCATAGGTGGAAGGAAGTATTAAGGTGTAGAGAGTGCTGCTCTTTTGGAAGAATTGCACAGAGCTGTTGCCTTTTATGGCAGAACACTTTAATAATCAATTTTGCCATTGGTTCTTTTATCTTGTATATCTTGGTGATGCAAGGGAGTGGTAGTGTGTCAAAAAGAATGAAGGTGTGGAAGTTTACCTATGGAAATCTTTATTTTAGCCTTCAAACTGGCAAGAGACCTGAGTGTGTGTGTACACTCATACCAGAACTGGGTCCACTGAACTTGCCTGCCTGTGAATTTCTGCATGTTGCTCACATCTCTTATTTCCCTTTCTAAATGACATAAGGAGTCTTTGATGGGTCACTAGGGGAAAGTTTTACCTCTTGCTTAATTACCTGCTTGTAAGTATTGGCTTGTCCCCATGTTCCAGTCAGGCTAAGGAAGCTTGCACTGATGCTGCCTGTGTTGCTTCTGCATTTTTTTTTGCTTGTATATGAAAGCTTCTTTATCCCAGGCAGTTAGAGCAGCCTTTATATTCTCATGGCAGACAAAAGAATTTTCCTCCTTATGTTTCTGCTATTATTGTTGCTTTCCTCACTGCAGTTTTTTTCTTTAGTCATTTATTTTTCTCTGTCATGATTTTAGGCTCCCATTCTCATAATTCTGAACGCTTTTGTTTGTAGCACGTATGAAAGACATCACTCCTTCATTAGCATGCTTTTTTCCCACTTTCATGTTGATCTTTGGCTTCTGATGCATTCTTTGTGTCCCAGTGCAACATGTGGACTGATGAAGGAGGTCTCTGAATCACTCTTGGATTTCAGCTTGATGTTTGCAAGAGAGAGCTGTTTTCCATTTCCTTGATGAGGGGGATGAATCTATGAGTGTGTATACGAGTGCAAGAGAGGGAAAGATGATTAGCCTCTTATTGAAGAAAACACCTCACTGAACAGTCCTTTTGCTGTTTTTCCCCAAGATTTACTTTTTCACCAATCCATGTTAATCAAAAGAACTGTTTTTCATGCTTTTTTCAGAACAGATGAGTGCACGAGTAGCACCTGTTTAAGTGACATTCCTTTACTCACCTGGGAGCAATAGGAGGAGTGGGTTGTTCAGCTGTGAAGACTGAACAAAATTGTGATAGTGCTCTTGGGAATAGCTCAGTGTTCAGAGTATTGTGTGCTGACAGTATCTTTTGCTTCCCATGGAAGGCTGCAAAGGAAAGAAGAAGCAATTTTCTTGGGATATTTGAAATAACAAAGAAAAGAAGAGAAGGAACATCATTATAAAATGAAAGGAAGCCTTTCTAGCACCTGAGTTTATGCCTACAGCCTATCTTGGCTAACAGGAGACATAAAAATGTCATGAACAACCCAGCAGAAATGGTCATTCTGAATTTCCTCAGGACGAGGAGGATAACAAAAAAGAACAGGATTGCTCAAAAGTCAAACTTGCCTCTCTAATAAGATAAAAGGTCACTGTTTCCAATAAACAAGATAGCGAGGCCTTTATCTAACAACTTGTAATCTTATCAAATCAAAAAACAAATCCTGGCATCAAGACAAAAGGGAAAGCAACAAGGAAAAGAAGAATTTGTTTGGTAGCCCTTAATTTAATGCAACTCTGAAAAAGTTCAGTACAAATGTTGTATTCAGACTGTCAGCTTGTGTTTCTCTAAAGGATTTTCTCAGTAACTGAACAATCTGCTGATGCCTTGGAATATATCCGTCTTGTTGACAAGATCATAATGCTAAGGCCTGATGGTAATATGTGTAATCCTATTCATAGAACGATTAACTAATCACGGAATGATTATCCAACTTAGTGATTAATGGAGGAGAAAACAATTTATTGAATTACAAATGTCAATAGATTTAATTTTTCCTGTTGATTTTATTTCCTCTGGTTTTGCACCCACCACCCACAACCATTCCACTTACTTACATATCAGATGCTTTTTCTGTCTCTTCAGTTAAAATGTGTGCTGAGCCTTTGGCTGAAATTCTGTGGAACAGCTTTCTGGCTGGAGAAGATAACACTGTGCTTGGTTCCTTGCCTGACTCAGTACCACGCTGATCATAAGGGTGAAGTTTCATCCTAAAAAATGATAAGTGCCCTTCCTGAAAGTTTATCTGCTAACTGGTGGGAAGTAAAAGGTTGGGTCGGGGCCAGTTATCAGCAGGGAAAGATCTGATGAAAGAAGAGCATCTCAGCTGGACTTACTGTTCCTTAATAGAATCACAGAATGGTTTGGGTTGGAAGGGACCTCAAAGAATACCTGGTTCCAACCCCCTGCCATAGGCAGGGACATCTCCCACCAGACCAGGTTGCCCAAAGCCCCATCCAGCCTGGCCTTGAACACCTCCAGGGATGGGGCATCCACAGCTTCTCTGGGCAGCCTGTGCCAGTGCCTCACCACCCTCTGAGTGAAGAATTTCTTTCTAACATCTAATCTAGATCTCCCCTCTTCTAGCTTAAAACCATTCCTCCTTCTCTGCAGGGCTGCTCCCAATGAGTTCTCCCAGTCTGTCCTCTTGGCTGGGATTGCCCTGGCCCAGGTGTACCACCCTGCACTTGGACTTGTTGAACCTCATTAGGTTCACGTGGGCCCACTTCTCAAACCTGTCCAGGTCCCTTTGGATGGCGTCCCTTCCTTCTGGTGTGTCAGCTGCACCACTCAGCTTGGTGTTATCTGCAAAGTTGTTCAGGGTGCGCTCAATCCCACTGTCTGTATCACTGATAAAGAAAATAAACAGTGCCAGTTCCAGGACAAACCGCTGAGGGACACCACGTGTCAGCAGCCTCCACCTGAACGTAGAGCTGGTGACAGCTGTGGATGAAGCCATCCAGCCAGTTCCTCATCCACTGAATAGTCCACCATTCAGATCCATCTCTCTCCAATTCAGAGACTTCCTTGCAACAGAAGATTAATAGCTGCAGTACAAATTAATTTGGGGCTTGTTTTGCTTCAGTAGGAATGATGATCCTGCTTTTTGTGCCCTCAGTCTGCCTGCCTCTGTCCATGTGTGATTTCTCTTGAGATAGCAAAGACTTCTTAGTTCATTCTTCTCACACCAGTATGGATGGTTTCCTACTAGCAAAGCATTACCTTTGCTAGTGTTTAGCTAACTCCTGAGTAAATCTTTCCTGTCCCTTCATTTGGGAGATTCTTCCACATGCTGATCTGTCTCTTTCCTAGGGCAATTCTTGTGATGACAAACATAAATGTCTTGTTTCTCCAATTGTTCTAGTCAAAGCTCCTTAACGAGTTAAATCAGTAGTTTCTTCCTTTAGTGCTTGCACCTCTGAAATTCTTGTTCAACTGCCCAGTTTCCCCACTGAGCTGTTTCTCAGGCAAGCTGTGTCAATTTTCACTTGTTCTGTTTTTTTTTCCTCCCAAGCTGATCTCCTCAAGTCTTTAGAGGGAGATACAGAATGAAGAGCAGTATTGGAAGTCACGTGGAAGCATGAGTGTTAAGCACTGGTGCTTCCTCTGGTGTATCTAGACTGACTTTGTACTGGCATCTTTAAAACCATGCTGCATGGCAGGCCAGTGATTTGCTTGGACCTACTTGCATTACTACTTCCTTTGAATCATTTCTCATCTCCCTTCGTTGCATGGTATTCATTTGCTTTCGTAAAAGTAGGACTGATACTATTTTCTGCCCTGGTTCTGATCGCTTTGCCTAATTTGTATCCTGACTTCAGTTTTTCACCAAATTAGCAGTCTGTTAATTTCGTTACAGTGCTGTTTACTTCCTCTTCTAGCTCTCATGGAAGATAAAAACAGCTTTAAATCTTTGATGTTTATGCATCAGCCAACAGTCAGGTTGAAAATTGTTTTCTTATTTTACATGAATACTATATTTGCAGTTTTTAAGCCAAATGGTTTGGCAAAGAGGGAGTAGTATTTTCTTCATCTTTGCTTTCAAAGGTAATGCTGCTTTTTTTCCCCCCCCCAAAGATGATGATCTGCCTGTGAAGCCGAAGAAGGAATGGATTCACATGGACAATGTGGAGTTTGAGAAGCTGGAGTGGATGAAAGATTTGCCTTCACCCCGACAGAAGAAAACCAAAAAGGTTTAAAAGCAGAAACTGATTTTTCATGTTCTTGAGGTGTCTGGTTCATTCAGCAGTAACAGTTTTGAAGGTGTCATAAACTAGTCCTCTGGTTACTTAATCTCAGAGATTTTGTAAGAATGAGAGGTCCCTCAGTCTTTTCCACGGGGTGGGATGATACGTATCTCTTTAGTCTGCAGTACTCAAGAGAGCTACAAAGTGAGAGTCTAGCAACTGTCATCTGTGATGAAACAGGTCTGAAAACTAAGAAAAAAAGGAAAGAAAGTGTAGGAGTAAACTTTTTTTTGTTTTTTTTTTAAGAATTTGAGGTCTGATCTGGGGAGTTTGAGGTGTCACCTTCCAGGATTTGATTTAAGAAGTGGAATTTTGAATGGTGAACAGAGTACAAGGCACTAGAAATAATATTTCTTGGGGGGGGCCCCCCCTTAATATTAGGGAATGCAAGCTCGATTCAGCTTAAAGGGAGACTTGATTCCTGCAGACGCTGATTTGCCTACTCATCTAGGCCTGCATCACCATGGAGAAGAAGCAGAGGTAGGTGTAATGAAGCAGAAAGGAAGGAGCACACCCATTTCCATTTTCTGTGTTTAACTTGTCAGATTCCTTTTGTGTCAATGCTTTTTAGTGACAAAACCCTCAGGAAACTGTGGATGTATGGTTTCCTTTTGAAACAAGCTCCTGAAGAGAAGTTGGGTGTGCTTGCGTTAACTTGCTTTGTGTGTTTGTTTGTGAACTCCATTAAAGCTTTTTCTCTTTAATGCCATTAATGATCTGTGGTGTGGAGAAAAAAGTGCACATACTTGCTTTTCTTAAGAAGTAGTTTTCTTCCATATGTCATCGATCAGAATCTCTTCCGTGCTTGATGTGAAACAGCAAACAACATTGAGTTGCAATTTATCTCCTGTTATGCACTATTTTACAGCCAATCTTATTTTAAGGGATTTGTTTTTGCCTATAGTAGTTTTTGTTTTTGTTTTGTTCTTTTCCTTCCCTGTTTAGAGGGCTGGTTATTCTCTCCAAGAGCTCTTTCATTTATCTCGCAGCCAAGTTATTCAGCAGAGGACGCTGGCTCTACAGGTCTTGGGTCGTATTGTTCAAAAGGTAAGCCACTTTCCTTAGAACTCCTCCTCATAATTCAGATTTGCAGTGGATCAGGGTCCATGTTCTGTGGTGCTAGTTGTTTGCTTTCTTGTATTTAATGAAGGTGAGCAAAATCAGCTGCAGGGTATTCTTTTTACACTGAGAATCTTACTGTTAAAAAACCTACAGAGCTGGGAGAAAAACGGAGTTTCAGGTTTCTCTGCTGGGATTTGCTTTCAGGTGTTGCTCAGCAGCGGTGCTGTAATTTCAGTTCCTTGTTTCTTTGGACACAAGTTTTTTTGGGGTTACTTCAGTGATAAAAGCTATCCTTGGCAATGACCCTTTCATTCTTGTTGCCTGAGCCAGCTACATGATGTCCTTGTTCTGTAAGTGGTGAGAATGAACAAGCCTACTCTTACAGTGACAGGCATAAAGCAGAGTGAATATTTACTTCTGTGCACCTTCCCACCTAACTCTCTTGGGGGAAATACTAACCTTTCCTCCAACAGCAGTGGAGGCAGAGAAGAAACGGTGTGGTTTTGAGAAGAAAGGTGGGGCAGAACAGGATGAAGTCGTGAGATGGGTCCAGACTTCAGAAAGATGGGTTCAGACTTCTCTGGATTAAGGAATTGGAGTTATGCCTCTCTGTAGGGTAAAAGAAGAGAAAATAAAGAACAGTTTTTCTTAAAACCTCTTCTGTGGGAAACAGCTGACTTGCCTCCTTAATTATTATTATGGAATGGTTGTGGACTATTTGGAGAAGGTAGCCCAAGACTGACCTAAGCAGAAGAGGATTTCTTGTCCCCTAAACCAAATGGGAAGTATGCCACTGAGTTTCTGAAATATCATTGGAATATGAACTTATTCAATTAGGACTTTTCTTTTTCTTCTGTGTTGGCCCTTGAGTCACAGATTTGTAAGTGGGGAGAGGTGTTTGTAGCATGCCAAACAGGGTGGGCATTCTGGTGGATTCCTGTTCTGCTCTTGGGGGTGTGTGACCCTCCCTCCCCCTGTGCAGAGAGGAAGAGTAAGCACATAATGCAAAAACAGGAGCCATTCATCAGTAGGTAATGTTCCCTAGAAAGGCTGCCCTGGACTGGGGGAAGTTTTTATCAGTCAATGATGTGCTAATGTCAGGTTGCATAAGACTCCTAACTGTAGTGATAACAGCAGGTGTTCAGAATGTGGCTCAGGTGCCCAGTTTCATAGGACCTATGTAGATTTTACTGCCATGCTGGCTTTGTAGGTCTTTCAGGATCTCTGAGGTCCTAAGCATTTTGTCTGCCTTTTCATATCACTGCTTTGAACTGGATGATACAAAAATTTCCTGTCCCAGGAGGTAGTTCTGAAATTGCCTTGGAGAACAGCCAGCAGAGCAGCCTGTTGGGCTGACTGCACGTAGTTTAGCTGCTTTACAATTGAAATTGGAAGAGGCAAACATGCAAAATATCAAGAGCTTTAACACTGGCTCTGTATGGCGTACCTTTCAGGCTAGGGCTGGGGAGTTTGCATCATCCTTGAAGGGCAGTATTGTGCGTCTGCTGCTTGATGCTGGATTTCTCTTCTTGCTGCGCTTCTCCCTGGACGATGCAGTGGATAATGTCATGGCAGCATCTGTTGGTGCTCTCCGGGCTCTACTGGTGTCACTCGATGATGAGGTGAGAAAAAGTCATGAAGTGCCCTGCTTCTGTTTCATACTAAACTGTTTACAGGAATCAGAATGAAAATGGTAAGTAGGTTCAGCAAAATCTTGCTGGATGGGTTAGCCTAATTGTCAATAGAATGCTATTGCTGTGCTTTGTGACAGACAAGAGGGTGTGTTATCCTAGTCTGAGCGATTCAGTCATCTGTTGTGTATGAATTAGCTCTGCCTATGATTAAATTCAGTGCGGCTGTTGAGGGAGTTTCTCTTCCTTTTTGACACCTTTACAATCTAGATCATGTCACTACTAATAAAAGTGTACAATTTAGACTTTTTATTTTTATTTGTAATATGGCCTCTTAGGTTGTCGGCTTCTTCCTATATGTAGTTTTCCTGCTTCTGAACAGATTAGTGACTAAATACTCTCCCTGCTTTCCCTCATGCTCCACAGTAGTACTCCTCTCTTTCCCTCTCATTGTCCATTATTTGTTGTTGTCATGCTTTTCTTTTACTGATAAATACCTCGTTTTCCCTTCTTATGTGTTTTATTTTCTCCATGATGCTTTTTCACCTGTTAAAAGGTTGAAACTTCTTTTGGATGTTCAGAGATACTGGACAGTCCTGAACAGTGAGATTATAATGTCTTCCTGGTGGACAGAAGCAGATCGTTATGGACGAAGCAGGTTATGGCCTGTGTTTCAAGTTCCATTCGCGAGAGCTGCTCCTGTCATGCTAGAAAGAGACTGGTGTTAGAGAACAGTGGTTAGATCTCAAGAAGCCCACCATAATTTCTCCGTTCCATCAGAGCTGTCCCTAGTGGAAAGGCAAGGGAAATGAAGAATTGGGTAGCTTTCTCTGCATCTTGCTCTTTCTCTAAGCTATCAGCACAATGGTGTTCTGGTAGTTGAGTGCTGCCCACCCGTGTTAGATGATTAATGCTATAAACCATCTTCTTAATGTGACTTTTTTTTACTGACATTACTCTGGGTTTCATACGTCAGCAATGCTGTGATTCTAAGATCAAAACTTGTGGTTTGATGTCTTGTGTAAGTGGGAATTGCTAAATCTCTTCAAGCCAGAAGCAACACAGTAAGTGTTATGTCAGTGTATTTTCTTGTTTGGAGGGTCCTTCTTAGCGTCTCATGCTGCTGAGCTTCAAAAAGTCCTTGAGGAAGTGGCAGGGTTGGAAGTCTAGCCTGCTGCTCCAGGTTTTGTAAGACAAAACAAGATTTATCCCCACTATACATGCAGAAGATCAAAACATAAATATTGTACTACCTAAATGTTTTGTTCATTCATCAGTATCTATGGGAAGCATCTTCTTCTTCGTTTCCTTTGAAGACCAGACAGAGATACTCTGTTCTGTGCTTTTCTTTCTATTGCTTGAATGAAGATTATAGGCCAAAGTTGGTATTCCAGGTGGGCATGTAGCCTCCTCCTATAAAGCCAGGCCTCTTCTGATCATATCGCTAACTCATTTCCCAACTTTATTCGATATTACTTTTTTTAATCTCTGATAATAACTTGCACTTTAATTTGAAAATTTTCAAAAAGGACTCAAGGTTTAGTTGAAGCCTGCCATTTCTTTTCTGACTAATGTGGTAGTTATTTCTGATGACCACTTCAGGAAATGGAAATTTAAAGCAGTTATTAAGTAAAGCAATGCTTAATTTAAATTGTCTTTCATATTCTAAAACATTTTGGGGAAAATAGGTCTGTGGACACAATCTCCTCTCCACAGAATTGGAAGCTGCAGTATACTGCAGTATTGCCCTAGAACTTCAGGGTATTTGGTGCTGTCATTGGTTGTGAACAAAAACACTTTTTTTCTTTGCTGAAGCTGGGGGTCATTCAACAAAAATCCAGACAAGCATGAACAAATATGTTGGGTAGTGTTTATTTTAACATAACAAATTTTACATGGCCATTCTGTGTTATTTGTGACTTGAGTTCCACACAGGTCCAGAAATGGGAATAGAGCCAATAAATGCCAAATTCCAGTTTAATTTCTAGACCCCTGAGTGGTTATTTTATTTAATTTTTATCTTAAATGTTTTCCACTTAAGCTGCATTTCTGTTCCCTGTCTAGTGAATTTAATTTACGTCACAGTAATTGCTTTTCATGGTTTCCCAAGTGTCTGTAGGTCATAGGTTAAAATCACTTCCCTGAAAAAGCATTTCATCCCACTTGTATGTGCTTAGAGTACCCTTTACTGTGTTCTCTTTTCCTGGGGTTAGTTGGAACTCAGTAATGCATTCTTGATTTGATTTTTTTTTTTTTTGGTCTTCCATGATACATCTTTGTGTGAGAATTTTGTGTGCTTTTACTATCCTTACAGAAATATCTCGATTGGACTTTCTCATGGTACCAAGGGATGGCTGCATTCCCCTTTGTCCCCAACAATGAGGAGGAAGAAGAGGAAGAAGAGGAAGAATTAACTGGAACAGAGAAGTCTCAGAATAAAAAACTAAAGGATGAAAACAAGCCAGATCCAGATGTGGCCCGATATGATGTTGTAAAGGTCAGCACAGAGCTAGGTCTGAAATCTTTTTAGGAAAATAGTCTCTGTATGGTGGCCAGGCATGCTGTTAAATGTGTACCCTTCTGTGTATGCTACTAATGTTCCAAACAAAACTGTTTTTTTAAACAAACTTGCTGAAAGATTGCATGCAGACATGATTTTCAAGCTCATTTACTTGAGCTAAAAGTGAAATGGTTCTAGCCACTATTGAAGTGTCTATATGCGCTGTTGTGAAGTTAAGCAGGAGCATTACAGATGGGTAGTTCTGAATTAGTTAGATTTGTCCAATGACATCTCCTTGCATTTGACATAGGGTGGCTACTTATCATTTCCCCAGTATCGTTTTTCATGTTTGTCTCTCTCAGAAAAAAAAGTTATAATATTTAGAAGGAATTCTACATATATTTAAGCCTAATCCCAAATCCCTGATATGAGATTTTACAATAGTAATCTTTGTCATCTCAGACCCAGTCCTGGTGGCGCTGATGCAATTCTCTTGCCTGCAGCAGTTGTTAATGTCTGTGATCACATTACTTAATCCATGTGCTTTAGCCTGTATCCGAATGGCACTTGCCTATAAACTCACTGGGCAATTGGATTATTGTACTTGGGCATCTGGTCTCAGTTAGTGACTTCATGATTTCAGATCTGTTCTACTACGTTACGCTGTTTAAAAGGCTTAATAAAATAGTAGTAGATAACGATTAGGTTAGTTTGTCATTCTGGGAACAGTTACATGGTTCAGCATAAAATATATTAACTTCTCCCAAGTGGCCTGAACTCAGAAGAGATTTGGGATCAAATTCTGCATTGTTCCAGATGTTGTGAAATTCCATTTCACATCTGCTAATTGTTACAACCCAATTACTCCACATGTTGGAAAAATAATATTGAAACTAGCAGCTGAATTCATTCAAGCCTAGAACCACAACCTTGCCTGACTGCAACTCTTTTTTTTGAATATCAGTTCTATGAACCCAGGTGGTATACCTTTTCCTGGAACTAGGAATGTATAACAGTGTCACTTACATTGAAGATTTGTTTCCTAGCACAGTCACTGATCGTGGCCTTCTGCTCTGTGAACCATACAAAATCACATGATCTATCTGCATCTTTCTCTTCCTAGTGCAAAATAGGAATTGGTATCTGTTTTCTGCTTCTTTCAGCTTTCTCTGATCTAACAGAAACTATCAACACTAAAGACAGAATACTGCATTAGATGGAGGTGGTGGCTAGCCAAAATGAATGAAAGAGCATGAGAACCCTTTTAAGCCACATGATATTTTTGTACTCCTTTATAGGGGAGGTATTCCCTGTTACTTGCAGTTTCATACTCTGGAAAACTCAAGTATCCCAAAACACTGCTGGTGGTCTTATTCAGTACAAAAGTTCTCTCTCTGTTTCCCTAGTGGGGATTTCAATACTTTCTGCAAAAGATTTAATTGAGTCTGCTTTTCCTTTCCAGCAACTGTTCAGTGAGCTTCTCTGCTGTTCAGAGAGCAACCATTAGGAGTATAACAGATATCTTTTTTCTTTTAGGGACTTTTGAAGACACGGATCCAGCACCGGCTGAGGTACGTTCTTGAGGTGGTACGACCTGTTCCAACAGTAGTCCTGGATATCCTGCACATCCTTACCCACATAGCGAGGCATTCCTCTGAAGCATGCAGCCAGGTAAATTTCCCATTGTACAGGAGTTCAGGAATGGTAAGGAAAGGTTTAAAAAAGGGAAGAAAGAAGCACATAAAGTTATGGCAAGGAGTTAGACAAACTTGGGTGTTCTGTGTATCTTGCTGCTGGAATTGCATTTCTTTAGTTATTTGTGTTGCCTGCTATTTCTCTGCAGCTGCTTGACTGTCCTCGGTTGATTGACACCATTGTCAGGGAATTTATCCCTACTCAGTGGGATCCTCATGTGGCTGAACCAGGGTGTCTTCTCACCAGTCTCCATGGAGTTGCTTGCTCCACTGCTATGAAGTTCATCAGAGTATTGGCATCTGGAGGCAGAAATGCAACAGCTAGGCTGGTGAGTGATTCTTACAAGAGTTTTTCTGATGGCATCTGCCATTGCTCTCTGTGCCTTGCTTCCTAAGTGAAGACAGACAATTAATTGGAGGTGACTGAGCTGAAGGTCTTGATTCAGATCTGACGAATGCATGTGAAACTGGGAGAGATTGTGTCAGGATTCCTGTTGCAGTCCCACTCTGAGGTAAAGGGAAGCAGTAGGGCCACTAAGTTGATTAGGGAATTGAAGCATCTGATGTACAGGGAACGGTTGAGAGCGCTGTAATTGTTTAGGCTTGGCAAGAAAAAGCTCAGGATGTAGTATGTTTTGTCATTGTGTGTGATGTTTATGTGGGAGGGACCAAAGAAAACAGAGCAAAACTCTTACCCTTTTAGTGGATATACTGATGAGAAGCAATGGGCACAAGTTGAAATAAGGACATTCCAGATAAACATAAGATTTTTTTTTTCTACTGTGGAGGTGGTCAAACACTCGAATGAGTTGCCCAGAGAGCCTGTGGACTTCCCATCCTTGAAGAAATTCAAAACTCTAATGTACCCAGCTCTGAACAACCTGCTCAAGCTGACTCTGCTCTAAGCAGGGAGGACTGGACTAGGCAATTGCTGGAAGCTCTTTCTGACCAACAACTATTCTGTGGCTCTATGAACCTATGAACATAGACTTGCCTATGGTTAAAGCATAGCTCTTAACAGCACAGTCTCTGCTCCTTTGGATGTGTTTTGCCAGTTGCAGGCGAACCTTAGAAATCTCTTGGAAGACAGGGTGCGAGCTGGAATAAAGAAGCTGAAATAATCATTGTGAGGAAGGTGCATGTGTATGTTTGGAAGGAGTTGCTGACAGTAATAATGCTATCTTCTGGTATGTACCAGTAGAGGAGCTGTCTCAAGCTTTTTTCTGCTTTTTTTGTTCTGTGTAGTGCAGCTGTGCAAAACCAAACAGCACAGCTGAGTGATGCTGACCGATAGCAGATGCTTAGAGCACACGTTGGCACGTAGTGCTCTGTCCTCTCCCATGTCCCGGCATCTTAGGACTTCATAAGCCAGAGGTCTAATTTGTATCATTGTCTTTTACAGCCCTGGTTGAAGTTTTCCTGTCATGAATTTCTCTTAATAACTGAGGTTATTTATCAGTATTTCCAACCCCTCTTAGCTACTTCTGGACGGGTTTTCCCCTTCAGAGATAATTGTGTGCAGTCATATAGGTCATCACACGAGTGCTATAAATACACAACATCTACCCAGAGCGGCACACATTACAGTGAAGTGAGCACCTCTTAGGGTTGTTAGTTCAGTATTTTTAATAGCATCTAATAAATTACCATACAGGAAATTGCTAGCATCAGCAAGAGAGTACTAATTTGTGCTACAAAATACATAGAATAATATGCTGAAAACAGATAGTGGGATATTTAAAGGCTGCAGATGGTGGTAGGAACATAATAGAAAATCTCTAAATTTTGGTCTTCCATGCTTACTGTACTCCAGATGTTTCGAAGTTAGCAAAAATTGTTCACAAGGTTCCTACCACTCAGGCTTTGGTTCTGTTGTACTCCTATACAGCTCAGTGCAGGCACTTGAACATAGGAATTGAAGATAATCAAAACCCAAATCAAAATTGTCAATGTAGGAATTTATTTTACCGAATGACAAAATTCTTCCATCTTCCTCCTCTGAAAGTAAATATAACTTTGCCCTCTGTTCTGTAGGAGGGGTGTCAAAATTCATAGTTTGATTCATCAGCTCCTTTGCTTTCCTACTGGTGTGCAGTGATTTCCCTGCAAGATGGCTCTAAAGCATTTGAATTTTAAATTATCTATAATATGTCATTGTGTTGTGAAAAAGACATTGTCAACTCATTTGTTTCGACAGAGCACACACAAGCTTTTGTATGTGTGGGAGAGGGAAAGAGAAGCTCTTTTTTATGGTTAAGCAAAAATATCCAGTTGTTAGGGAGGATAAAAATTATTTCTAGAGAACTTCAAATGAGTCATGTCATGTTTAATTCAGTACTAAAATAACCTCAGAACATTTTCAAGGCACCAAAATTTTATAATTGTATAAAAGTAATAGGCAGGAGGTACCCTTTTCATGAAATAAACACAGAATCATAGAAAGATTCAGGTTGTATGACCTCTGAAAGCCATTAAGTGTGACCTCCTAAGAAAAATGTAAGCATCTATTCAGTATTTTTGTATACAGTGTCTTCATAAGATAAATCTCTGTGTAATCTTGACTAATAGAGTTCTGCTTATGACTAGTTAAAGGATAATTATATATTTTAAAAGTCAATTGAATGCTGCAGAGAGCATCTAAAACAAGAGTGTGTGTGGGCTAGACAAACCTCCGCCAGGAGTGATTTAAGTCTACTTGATCTGTGTAAGGAACGGATTAGGTAATACCTAGACATCCCTCCCAGGAATACTTCCATCTTAATAGCCATTAACCATTTGTTGACCCTTTGTAATATGCTCCCTAAGATTACAGATGCTAAAGACAGATTTGAACAGTGTGAGGGGAGCTTAGACTAGTCCGATGCACCAACAAAGCTACAGGTTTCACTGCAGCTTCATGAGCGTCATGATGCATGTGAGTGAAGCCTCTTATTCCTGTACCACTTTTGTTCTTTTTCCTGTTTTTCTATTTGTTTTCAGCTTAATAAGTTTGAAATGAAGAGCCGATTAATTCGATTTATAGCTGAAGACCCACAGGATCTGCTTCTGCCAAAGGAAGAAGCCATCAAGCTAAGCACTGAAGCCTTCCGGCTGTGGGCTGTGGCTGCTGGCTACAGTCAGGCCTGTGATCTCTACAGGTACAGTCCAAAGCTGGAGAAATGGGAACAGTGGGGTGGAGGGCACAATAGGAAATGGGCATCCTGTTCTAGAGAGAGTGAATTTGGGATCTCTAGGATCACTTGCTACTTCCTTCAGGGAGTCTTACTTCCCTTTCTTTGGTCTCCTGCAGTAAAACGCAGTTTCTAAAGGTATTCATGGTAAATTCTTGTCTTTTTCTTTCTCTTCCTTATCTCCCACATTTAATCACTGGTACTCTCTTACTTCTTCTCTGTACTATGGCATGGCAACTGAACTTTTTAGGGCTTCATCTTTTTTTGCCCTGGAAGGCATGAATAATCTGTGTTTGCATAACATCAAGACACAGTGAGTGCAACACACCCAGGGTTGAATCTGATGAGCTAAGGGCAATGTGAGCAGCAGTCACCAGCATGCATACTAAGTGAAGCAGACTAATGCCAACAAACTGCACTCTGCATTGACTCTCAGTTCGGTATAAAAGTTCATGTATTTGACCTTCAAGGTCTGCACTGAGATAAGTCTGACCTACCTCAAGCATTGAATCTTCTTCATGTAATTACAGTGACTTGAAACCACAGATAAGCCTGTGGAGTCACCCTGAAGAGAAGTAAAGAGGAGGCCAGGAGTAAGTGTCAGAAGAGAGGTTCTGTCTTTGCAACAGTATTTTGAGTTCTCCAGCCCCATCATCTGTCTTGGTTAATAGAGAAAAAAACTGCATATAATTTTAAACACAGTAAATCAAGCTGAGGAAAGAGAAGCAGCAGAGGATTCCTTAAATTTGCATGATTATAACCAAAGACACTTTGAGCATTTGAGAACTAGAGAAACAAGAATAAAATAAATGACATTTTTCAAGAGTTGCTCACAATGCTTGGAGGCAGGGTAGGTTCCATTCAGTCGAGTTGGGAATGACAGAAGTCTTTCTCTGCCATCTTTTTCCCATGTCTGTTTATTTTTATTATGTTGGTGGTGGTTGTTCTCATCATCTCATCTTAGCAATCCTTATAAATGTGTGATGGGAGGGTGCGTAGAAGATAGAGCCAGGATCTTCGTATGGCATGCAGAGAAAGTTCAAGAAGCAATGGGCACAAATTGAAATACAAGAAATTCTACTTCACAGTAGAAGAAGGATTTTTTTATACTTTTAAGGTGGTCAGCACTGGAACAGCTTGCTCAAAAAGATTGTAGATTCTGCATTCTTGAAGATACTCAAAACCCAGCTACCCAAGTTCCTAGGCAAACTTGCTTGAGCCGGGAGCTGGACTGCAGATAATTTGTAGAGATCCCTCCCAGCATCATTTATTCTATGATTCTTACTGTAGGGATCTCTACCCTGTGCTGGTGAGGATACTTCAGTCCCTGCCTGAGTTGCTCAGCTCTTGCCATGAGAAGAACCCAATGCGTGAGTTGTCTGTCCAGCGAGCTACAGCAGTGATTACTCTGCTGATGCAGGTGACACAAACAGCAGGCTGCACGGTGGAGCTGCAGGCCAAGCTGAGCAGGTAGGCCCTCTGTCACCAGTGCCGTTTGCCTGAGCAGTTGGTGTCCCGTATTCCTTCTCTTTGGTTAGGAGACCTGGCTGTTTCCTTCTCTGTTTCTTTGTTTTGGGGTGGTGTACTGTCCCACGTGTGAATCCCTGCATGCTGGAGTGTGTTTCCTTTGCCATGAGGTCAGAAGGGGGTATCTAGATCGGTAGATAGCTGGATGCCTGCTAGCCCGATGAGAGGGAGGAGTAAAAATGTGCATTTAGCAATGGGTACAAGGGCAGTGTTAGCAAAATGCACGGATGAATTGAGCTAGGAAACTCCTCTGACTTAGCCTTTGAGAAAAAGAAAAACCTCTCTGAGGTTTGGAGGAAAGAACCTCTCTGCAGAGACCAAGGTGGGTCAGGATTGAGAGAAGTTGGCAGTGGATTTGGTTTTGGTAGATGTCAAAGCAGTAGAAGTTGCTGAAGTACACAAGTACATTTTCTAGTCCAAAGCAAGAAACTCTGGACTATTTTAACCAAAGCTGGATACTGGGGTAACATGTCCAGTAAATCTAGAGCATAACTTAAGGATAAAATAATACAGATGAAGAAACTTGCTATAATGAGTAGATTCTGCATTTGACCTTTCTGCCTAAAGCGGTTTGGATTGGTTTGGTCTGTGGGAATGTGCAAATTTGTTTTTCCTCTAGTGGTTGTCATTAAGCTTCTGTCTTCTGGGCTACATGGAACTGGAAATCTTGCTATTATGTTTTGATCAAATAGTTTATGACTTATGATCAAATGATGTTTTGGAGAGAATTGGTTTTTGAGAGATTTTCACTATCCTATCATTATTCTGTTGTGTTTCAGCAATAGCTCAGAAGCTAGTGAACAGATTCCACCTCCTCCAGTAGCATGGAATCAAGTGTCGGGCTTACAGCCTTTCATTGAGACTGGTCTGAAAAAAATCCTACAGGAGATATCCCAGACAGAAACTTGGCAAACTCTCCAGCCTCTAACCACAACTTATATGATCTACCTGGGAGTTTATTACAGGGCTTGCAGCCAACAGGTAAGGCCTGAAATATATAGGGTGTCTTTCCGTCTCACTAGCATCAGTTTTTATATTACCACTAAAAACCTAAAAAAAGAAAGAAAGGCATTGAAGAACATTAAACGAGGACTAGCATTGTTTACCACACCTCATATCTAGAGTGGGTGGCATTTGGGTTCAAATGAATTTGCTGATCCTTCAGATTAACAATGCAAAATATCACCGTCTTCATTTCTTCCTTTGGGCTTGGAGTCTCAATCAAGGTATGTGGTAATACTCTGACTGTTTTGATTTACGGCGGAAAACCATATCATGCAGCAAATATGACCTAATTTAGTTTGGCAGTCCTTTCTCTTTGTGGGCTAAATTAAACTGAATGTCTTTGCATTTGTTGTGGTCTGAGAGCTTACATGCGGACAGTTACTGCAATAACCTGGTTGGAAGATTGAGCGCTGAGGATCATACCATATGAACTTTGGATAAGAGGCAATAAAGATAAATTTATTTGCTGCCCCACTGACATTCAAAGTCAAATTTTGTAACGCAGTCACGGTATGTGACCATCTTCTAAGCTGAGTTTTCTGAAGGTTATACATCAAAGGTTATACATCAGTGTGTTATTTTATACTTAAAGCTATCTTAGAAATTCATGTTATGAAGATAAGTGCAAGTTTCCTCTTTACTGCCCAACTGATGTGCACAGGTTCTAACCTGGGACAGCTGTCTTCAAGGTGTGGGGATAATTTAATGCCCATAGTTATCCAGACATCTGCAACTCCTCTGAAATTTGCCCCAAATAATTGAGTTTGCTTGCCATGGCTGGGGTGGAAACTGCCAGTATCTTTCAAAGCTATCTTCAGTGCCCCAAAGGTCATTCGTGCCATTCACCTGCTGTCATTAGGTCCTGAGTGTTAGAGAACCAGGGTGACTACTTAAAGAGATGAATATTCCTTTTTAACCCTTATAGATACGCTAGAAGAGCGGCTGCCTAAATAATTTCTTAGGTCCTTGAAGTATACCATAAGATTTTTTATTTCCATTAAAAAAATGTAATCATCTACCTGTGTTTAGCTGGTCTGATTTTAAAAATCAAACATGCTACTAAAATTTATTTTTATTTTTAATGGGCTAGGGAAAAAAAATCAACCAGTATGGTAACTAGACTAGTGAATATTGGGACCTTAAATATTTTTGTTAGACTCTTAAGAACTGAGGTTAACGTCTTCTTTAGACTTTGCTGACTGATTTCTGGAGGGTTTTCACCTAGGGAAAATCAGATTTTGTTATGGAAATAAGTATTTCTGTATCCTAAAGCAGCATACTAATGAAGGGAAAGTTTGCTTACTTTCTTACTTCCGACCCTTGCTTACTAGGGTCGGAAGAATTCGGATGGTTCTCTAAAAGCCACAGATCCTCCCCTGTGCAGTGTTCTTCCACAGCCATGTCTTGATGGGTAGGTCAAACGCACTTTATACAGTTGATTTTTTTTTCAAGACCCTCATGATGCCACTCTGCTTTCTCGAGGTAGTTCTGATCACCTTTGTGTTTCCTTCAAATTAAATGGGAAGATCAGCACATAGATACTATGGGGAGGGTGGGGTTTTTCATTTAGGGAATCTTGCTCCGTTACTTCCAGCCAAAAAAGAATTCTCTGTGCTGCATTTAATACTTGAGTACTGAGAACACCTTGAGGTGCCAGCTCTTGGCTTCCACACCTTCAGCGGTGAGGCCAGCTCTAACCTATAGCAGTACCAGTATGTAGATTATATGGTGTCTCAAAGCCTAACAAAAGAGAGAGGAATAAAATCACCGTCTTTTTCTGCTTTCCCCTGTTTCCCCTTGTTTATGCAGCCATCGGTCAATCCAATTGACTGCTTAGAGGAACTGGAACGTTTGACATCTGAGGTGCTACAGCCCCTTCTCAGCCAGCCAGCCATATGCAGCATGTGGGATTTACTCAGGTAAAATCATTCCATTGCTAAGAAACAGTTGCCTGAAGCTAAGGGAGTCTCACTGCTGTACTATGTGAGGGAGCCCTTTGTACTGTGTAGTCAGGAATGGACAAAGCTCAGTGGTTCAGGGACAGAGAATCCACTCACAACAAAGAAATTCTCTAATGTTGGCCTAGAATATATGAAAGAGCACAGTTCTGCTTCAAATATTTCCCCCCTCCCATTTATTTACCCTGTACCTAAATGCCCCATGCGCGTGACACTGACAGTTGGGTGAATTAGAGAGCAGTAGGGCGGTGTCTACACCCTGCTCTGTCCTCCCTCTGCTCGTAGCAAAAGGCAGGATGGCTACAGAGGTTCTCTAGTTCTTCCTCGCCTTCTGGCACTGCTGCAGTGCCTGCATCTCTGCCCTTCATGTAGCTGTGTTTTATATCAATTCCAAATCGATTTTAGTCACTCTTGGCTTTGATTCTTCTTTGGTTTCCTTGATTTTAAGAACAACAACAAAATCAGTTTGAGTCCCTCTTACGTTAGTGAGGGAGTGCATATACTGTTCACGTGCTCTGTATGACGCTTCTTCTATAATATAATTTAAGCTCCTACAGAGCTCCACAAGGGCCTTGAAAGCCCCTGCATGAAAGTGAAAGGCCAGATGACAAACGGTCCTTTCAGACATTTGGGTATCATGAGTTTTGTCTTGGGCTCTGGGAACTGTTGAGCACTGCAGATATTCTGTCTTTCTGCTGTAGAGGGAGCCTCGCTACCAGCCTGTGAATCAATCCTTTGAGGAGGGAGAACTTGAAAGGTTCCACTTGTAGCCAGGGAAACATCTAGTTGCTTCTAACAGCGTCTGATGTGAGGGGCGCTTGAAATTTTTGGTTTTAAGTGGCATTTGAATGGTCACCAAACTGTCTGGCCCATGTTCTTTCATGATCGAAAAATGAGATTGGAAGCTTCCAGCACCAAAGATTCCAACACAAGGGGCAGTGTTTTTGCAATGTCACTTTTAGATATAAGCTGGCTTTTTGGCTTTGCCTGCCAGTTTATTTTTGAAATGTCCCAAATGTGTGGGCAGCATTATTAGCCTGGCTTATGTGTGCTTGTGGGGAAGTGTGTGTGTGTGTGTGTGTAATATATATATATATATATTTAAATCAAGGGTCCAATACTTTCACATGTTTGACATCAGAGATGTATCAGTGCATCAATATTTCTGTACATCATGTACTATTCAACTGAAGATAAAAATTCATGACAGGTGCTTTTGATCTGATCTCTCTCTCATTCTTTGTTCACACAGGCCATGTTCTGCATTGTGCAATCCTCTGTCCTGTTCCCCGGGACCTGAATCTGTGTTGAGCATCGTATCTTTGAGCTGTACTGGAGGCAAACCTCCTTTCAACCTAGTTGGTTCCAAGTCCCCTTTCCCCTTCCTCACTGCCCTTCTGTTTCTCATCAATAGCATCACTCAAGTTCACAAAGGGCTGATCAGCAAGGTGAGAACAGACTTTTTCACTGTAAATTCTATGTGAATGGAAGTATACTTGGGAGGGAGGTTAGTGTTTGTGTATTCCCAGGCTTAAGAATGATGTTACTAAGATGATTAAAATAGAATTGTTGTATATTTTTAATTTAAAAATATCAAAGAACTATAGAGAGAAATACCCCCATTTTCAGAATGGGTGAAACAAGGATCTGAAAAAGATCCTGTCTTTGAACTCAAATATCCAATTGACACTGGGAAGCTGGGATTATAAAGTGGGTGTCAAATGACAAGGAGGCTTAAAGGATGGATTTATAAAGAATATTTAGAAGGGTTAAGCAACTGTTGTTTGGCTAAACAAAATAATTGAGTGTCAGAGGAGGGAAAAGAGATGGCTGAAAGTAACAAAGGAAAATAGGATAAAAATAAATGAGAGAATGAAAGCTGCAGTGGTTGGAAAGGTTTCTTCCCACTTCTTGTTGCCCTGAGTTGTTAGAATAAGAGTGAGTCATGGAAGAGTGCTAACTCTGAAGAGGAAATGGCAACGTCCTACGGAGATGGAGTGCCTAGCATAAGCTTTCTCAAAGCTTTCCTCTGTGATCTTATGTTTAATTAGCTGATCAGTTACTAATAGCGGTATATTGCTAGATGAGAGAAAAACCTTTTAAGTCTCTGACCAGGTTTCTGTCTTACAAAGCAAAGTGGAAAATGCAGGCAGTGACTATTGGTTACCTGAGGTCAGGGGTGGTCGTGATGGATGCAGGTGAGCCCCAAGGCAGAAAGGTAGTTATCAGGCCATTTCTAAATGTCACTTTTGGAGTAACCAACAGAAATCCTTATGGGAGAAAGCAGGGGGTGGTAGACTTTGGAGAGGACTGTTTTTCTTTTCTCCATGCATGGACTGTGTTAGTAGTATTTGTCTCTGCTTCTGATTCCGTTATAGTACAGCTCTGTGCTGAGCTTTGGAGGCCTGAAGGATTATCTGCACCAAAGCTGGCAGACTGGACCTCCCTCTGTAACTCCCTCATCTGCATGGATGCTGCGCCATGAATATCATCTGCAGTACTTCGTGTTAGCGTTGGCTAAGAGAATGGTATCCTTGCTGGTCCTTTCATTTCTTTAACCCCAGGAATTGACTTCACCTCGGTTTCTGTAACTCATTGTGTCAGACTGGCAACTGGCCTTTGCATCAGGGTTCTTCCATGTAGCTGGCTTAGGTCTGGTGACTATTCTGCTATCTTGACTGTTGTGCCCATTAGCAAAGAGTATCTTCACTTTACAGTTGCTGATGTGGGGATTTAGATCCAAAATACTTTGGATGGCAAAATTATATTCTTCTGTCTTTGGGCTAGAGTGAGAACAACTTTTTAACAGCACACTTGAAAACTGTGTCTGCCTTTCTAGGGCAGTAAGGGGAAGCAGAAAAATGTCCATATGAATGCTGACACTGCTCACTGTGCCTCAGTTTCTAATTTTCCGGTGAGATGTCTGCCTCAGCTGCCTCCATCCTTGATTGCCCTGTTGACAAACGCTACAATGTTTTTACCTGGTGTTTTGTTTCCATACAGGTGGGCACTTGGCCAGATTACAGGCAGCATGCCTCACTCCATCACTGTGTTGCCCTGGCATTGCTAAGCCGTCTGTTACCAGGGAGCGAGCATCTGGCTTATGAGGTCCTGCTGGATCTTGCCTTTAATCCAGAGTTTCTTCCGTAAGCTTTGCATTTTTTTCTTCTTTCTGTAATCTGGTATGTGGGAAGTCTTGGGAAAGATAAAAAAGCAGAGGTTGGCACTGGAATTTGGTTGTAATTTTTGCCCTTAACAGGGCTTGTATTCAAATTGTAGATACTCATTGACATATTCTCAAGTTATGGAGCCTTCCAGTCAGACGAACAGCATGGTTGCAGATTTCTTTCCAATGTAGTCATGTTGAGAAATATGACCACTTTCTTTTGATCTCCTCTGTGGCCAGACTCCTGTGATTCCTGGTAGAACTGATTTTCACTAAGGTCCAGCATCTACTGTGCTGAGAGTAGTGAGCGTACGAAACACATTGCAACCTGACCTACTCTGAAAAGCTCACTAAGTCTTTCTCTGACCCTTACTATACAATTTCTTACATAAACTTTTGCTGATTTGACAATGATGTACTTGTACTGGAAGAAATCCTGAGCATCATCTAGCCAAGATGGCAGCAGCTTTAGTTCATCCTAATCACTTTGAAACTTGCCATGGTGCTTCCGTATAGGAGGTTGGACCGATATGCTGCAAAGAGATACTGTACTTCTCCAGGAAAATTGCCTTTCAAAAGGAAAGCTTTTTTAAATTTTATTTTCTTGCAAATATCTGCTATAGAGCCACTATCTTGCAAGAGTTTGGCAAGTAATCAGAGATGATGGTCAGTCTCTGATCTGAAATCATGGCAAATAGGTTTGACAGCACCCCTCCCTCCATTTCAATTTACCAGTCTGTATAGTTGCAACTTACAACAGTAGCTTTGCTGCTTGCAGAATTGTCTTACTGATTTATCCTCCACAACAGAGTGCTGACATTGTGCAGAGGTTTTTCATGCAATACCTTCATGTTGCTATCTCCAGACGTAGTTCTGTGAATTTCCTGTAGATACCAAGGTAGCTGATGCTTTACAGGCACACAGTATTATTATAACTGAATGCTGCAGAAAGATGTGCAGCGTCTGTGTGTACTACTACTCTCCCTGATGCAGGGAGGTCATGGAGATGGATTTTTATGTTGCTCATTTTTTTGCGGTTGGTTTGTGTGGTGGTTTTTGTTTGTTTAATTTTAACTGATGTCTATTTCTGTCTTGCAGTGAAGGGAAAACTGGAGGGCCAGAAGCAGCTGACTTTTCTGATATCCTGCATCTGGGTACCAGTGCCAAACTGTCACAGCCTGGCTCTGCAGCAGCAGCATCTTCAAAGCCTACACGTGGTGCCCTGCTGAAAGAATCATACCAGAATCTGCCTGTCATCCGCTCCTGCTACCTCTCTCATTTTGTTCATTTGCAGCCTGCCCTTTTGCAATCCCAAGCATCCTACGAAGGACGGAATTACCTCATCCAGTCAATGTTGCTTCCTGAGGTCAAAGGGCCCATCCTGCCTTCAGACTGGCCTTTCTTTCCACTTATCAGCCTCTATAACAAAGTGACTAATGCAGAGACGCAGGGGGCTGTGCTGAACTCTCTCCCACTTGATCTAGTCAACACTGTGACCTGGAACCTTCAATGGGTCTTGCTGCTGGAAACCTGGCGTGCTAAAACCCTTCAAAGCATCCCTACTGCTGCCAAACTTGCACGACTTATGTGTGTCTTCCTCACAGGTGGTGACCTCTTTCTAGAAGCACCGATCCACTGCTACACAGCTGCCCTTCTCTCTATCTACTGCCAGCCCAAGGCGCTAGACTCCCTAAACTTGGATGCTCCGCTCCCTGGTTTGGCTTCCTTCCATGATCTCTATATAAGTTTGCTGGAACAGTTTGAAGGTGTCTCCTTTGGAGATCCACTCTTTGGAGTCTTTGTTCTTCTACCTCTGCAGAAGCGTTTCAGTGTTCATCTGCGTCTCTCTGTTTTTGGGGAGCACACAAGTATCCTGCGGGCACTGGGAGTGCCGCTCCAGCAGGTAATCCTGGCTTACAGTAGTTACCTGTCACTGCATGTTTCTGAGATACTGGGCTTTTGTGTGTTTCTTCAACCTTGATTTGGGCATCCTCCCAGCACTTCCTCTTCTTCCTCATCCTTCAGTGTCCAGTAGAATAGTAATGCTTTCTGTCCCTTGCTCTGCTTGGTCTAATGGTTGAGAAGCTCCTCATTTATGGCCTGTATGTATGAAGGGCTACTCTGTACCCAATGTTCTTCTGACATAAATTACCTTTTCCTTAAGTAAGTATTTTCTCTGTCTGGTGAAAACCTTTTCCTGTACAGTGCATGGACAAACACTCATTTTAAAGTTTGCTAATACAAAGACAACATTAAAAAAGAAAAATATTCAAACAACTGTGAACCAGTAGTTTACATAAGATCAATGCTTTGCATCACGTGGTTATAATACTTTTGTTCTAGATGTAGTAGCCCTGCAACCAGTTTTTCTATATCATTATGGCCAGATGAGCCTTTTGTTTCTTAAGCTGAGTAAGCCAAGATATTCTGGTTTGCTTCTTATGATAACTCTCTGTTCTCTTGATCTGTTTGTTCTCAGTACCTTTTCCCTGTCTCTGTTTTAGTTCCACAAATATACATAAAGCTGAACACCCTATTCCAGATGAAAATGTTCATTTTACATATGGTTTATCTTGCCTTGATCCTGCAATGCCAAATCCCTCAATGCCATCAGAATTGTGACATACGTTACAATGGAGAAAGTTCAAAACAGGTTTCCATGCTTTGTTTTTCATGTGCTCAGATTTATTTAAAACAAGTAATACTTTGGATAATGTTTTCATTTCTGTGTTGCTTGAAAACAAATTGTGCATTGGAAAATCTGAGCAAAATCATTTGGGGAAGGTGTTTTTTTTTTTTCCTTTCTTTTGTCTTAAGGTAAGTTAAACGTACCCTAGTGGGCAGGACAGTAAAAATCTTAGTAGTAGTGTCTTTGTAGCCAAAGACTGAAGTTTGGCATAGATGCCATTTTGTCACTGAAGACTTACTGAGGGTAGTCTGATTGTCTTCGGTCTTGCAAAGAAGATGCTTCAAAGTGAAATACGTAACACTGGTTCTAGAAAACTTCTATAAAAATAAGAACAAAATTTTTATTTCTGGGGAACACAGAAACAAACAAAACCAAGTTGTTATTAAAAGCTTTTATGACCTATTTCTCAAAGCTAGATGGTGAAGTCAGAAAATGTTGGAAACTTAATTTAATAGCAGTGATAGCTGGCATAAATACCTGCTTTCTTTTTCTCACTAAACGCATAGGTCAGTGTAAGCCTCTCTGATGCATTAGCAGGAGATGCTGCTGAAAGCACTTTGTCTCCTCACTCTGAAACACCTCTTCTTACCTGTGCCCAAAAGCAACTACAGTCACTTGACCAGTAAAACACTTCTTCATAACGATGAAGAGGTCTTGAGGGCACTTTCACAAAGGCACGTCACATTAGTCAGTGTGGGCAGTAACAGTTCTGCTCCAACTGGGAGCTGTGCCACTGAGGTGTGTTGTGTTATGTGGGAGTGTGCACCAAAACAACTGGGGAAGGGGACACTAAAGTTCTGAACTTCCCCTCACTACTTAAATCCCGACACAAAAAGTAATGTTGCTTTTGGGTGATTTTCTTACAGTTTCCCGTGCCTCTTGAGCGATACACTTCCCCTCCTGAGGACAACCTGAACCTCCTGCGTCTCTACTTCCGAACGCTGGTCACTGGCGCACTGCGCCACACCTGGTGCCCTGTCCTTTATGTGATGGCTGTGGCTCACGTGAACAGCTTTATTTTCTCCCAAGACAGTACAACACAGGTAGGTAGTGAATGGCAGAGCCTCAGGGCTGGAAGCTTTGGGTTTTGCACCTCTTCCTCCCAAGAGTCCGTCGTGGCTTGTTGGCGAATCACTGACCCTGAGTTTGAAAACAAAGGTTGTAAGCACATGTTGAGGACTGTGCAGCTGTTTGAGGTCTGAAGGTTGGAATCCACATAGGAGAGAGCAGATGGCAACCATTATTCACTATAAAATAAGAAACTTATACTAATGGCAGCCACTCCTATATAAACCTTTAAAGTCAGCAACTGTGGGCTATTGTACAGAAGGAAAAAATGAAACACAAATGATGGAGCTGATTAGCTCCATAGCTTGTAATAGATTTAGCCTCTGTTGCGGCAATCTTAAGGTGTCATAGAATTGTAGAAGGGGTTGGTTTGGAAGGGACCTTAAAGATCATCCAGTTCCAAACCCCCTGCCATGGGCAGGGAAGCCCCATCCAACCTGGCCTTGAACACTGTCAGGGATGGGATATCCTGCTTCAGTGCCTCACTGCCCTTTGAGTGAAGAATTTGTTCCTAACATCTAATCTATATTTACCCTCTTTCTGTTTAAAGCCATTACCCCTTATTCTATCAATACATGTCAGATGGGCCTCAGGTCAGGGGAAGGAGGAAAAGGGGGGATCTAAGTGATTGCCACTTCAAGCCTTTTCTGACAGAACAAGCTGCTCTTCTTTATCCTTCTAGAATGCTGCATAGCCTGTGGGCAAAGCTAGTTTTGTGCCATATTAATTTAAGTATGTGTTTTGTTCTTAGGAGGCTGATGCTGCTCGGAAAAGCATGCTGAGAAAGACGTGGCTCTTGGTGGATGAGGTAGGATCCATAAGGATCAGTGTGTGCTACTGGGGCTTGAGTTTTTTAGGCATGGCACTCTTACAGACTTAAATTTGTGTTTAATGTCTGAAATTTGCTTTTGTCTACATTGCTAACTTGAGAATGAGAGATTAGCAGAAGGATTTTAACATGCAGTGGCTATCAGGAGTATTATCCAATTCTTGTTGTAATTGAACTCAATGCACTGAGCCCACTGGAACACAGATAAATCTCCTGTACTGTACTTCTGAGCCTCTTGCTGGAGCAGTATTTTATCTGGATAGTGAGAGGTCCTAGAGGGGTGGCTGTAGCACAGCTGTGAACAGGCAGCCAGGACCTCCCTTAACTCTAAGTTGGATACTTTCCCCACAAAAGAACAAAACAAATGTAAGGTCTCTGCTTTTCTGCTTTCCATCCTGTCTTGCCAAAGTCTATCATTTCTGTAACAGAGCTGAGTCATTTGGCCCTTTATGTTTAGTGTCTAGGGTAAATTCTTAGTTCGCACTCAAACCCCATTTTGGCATCTGGCAAGAGATCATTGAGAGGGATTGTTGAGGAGACAGTGGAATTTTGTTCAGAAGTGGAAAACTCATGCAAATCAAGAGAGTTTTTTGGAAGAAATACACCTTTTATAGCTCTTCTATTGAAGATGATGCAGTTTAAAATGTTGGGTGTGGTGGAGTTGTATTGTCTGGCAGGTTGCTATGTTATGTTGGAGATAAGGAGGAATGATTAGATTCTTATTTCTAAGACATGCTTAATGACTGCAATTTCTTTCTTCAGAGCCTGAAAAAACACCTTCTCTACTACAGACTGCTGAATGCAGAGAGCCCCGTGGGATTTGACCTTTACGAGCAACTCCCTCCCATGCGACTGAAGTACCTGCAGATGGTGATACAGAAAGAAAATAAGGAGAATGCACCAGTGCTAGTCTCATAGCAAAACACTTGTGGAAGAGGAGGGCTAAGGAGAAGAATAGAAGAGCTCAGTTTATGCTTCACTGATGAAACTATGTACATTTTAGACAGTTACAGTGTCTTGCTTGGACACTCTCAGCATCTCTGCAAAGTGAAGCACCAGTAGAATGCTCTCAGCCCTGCAGCACAATACGAACCTCAAGATATGTCCATGTGTGTGTGGCCTCTCCATTATGAATGCTGGGGCATTTTCCTGTATTCTCTTTCAGGTTGTTCTTCCTGGAGGAGTTAAGAATGCCTCTAAGAGGCACTGGACTGTTGAATAAACTGAAAGAACTGAAAAAGCCATTTTGTTCATTCAGGCTGCAGACTGTGAATTCTCATGACGATGTCTGTCTTCCCCAGATCTTTCCCTTGTTTTTTTTATCCTGAGTTTTGAACGGTCCCTTTCCCCTACTGCCCCTGCAAATAAAATGACAACGCAGCAGGGAAGAAGCTGATCCTGTGAACTTTATCTTTTCATATACAGTTTTTCCATATACAGGATCATATTCTGTGCAAATGACCTGTCACAGATGTATGGAGCTGGATCTCTAAGAAACAACAGTTCCTAATGCAGTCAACATCTTACCTTGTCTGTCTTTTGGATAGTATCTAACCTGCTTTATTTTCTCCCTTATTTGCTTATATATATAACAAAATAACAAGTAATTTATTTGCAGTGAGAATGCTTGTCAGAAACCACTCCCCCTTAGAGAATAAAAGTATCTGCTTGTTTAACTAGAACATGTGTTGATTTGTCTTCTGAGAAGAAGAGAATGTAGTTTAAATTTTCAAGTGGTGTTCCAAAGTTTAGACCTCATTTTAAAAATCTTTTATTTGATTCCCACTTCTACATCCAAGTTCTGTTTTGCAGCTGCCAACACGAGCTACAAATGTAGTGTCCTAAAGTGTTCATCACAAATGCCAGGTCAAGCCCAGAATTTACCCTAAGTGTAGTCTCACTGAAGTGGATGTTTAATTTGTATCCAGTAGTTTTTGTAGAACCATAGTCAGTCTGGCAGACTTTTGTTTCATAATTTTTATGAATAAAACTTGATAAAGTTATTTCTTCTGCTTTGTTCTTATGAACAAATACCTCTGGGAGGTGCAGGGTGATGCCTAGCCTAGAGACATAAGATTCTACCTGTCAGAAAGTTTTCTAAGTCTACCAGCATCCCCTAAGTTTCCAGAAGATACTGTTTTACCTTTTTTGTCCTCTTATTTCAGATAGGACATAGGTGGAACTGATGTTTCATTTTTGTCTTTCTTCTTTTTTTTTCCTATTGCAGTTTTTGATGTGCAGCTGGGGGAAACTACAAAAGCACAAAGTGGTTAACAGTCACTTCCCTTGTTGCTAATTATTTTAAAAGTACTTGATGTAAGTAAAAGTTTAATCAAAGGCATTCAAGTTTCTATTCTGCCTAGATGGTGAGAGTCCCAGCAGTTGTCTTTCAAGAGCAATGAATACATGGTAAAAGTTAAGAACTCCTAGCTGGCCATTTAAGAACTGTCTTCATCAAGGACTTTGTCTTTTGCTTTTCTGACCTACGAAAACCTCTTGTGTAATACAAAGCTGAGTTTTAAATGTATACAGGGTGTAAATAAACATTTTGATAACTCTAGTTTTTTTGGAACAATGAGAATGCTCTCTTCTTTATTTAAATCTTCCTTGTCTTTGGATAGTTCTATGTGGAGTTTATCAATATATTGGGAATGCCATGTGCTGTGAGGTATGGTGGGTCAGTAACACAGGGTGTCAAATGCTGTGTATACATGGCAAAGGTGCAGGGTGAGTATTGTGTGACTTGTCATGTGCCACAGCTGGGAATGCATTAAAAAAAAAAAAAAAAAAAAAAAAAAAAAAAAACTATCCACAGATACTATCTGTAGGTGGTGAGAGAGGAGGTAAATTTCATTTATTTTGTGAAATCTGGGAAGGAAAGGATCAGGCTTTTGTCTCTTTTTGAGAAGCCCCCTTCGTTCCCTGATGTTTCTCAAGCAATTAATATATGCCCAGAATATACTTCCATCTTCTGGCATGGAGTTCTGCTGCAAGCAGCAGGAACGGAGGGAAGGAATGGATCCCAAACAGTTCTGTAGGCCACACTTGTGTGCAGAAATTTTACATGTGTTGTGCATCAGCTCTAAGCTCTCAAAACTTTGGCTTTGACTGGGTCAGTACAGCAGTCTTAACTTTGAAATTTAGAAGGCTCTGTGCAACCTTGTTCCAGATTTCTCTGCAGAACAGTAGAGGGCATTGCTTTATCTAGTTTAAAAACAAACTTTCTCAGCTGCGATGCAGTTGAGGGGGAAAAAAAACAACTGTAACAACAACAACAAAAAACACCTTAAACCTAGTTTGGATTTTCTGCATTTTTTTAAATTTTTGAATATACTTTTGGAGGAAATGTGGATAACTCAGTAAGTTTTACTTGATGTGTTGCTAAGAGTTATTCCTAGAAGAAACAGAGTTAATTTGTGACCCTTCCACTGTGTGAGTGATTTGAAGTTGCTAGGCTGGGATCCCCATTTGGTGGTGTGTGTGGCCCATTTGTGCTGCACAACAACTCCCAAAGAAGATACAGGCACCTCAGCAGCTGGCTCTGCTCCACATGGGGGTAGGACTAAGCCGTGCAAGAGAAAATAAAGAGGCAAGAAGAAACCAAAATGGGACTAAAACCCCACTGTAAGAAGTCTACACTTGGTATCTTTACAACAGTAATACACAGGAAATTTTGTGTGATTAGCGCAGTTGCATCCCACTGTGTTTACTACTTCAGTTTGATTGTGGAATGTAAAAATCCATTTCTTGGCTAATGCCTTCTGTCTGACTCCTTAATATCAGGTAACCCTGAACACCTTTTGCTGATGAAGTCATGGACAGGCAGAAGAAGCTGTAAGGTGCGGGTGTATAAATACACCACAGGTCAAACACATTTCTGCTGTCAGTCAGCAGAAAGGCAGCTTTTGCTCTTTTCTAGTTGTACAATTTTCTCCTTGCAGATCTCTGCAATGAGGTGGTGCCTCCAGCTCATAATCAAATTGGGGAACAAAACATGTTTTCTTTCAGCTTACAGAAGCTCTCCATTCACAGAGGCAGTCCTCTGATATTTATTGTACAAATAACTTTATGACAATGTACCAGCCTTTGCCCTAGTTTTCAAAAACTTTTATTTTTCCTGTGAAGGGAGAACCTACTGTGAAGACATCCCTTTGGTGAGCCCTGATTCCAAGCAGGTGTTTTGTGCAGGTTGCTAACAAACAAAGGACATTTTAGACCAAGCGACACCTGGCCCACATTCAGATCAAGTTATTTTCTGCTGGAGTATTATCAGCAGATACTGGCGACATCTGTGGCTCCAGAGACCAGAACAACATCTTTTATTTTGCCTGTGAGCCCTGATGACCTCCGTGCCCACCTGCAACTCCTTCACAGTCCCCCTGTGGAGCAGCCAGCCCGGGAGGGCTGAGGGGGCTCTGTGGAATCTTCCAGAACACCTGAGGGGTGCCAGCTGTGCTGAGGGGAGGCAGCTGTGGCTGGGGCAGGTGACTGATGGGGGGCACCCAGCAGCCCTCAGTGAGCTGTGGAAGGGTCAGCAGCAGCCATAGGAGGAAAGCAACAAGTTTCTTTCTTTCTTTTTTTTTTTTTTTTTCTCTGTTTCCTGTCACTCAAAGCGGCTGGTAGGCTGTGAAGACTACAAACCAGGTCAGGAGTGCTGAAATATGTGTTTTGTGGGCTGGTGTGCGCCTGCCGGGCAAGAAGGAGGCTTTCTGTGCCTTCTCACAGGGGCTGTGGAGGCTTTTGTCCTGCTGAGGTGCTAAATGTGTTTTTGGGCTACATGAGGTTGCCTGCACCCCCTTGGGAAGGAGGAGGGGTGAGGCCTCGCTTCAGGGTGGTTTGCAAGGTCCCCAGTGTGTGGAGGGGGCTCTGGCAGGCCCTGAGACACTCTGACATGAGAAGCCTGGTCCTAGCAGCTGTGGGACATGGTGAGCAGGTGAATATGGCATGTGGCTCAGCCTTTGGTTGCATTGTCCCCGGGCATCTCATGTTGAGCTGAGGCTGTGGATCCGCTGATCTCTCCAGTGTTTGTTTCCTCTCATGCTCTCTGGCATTCTTCTTTCCTATCACAGTTTTCCTTTACCAGGCTTTCTTTCCCTCACGTTCTTTGTCTATTTTGAGTTTTCCTCATTGCTAATCGCAGCTTCTTTCTCATCTTTTCTCACTCTTTTGGCTGTCTGCAGAAACAGTAACTCAATAGTTTAACTGGAGAACTGAGATGCTGCCGCTGAGTTTCAGGTGGAAGCTCGCAGCTCCTCATCTAAAGGGCAGATGCCAATAAATAACATGCACAGTGTCCCTGTTTGGAAACCTAAGAACACAGAAGGCTGTAACTTTACTTTTAAGATTTCGATTGACTGCTGCACAGGTGGTGCAAACGTGCTGTGCCGTTTGGGTCTGATCTGTCAGATATTTGACAACACTCTAGCAATTAATCAATTGGATCTGTCTGCTGAAGGGAAAGCTGGAGCTTGTGTATCAAGTGACTTTTCTTCACCATTATCACTTCCACCATAGCAAGCTTTTACCTCAGAAAATCAATGAACACATCTCCAAAACAATACTCTGGACAACTTGAGTGCATAGAGGCTTTTGTTAGCAGCTTCCCTCATTGTGTGCATTCAGGGTGGTTCTTTTATCTCCTCAGAGTACCAGGGCATGTAAGAGCTTTGAATTACCTTCAGGTACTGCTTGCCAGTAGTGAACTGTAGTTTCAGGAAGGGTTAGCTTGTGTCACACCATGAAGATACAATGACAGTCATGAGAGTGTGCCATGCAGCAACTGTCAAGATAAGTTGTTAGCATTCTACACAAAAAAAGCAGCTTGCTGCTCCTGGCATCAATTTTTCTTTCAAATAGATTATCAAAAATAAATTTAGAGTGATACAAAAGTTCCTCTGTTAAAGCATCATGCATCTCTCATCTCTGACATGCATGTCAGCTAACTCACAAAATTGTAGTTGTGCTGCCACCCATAAGACGCCACAGATGGTGGCTCATTTTTGTTCCTCTTGGTACTGTCTTCTGGAAGATTGATCAGGTTTGGATTGATAAAGTTCCTTGGGCAGGAGCTGCTAGTGCTCTCCTGCTGTCTGTCCACTGCTAAAAGGAGTGGGAGGAAAGGGAATGTAAGTATACTTTTTAGTCCGTTTCTCCTTTTTTTTTTTTTTTTTTTTTTTTTCTTGATGCTGTTACATGAACACCTAAAATATTCATGGAGGAGTGTGTGGGCATGCTTACCACGCTTTTTTGCAACGAGCACCCTCATCAGCAAATTTTACAGTCTCTGAAACTCAGATTTGGTGGTGGTGGATTTTTGGTAAAAGTACAATTTGCAAGTTAAAAGTAGAAAGCAGAACCTGGGTATTTGTTGTATTCAGCAGTGACTGTGGATAACTACTCCAGCTCCTCAGGAGTCAAATGGTTTCATTGTCAGCGTGCGCTGGTGCCCCAACAGCCCAGCATTGTGCTGCTGGATAGGTTAACAGGTGCACCCATGTGCATTTTGCAGAGTTCCTCTGGAGTTAGCATGTAATTGTCAATATTATCATAGGGACAATACATTGATTGCTAACATAAGCCTCTTCTGCTACCAAGTTACTCTAGAGGTTAATAAACTATTCTTAATTTTGCAACTTATCTTTTCCTTTGAACCAGCAGTCTTTGCTTACTGCTTTCTGTAAATATTTATTTTGGTCATTGCTGTAGCAGATGGAAGAAAGAAGCAATAAGCCTGTAGCTAGCGTGGAATTCTTGGCTTACGTTTAAACAGAAAATACAATTTTATAGTCGCATTAAACCCTTGTCTGGAACACTTTCCAGAATGCAGTTTCTGGTCCAAACTAGAGAGAAAATACGATGCACCCTAGAAAGACCAATATGTAGAGGTTAGGGTAATCTCTCATGATGTAGGAGACCCCTCTCAGAGCACCCCAGCTACTGGGCTAACATTTGATCTGATGCAAAATGTTTTCCCAGTTTTCTGATGTTTCCACCTTGTTGTTATGCTACATAGAACTTAAATGTGGCAGTGTCAAAAAGTCATGCCTAAAATCAAATTCTTACTTTCTGGCTTGGCTCATCCGCATCTGAACATTTATGAAGAATTGAATGTTATAGGAACAAGGTGTTCGGAGTGTGATAAATGGAGGTGGTAGTTCAGTTCAGTCTTTATTTTCAGGGAAACCACACATTGCTGCAGCCAGTTGTACTAAATCAGTAACTGGAAAATGTTCCCTCATTCTCCTTACTGCATACTGTAAGCTAAACTTCACTGGTGCCTTTTTGGCTCGTCAGCTTTGCTCCAAGAGTGAGAGGAACAGGAAAGAGTGAGCATGAGAGTCCTGCTGTGGGGGAAGTGATCTCCTGGCTGCAGTGGACAAAGCTTTACCGGGAAGTTGCATGCATAAAAAAGCAAGTCATGTCTTCTGCTTCTGTGTGTTCATCAGAGAAGCAAGGTTCAGAATGAGGACCTGCTTGGTTTTATGGATCCTTCTTAAAAAGTTGCATTTGGCTTTTGGTTAGATAGTGGGACCATTGTGGTAAATGGAAAGATCAGGAAAATTATAGCCTAGTAGGCCTTCCAGGTTAAGGAAACTTGGATGTTCTGCTTTGGTTAGATGCAGGTGAGAATATCCCTGAAATCATCTGCAGATTAGTCTTGATCTCTCCCCAGGGAATCCATTCTTGGATTTTTGTGGAAATGGAATCTGTTTAGTAATGCCAAAGAATCATGAGAAGTATTGTAAGTAACTGTAATTGTGCACTTCTTTGATAACAAGCTTTCCTTTTCATCTAACTGCAGAATAACAACATATTTGCCTTGGCAGACAGTTACGACTGGAGAGCTCAAGACAAAGTCAGCCTTTGCTGTTAGTACCCAGAGGCACACCCTGGCCCAGGCATTCTTTTACGTATGCGCAGGCAGGCTCATGTTAAGACACTGTTTCAAAGCTTAATCCTTCTGGTGACAGATGTGATTGTCTTCTTACACTTTAATAAAAGTCCCATGCTGTTTTACTGCACTTGCATTTCATGTTTTCTGTAGATCAAGCTGTTTGTGTTTTCAGGATTTTATTGCTGCTTTATTCCTCTAGGAGATCATTACTGACCATGTAGGGAGACTATCCATTTACTAAGTAGCCCAATTGAAGCTTCTGTTATGTTTTTTTGTCTGCTCTCTCATTCACTCCTATGGATTTCCATATTTAACAAACTCTGTGGAGTTTTGGGGCCCCCAGGGATGCTAATTGTAAAGAAGTTTTGAAAGTAAGACATGCTTATGAGTCACCCTGGGTGTGAGTCTGAAGCTGTGCTTAGGATGAATCTGTGTGTTTCCCTTGACGCCTACCAAAGAGTCCTATCTTTATGACTGAAAACTTGCAGGTCTGACCACCTATAGTTTCACCTGCTGACCACCTGTTCAGCAGCCATAATTAAAACAATATCAAGCTGTCCTGGTCTTGTCTCTGTCTCTTTCTGAATACTGTTGGACAGATTTATTCAGTGGCAAATGCACAAACCTCAAATGGAGAAGAGTAGAATGCTTATCTGTTAACACTCAAAGTTTGGAAATCTCAAATTTCTGACTACTCTAATGTAGCAAGAGCTTCATGAAGATTGAACCACATTAAATTCCATAATAAATCTCTTATCTGTTGCTCTGTGCCTCTCCAAGTTCCTGTGAAATATTAATGTTCATAGCCCCCTTGTAGGAGTGCACTCACAAAGATCGCCTCACCTAGTGCTGGGGATGGGGAGGACTCGGTTCATCATGTTTTACAGCCCATAGAAATACCATGCAGTATTTTAGCCTGGGGAACAGAGGAGGGTACTGTATTTAGATGAATCTGTAAGATTGATTGAGGTAGTTACCTAAATTGGATTGTTTCCAGACCAGTGGGATTAAAAACCCTCTTTTTGCAAAAAGCTTTATAAGATCTTTAATGATCATACAAGGTCAGGACCCAAGTTTTATGTCTCATCTGAAAGATCATGAACTTATAACTACTGATCTGTCATTGTCTGGTCTGGCTATCTGTTCTAGAGACTGCTTTATTTTAGAAAAGATTTGTGTTGCCAGGAGTCTAAATGCCATCAAAGCTTTTAGTCCTTGCCATACTCCTTGCCTGAGGAGGTTTCTAACAGGTTTTTATTCTGATGTCTTTTATGATTTTTTTATTTTTTATTTTTTCCTTTTCATGGCAGGATAAAGTGAGGCTGCAAAGAGTATTTTCCAGTTTGTACCTCTGTGACTTTCCGCTGTGTGCAGAACTGTTTCCTGATCAAGGCCTGAAAAGCAATTGATTCCTGGGATGTTCAGGAGGGTGTTCACTTCCCAGTGCTTATTCTGGGGGAGCTCATCTCCCTGTCTAGAGAGCCACCTCTGAAAATCCCCTCATTGCCTCTTATGGTAAAACCATGGCCATAGCAAGCAGCAGAAAGGGAGCAGGTGCATATACTGTAACAGTTCTGTTTTTAAGTGTTTTACAATTAACTAAGTTTTGTGTGTGCATGCATACACATGTTAAAAAGCCTCCAGGAATCTTAAATGCAAAGCCTTTTGGTATCCTAGCTCTGCTCTGAAGAGGGCATGTGGTAGGAAGTTAGAGGAGCTCCCCCTCCCAACTCTTCTTAGCATATGATGTCTAACTTAGTGTGTGTTTTTACTTATAGCAGAAGTATGGAGTATGGACCCAGCTCCCAACTTCACTGTTTTCATGGTGTGGCCATCTGATTTCCACCCTCTCTCACACATTCATACATGGCCATATGATATGCACGCTGTGCTTGCTGCAGTGTTGTTTGATAGCACAGAAGTGTGGATTCACATGGTTCCCTTCAGGGGCCTGTTTGGCCTGCAGCAAGGAAGTGTGTCTCTGCAGTAAGGTCTCTCTGCCCAAGCCAGATGTTATCTGAGATGGGAGAAAATGGACAAAGGAAAATGCTCTCCTTTTTCAGGGTGCCCAAGGACTGAGCTGTGCCAAGATCTTCTGTTTATTATAAAGTTTTGTTTAGTCCAAAGAGGACATTGCTGCACGTCATCTGTGCTTTTAGCAGCTTCATTTCAGCAGCAGTAGAGGAGGTGAAATTGCAATCAGAACGTCTTAATTTCAGAAGGAAAGAAATTTGTTTAGTGACAAAAGCCTGTTCTCTTTTGAGTCACCAAAATATTATTACCCTTGATTTGATTTGGAAGCTCTTTAGGATGCTGTAGTCATCTGGTTGGCTGGCAGTCTGGGTAACCTCATCACTGATGTGCTCATGAATAGTGGGCTGCAGGTTGGTCGCAGCATACCGTTTGACTCATGGGCTGTGAAGGTCAAATGCAGAAGCCTTGTCTGAGGCCTTGGTTGGCAGGGGCAGTGAAATGAGATGCCTGAGCTGGTAGCGAGGTGTAGGAGCAAATCAGTCCTTTCTGAAGAGGTGGGTGGAGAAGGAAGTCAGTTGCAAAAAGAATCACTGGTGGGTATTGCACATCAGTCAGTGTTTCTGAATCATCTGGGGAAGGCAAGTCGGCAAGGCCTATTTGCTCAGAGGAAAGATCTTGTCCCAGAGCTCTGAGCTGGCACAGCAAACTTGGAAAGCTCACTTCATGCCTCTATTGCCTGTGCACTGTGCTGGTAAAAGGTGATGCCTCAAAATTTGACCTTCTGAATAAATATGTTTTCCCCATCAATATATCTCAAAGCAGTCTATAAACATTAATGTGTTAAGCAGTCTGATGCCTGCTTGAAGTAGACAGTTTCTCTCTGCTGTTTGACAGGTAAGAAAACTGACACAGTATGTAGGCTAAGGTACTTGCCCAAGGTCTCGCTGGAAGTGTGTGACAGAGGAAGAGTCACCCCTGTGCAATTCTTTTCCTCTTTTCTTCTCCTGTTACCATGACCAAAGGCCACCTCACTGCTTTTGTGAAGATTCACCCTGTGGCTTTTGGACTTGCCAGCATGTGTTAGAATGGGAAGTCCGTGTAAGGTCTTTTGGTACCATCTCACCCAAGCAGTAGCCAATTTGAACTGTCTAAACACCTCCACACACTCTCACCTTTTAAAATATATTGTTCATCCAATGCAGTAGGGCAGAATTTGCACAGCCTGATTTCAGAAGTTTCTCTGACCTCGCACAGGGCTTGACTGCAGGAACAGCTCTTGCCAAGCCTTTTGGATTTGAATGGGCACTTCTGCAAGTAGGGCTGAGTCCCAGTTGACTGCCACCACAAGTGCGGGCACGTGTGGAGCAGAGCAAATGTGGTTTTAGCCTAGTGGTGGCTGAGTAGTAGAGATGTGTATCTGCTAGTGCCTCTGCTGTGAGAAGAGCTCAGCTATTTCTGTACTTGTCTGGCAGGAGCCAACTGGCCAGGCAATAGCCCTGCAGGTCTGGCCTGTCTATGGCACATCCCGTCCTTCTGGTGTGCCACCAGGTAAAGCAAGGAAAGGCACAGCAGGAGCCTGAGCATCCCAAGTCAGCTTTGGGAGATGCGGATGAGAACATAGCAGGATCAGTGTGCAGGAACCTGAGCTTCCTCCATTCCACTGCTTATGGAATAAGCTCCTTTGTTAGTTTTTTGTTTGTTTGTTTTTCCATTTCAGTAAGTGCTTTATCTGTAACGTATATGTACATAAAGAAAATATGGTGATAATTGATTGACTGAAAGAAAGGCAGAAAGTGTCACACACTTGGGATTCTGTTAAAGCATTTTATGCACAGGGAAAGTGATGAAAAATCCATTTACATGGATATGCCTGAAGGTGCTATCCCATAGTCCATGAGTGAGCAGGAGGGTGGCATGTGGAGGACAATGGTCAGTGGCTGTGGTGATAGTGAAGTGCAGCATCCTGGGCAGGGGTGGGGATCGCCAGACTTGTTCTGCTCAAGGCCTTGACCAATGACCTGGGAAATAACCAACAGCCCATTAGACAACTGATGCTGCTAATGTGGGAAGTGTGAGCATCAGATAATTATAAAGACAGCAGAGTTCAAAGAGGGGAAAGTATGAAGCATGGGTTAAGTGGAGAAACAAACCTGTGCACCAGAGGTTGAGAGAAAGGGCAGTTTGGGCTCCTCAGTGCAGGTTTGAGTCAGTGGGCTGGGTGTGCAGAGGCAGCAGCATCCTTTCAGGGAGCAGGTAGTGATGAGCTGTGTTACTTTACGTGACTTGGAGCTGATGTCTGAGGGATGTCCCATGGCAAAACTCCCCTGAACAAGCGTACTCTCTGTGTGAGTAGAGAGCAGTTTTCAAGTGCAGAGTGTGGTGTAATATTGAAACAGATTTAGTGATCTTTTAAGTAGAGCCCAGAAAAGAGTCTGGCACTGAAGACTGGAGGACCTGCTTAGAAAAGCCGAAAAGAACCAAATAGAGTATTGCTAGAGCCTTGGAGGACGGAAAAAATCTCCCTAGAAGAGTAACTGGGAGTAAGGAGAAGAAATATGCACTGAAATCATCCCCATTATTTGTTGCTTTGTTTTTAATAATGGACTCGTACAGAGAAGGCCTAAGGCACCTACACTGCAGTGATCAAAGGCAGAGAAATCCTCTGCTCAGCTTGAGGCTCAGAGCAAACTTGAAGACCCAATTTCCTTTCATGCCAGGAAGCATTCTCTTCTGCTTGAGAAAAAAACGAGTGATGACTCCTCTCTGATCTTTCACATTTGCACTTTGTGTTTTTTAGTCCACTTCTGACAGGAACAATTCCTCACCTTCAGCTTTCAGTGTATGTTTTGGCAGGGTGTTCAGGTACATGTGTAATTTCCCAGAAAACTGCAGACATGCCAAGCTGCAACAGAGAGACCCACTGTGCCACCCGATTGTGTGGCACTGAGCATCTTTCCTGGACTAAAGCGCACACCCAATGCTAATCCACCTGAATGGGTCCCTGCCCTTAAGAGGGTGTGCAAGTAAGTGATGCTGCTCCATCTCTTCAAGGAATCAGTAATGTTTGTTTTTATAACACGTTATTATCCCTTGCTGGAAGGGCTGTATATATATATATATATATATATATTTTTTTTTTTTTCTCCTGCTAGAAGTCCCCAAGCTGATGGTTGATTTTTGACAATATGTTTTCCAGAGGTGATCTTACAGCACTCGATCTCTCTCAGGTTTCTCTGCCCTCTGTAGTCTCCACTGTGGAGTACCAGAATACAGGACAGTATCCTTGTGCCCCCAAACCCTTTTCTTTCTGCTAGTCTGTTCCCACTAATTGTTGCAGTTGGTTTTGTTTGACGGAATAATTGAGAATGCATTTACCCTGCCTAGGGGAGGGGCAGGAAGGAATCAATCTTCTGTGTCATTAAAAGTACAGGGGAAAAAAAAAAAAAAAAAAAAAAAAAAAACGGCAATCCCTCGCGGGTGTCCATGGCTTTAATGTCCCTTTCATGTAGCCTGATTTTTGCTAATGAACAAGCTGTTTGTTTAGTGCTCTTAATTTAAGCTTTCACTTCTAGGGTTGCCACTGAGAGAAGTGACGGGATAAAGGAAAGAGGAAGAAGAATATGTAATGCCATGAGGACACTGACGTGAATTGTAATTTTTTTTTTTTTTTTAAATTTTATTTTATTTTTTAGCTAGAGGAGCTGCTCTACTTTGCTATCCTCAAGCAGCTCCTCTGTCATTTGCAAGGTCAGGATTTTCTGGCTCACTTGGAGAGGATGCTCTCTGACCAATGAGGCATGAAATAGCAGTTGGAGAAGGCCTTGATAAATATTGATTCAGAAATTGCCATGGCTGCTGACTTTGCGATTGGCCTGTTTACCCAGCAAATGGAAGAGGAATGGAAAGAAGCTGTCCATTTCTCAGCAATGGTGGCACATTCATTTTTCAACACTGTCCTAGATATTTAAGAGAAAGGGGCCAAAAGCTCAGCCCAGTGTGCTTTTCAGGACAGCACTAATCCATTATAGGAGATAAGATTTTGCATTCCTTTTTTCTACCAGTACCCTTCTATTCCAGTACTTCCATCAAACTCCGTGAGGATAGTTATGCTGTCCCACCAGGAGGAGGAAAGTTCTCCAAGGCAAGCGAGGCAGGCATTTCACTGCTTTGGGGAATGTCTGTACAGCGTTCAGTTTGAAGAGAGCATGTGCTGCTCATGCTCTGAACGGGATAAATTCTGGCACTGCTGTGAGCCTGAGTCTGTGTAGTCCATGCTTCCAGCCCTGCTTGATGTCTCGGCAGCGTAGTGTGGGCTGGCAGGGAGAGAGCATGCCTCTTCAGTGTTTTGCATTGTGCAGTTGTGCCCCTGCTAACATGCTGCTGGGAACCCCAAATTCAGGTTTCTTGTATTGTCAACCAGAACCTGAATTTAAACAGTCTGAGTTGGGGAAATTAATTCAAGCTCAGCACCGTGCTAATGCAGTTACCAAGTTTTTGGGTCGTCTCAGAGTGCAAGTAAAAATGAGCTCAACACCTGCCAGCTGTAGGCATACCCTGGGCGAGACGTTCCCAAATGCCACTTGAGCTTAGGGGAACTCTGGGCAGTGTCACAGGGTTTTCTCTTCCCTGTAGACTTGAAAGGAGCCTGACACTTAGGTAGTATTTCCTATTCGTGCTTTTCCTGTTAAACATAGTCTGCATACGTCTTGTTTTGAAAACATACATACTGTAGGAGGCAATCACTGAGTCAGTCCTGCCAGCAGAATTTTAACACCTTGATCTTTCTTGATCTATGTTGTCAGTGTGTTCAAATCTCTGCAATGTGAATAGGAGTTGTTTTGTTGCCTTTTAATTTGTGTGGCTTAATGAAGTTACTTCAATTACAGAGGTGCCTGGGGACTCTTGTCAGAATCAGGAGCCCTCTGGGTTAAATGCAGTGAGTGCACATAGCACTATAGAGAAGGCTGGGAAGAGGCAGCTTTTGTTCTGAAGAGCTGGTGGCCCAGGCAAAACAAGAGAGAAGAGGAATGGGAAAGATAAAATGGGAAACTTGATAAACTGAGACCTGAGTTCAGCTGTGTGGAATCCCTTTGTGAATAAGGAACTCAATGAAAAAAATAAATTGCAGTGTTCACAATATCATTATTAGTACTGCTGCTCCTGCAACCTGGATGTTTTCAGCAAGGAGCTTTCAGTCTCTGTGCCTACACACCTAAGCTTTCGCTGCCAGTGGGGAATTTGCCCTTTTACTCTGTGCCACAGTTTGCAGGCAGGTGCCACCTACAGCCTGGCAGGTAGCTTCACCCCGCCTCTGTGGGGAAGGAAGGGAACTGAGGAACAAAATCACTCAAAAGCAGGTGATGGCTGCATAGAGACAGGCCTCTGCTCTGCTCCAGGCATCTCCTCCTGTGTGCTCCTCATGATCTGTCTGCGATTAACAACCTTCACAGGTCACTGTGCTGCCTTCCCGATAACCTCCTTCAACTCGCTTGGCTAATGAGTCGCTTCTAGGGAGGGACACCATTTTATTACATCTGACTATAAAGAAATATTGCTGTGGGTTGGGGCAGGGCTGATGGTGTATGGTGAAAACAGATTCAGGAGGCTTATCGCTTTGTCTTTCAAAAAAGCACAGGGCATAAAAATTTACCCCTAGAATAAATGACACTGATACTTTTGGAGAAATACAACCTGTTACAACATAGATACTGTGACACTGCTCTGCTCTTGCAACCGAAAAGATGATATTTTTAAAAAAATAAAAATATAAAATCTATTTTGCATTGCCTGGAGGTCAGAACATGAAGATTTTTCAAACCAAGCTATCTGTTTTATTTGAGCTTTCTATTTCACATCAATCAGGCATGATTCTAGCTGATATATTCTGTATGCAAAATGCATGCAGTATTGTCCTCTAGCACCACCAGTCTGTGTGTGCTGAGTTCCCATGCCATTTATGATGCATTTTGTGTTTGGAAACAATAAAAAGAGTTAAATGTAAAATCAAAACAGAACCACACAAAACTCTACTTTCTATGCAGCAGAAAAAAATATAGTTATGTATTACTCTTGAAATTGCCCAGATATGTTTTTATAGTTTTTATGCAGAAATGCATGTGTCTTGCAGTTTGTACAGCAGCCTGTTACACAGGAGAGGTGTCTCATTACTACACATTTCTGCAAACTAGCTCAGTGATGCTTTGAGCCTTTCTAATGTTGCTTTTCAGATAATGTAATGTCAAGAAAGCACTTCTGATCCACTTATTTCTTCCTTGAAACTGAAAAGAGAGTTGTGGAAGCCTAGCTGCTACATTGTGATGACCCGGGAAGAACAGTACGAATGGATTAGTCTATTCCTTTAAGACTTCCTGTCTGGAGACTGAGACTACAAAATAAGCAGGAAAAGCTGAAGAAACAGCCTGGGTTTAGCCCAGTTGGAAACACCCGGTTTCCTACCAGCTGTGTAGCGGTGCTGCCCTGGCATATTCTCTCTGGCAGTTGTGCATCCATAGTAACTGCTGTCTGAAGGGTCTCGGCAGCCTGTGTTGTCTCTGAACGTGTAATGTGCACAGAGGATGGGTGTGCTGCAACTGGTGTGTTCCTCATTCAGTGTGCAAACCTGAACTCGGTACCTGAAATATATGTACCTGAGCAACACTGGAAGTCTGTTGGGAGCGTGGGTGAGGACACGCTTCCCAGGAATACTGTTATGGCACTCTTATCAAAAAATGAATGCATCTCAAAGCATTTTTGATCAAATTTGAGATCTATTTTGAATAGATCTCAAAGCATTTTACAAAGGAGGTCAGTTTCATTATCCCCTCTTTTACAGATGTTTATTCCCAAAGCTAAGAGCAGAGCAGAGACCTGCATATGGTGTCAGAGGAAGAAGATATCAGACAGGCCTAGAATTCCAGTTTTCTACATGCAAGTCTACCACTGATCTAGCAGGCCTTGCTGCAACAGATGATGTTTCTATGAATCAGTCCTTTGGGGGGTCTTGATCTGATTATTGTGATCTAGCTGCACTATCAAAAAGGTCTTGATCTGATTATTGTGATCTAGCTGCACTATCAAAAGAAAACTTGTAATAGTATGTCTCCGTATTTTAGGCAAGGTTCACCCAGGGGTATCATAGTGCTGGGAATAGTTTCCAGGTGTAGTATTAAGATGTGCTTCTTCAAGCCCCACATACACACTCACTGCTACCCATAGGAGAACTAAAATTGGCAGATGGTGAACAAGTACCTGTGCTCACAGATCGCACTTGAGTTTCCCTATCATTCTTAAAGCACAATGAAAAGGAAATGGTGGAAGGACAAAGGAAACATCGGCAAACCCCTCTGACTTGTGTGTGTATCAAAAGCACCTGCTCCATGTGTCCAGCTGATGCTGGCTGCATGTCCCTGTACTTTGGGGCAGGGGCAAAGAGGGGTGTTAGTGCTCATTGACACTACACAGCAGCTGGTTCAATTTGGACCTTTGATTGCCTGTAGCTCTGGAGCTGTTGAAGCGTGTGTATGTTTGCGCGCAGCCTAATTAGTGCCATTATCATTGTCATTAATGTCTTTTAATGAAGAACAGATGGTTCTGTCAAGGTTTCAAGCTGTGAAGTTCACTGACCCATTTGTACTGTAAGGGAGGGGGAAAGAAGAGCCCCCAAACCCTCTTTTCAAATTAATGGCGGTAAGGATAAAGGGCAGTGAAAATGAAGATTGCCTAAATGTAAACCTTATGTTTCCCTGTGCAGTCTGTTCTGAAGACATGTGCAGACATTTATGGGAGCCCTGCTTTCCCTTGGGAAAACAAGGTTTCCTGACACTTATCCTCATGAGGCCTGGACACATCAATTATCTTGAAGTTTGAACCAGGACTTCCCTGAAGAAGAACAGAGGAAGGGAACAGATTGATATGATATACCCATGCCTTGGAAAGGGTCATTGCCAGCAGGACAGGTCACCACTGGGGAATAAAGAAAGGGGGGGAAAATAACATATTTGGATTTTTTTTTCAGTACAGCCCAAATAATGCAAATCAAGAACCTTAAAGAATAGCTTTGACTAACTTTACTTTCTTCCTCCAATTCTCTTCTGCCCCAACTTTGGCTACCATTCTGTCATGGTAGACATGTCTGTCCAGGGCCATTGCTGCAACTCTTTTTTCAGAAGATTGCATGCTGCTGTTGCATACTAAGAATTCAGATGGTCAGCAGTAAACATGGGATCATGGTTGAGATCAGCTGGAAAAATGTGAATGCAAAGCACAGGTCATCTCCCAGGATGTTACTGTCCATCCTGTCAGCAGGTTTTCTCATCTCCTGTGAGCTCTCACTGATCAGTACAAAGTCTGGATTAATTAAAAGAAACTCCTATTCTCATTTAGTTGTGAGGGAAGCTTTTAGTCTGGCTGTGATTCAAGATTAGCAGTCTATTTTTGGCATGCTCTCGTCCATCTGGATGAGCAGTGTAATATATACTTATAATATGAGGTCTGGTATTAGTATTCACTTCTGGCTTGTTATATACAGGCTGTACCCCATCTACATGGATCATTCAGGAGTGTCTGTGCTGTATCTGAGTGGTCTGGCCAAAAACCTTACCAGCCTCCTGGCTGTGTTCACAAGGTTTCCTGGTAGAACTGCAGTTAGAATTGCTAGGGTAATGGGTGCCAGTCGTATCCGTACCTTTGTACAAGAGTTTTATACAGGGCTATGTATCTGTAATTTCAGGCCCATGGGGAGCATACATTTGTGTATGGATAGATTGGATTTTTGGCTTGAAATAGATACTGGCTCCATTGCATTGTCCTCAAGTTGAAGTTGCAACCTTCCCATTTCCTTACGAATTTAGGAGTTTAAAGAGATTGCTGGAAAGTTGTTGTGGTTTAACCCGGCTGGCAGCTAAACACCACACAGCCGTTCGCTCACCCTCCCCCCTCCCTCTCTGGGATGGGGGAGAGAAACGGGAAAGTGAAGCCTGTGAGTTGAGATAAAGACAGTTTATTAAGATAGAAAATAATAATGATAATAATAATAATATGTACAAACAAGTGATGCACAATGCAATTGCTCACCACCCGCTGACCGATGCCCAGCCCAACCCCGAGCAGCCGGCGCCCCACCCCGGCTAGCCACCCCTATATATTGTTTAGCATGATGCCAGATGGTATGGAATACCCCGTTGGTCAGTTTGGGTCAGCTGTCCTGGGTCTGTCCCCTCCCAGCTCTTGCTGCACCCCCAGCCTGCCCGCTGGCAGGACAGAGTGAGAAGCTGAAAAGTCCTTGGCTTAGTATAAGCAGTGCTCTGCAGCAATTAAAACATCAGCATGTTATCAGCACTCTTCTCATCCTAATCGAAAACATAGCACCCTACCAGCTACTAGGAGGAAAAATAACTCTGTCCTAACTGAAACCAGGACAAAAGTGTAGTAATTTAGAAAGATAATGTTATGTTAGTATTAAAGAAATACACAATAAGAATAAAGAAGATTGGAAATATCTCTCTTTTTTTGCCCCTTCATATTTTCGTTATGAAGAACGAAGAAATTAAATTAATTAGCACTACTCTAGCACAATATTTAACTGGCTGCAGCATGGGACACTCATGCAATCTTGTGTCGTGAACACAATGATTTAAGAGTTAGGGTTTTTTTCTCTTTCCTCTACAGCAGCTTCTATTAAGGACTAAGTAGTTATATGCCTGATTAATTTACATTGCCTTTTTCAGGCTGCGGAAACAATTATCTCTCACTGGGAGAGTTTTCAAACAAACACAGTCAAGTCCATGAATTAATCTCCCAAGGAGTCTCTCCAGAACTACAAAAGGAGATTTAGAGCAGGCAAAAATGCTGCTGCTCTTCCCTGACTCCTTCCTGGCAGTTTCACAAAGCTTTGACTGCCTTCCTGCCTGGTCCCTGTCTCCCAGAAACAGGAAGAGGTGAGGCTTGTAGAAATGCTGGTCCCTTATTTCACTAAATGTGTAGATGATGTGCCACAAGCACTTACACATGCTGTGTTTTGTGTGTGTGCTTGGGAGAAGTCCTGTGGCAGTAAGAAGCCCTATATTGTACTCCATCCTCTGGAAGCTTGTAGAGGGGAGAGCTTGGGAAGGCAAAAGGATCAGTACAAGAACATGGAGAGAACAGAGTGCTCCTCCCCATGCATCCCCTTGCAAATACAAACTCAGAGACACAGGTGTACAACTCCAGGGTGTACAAACACCCTCCTCTCAGGTGCTTCTTACCTATTCAAGGATGCTGTGCTCTGGCACAGCACATGTATATGATTGCTTTAGGTGCTTAGGCTTTCCTATGGAAACATGCGTAGGAACTGGTGCTGGCTGTCTCATTAGTTCCCAAAGAAAGTGGCAGCTGAAGAGCAAGGGGTGAAGGGGAAGAGGAAGCATGGCATGCTTCATTAGACTGAGTGGAAACATTTTTGCAGGAGTTTATGGAGAGTGGAAATGTCACCCTGGGTCTGCAATCAGCAGAAGATTTAAAAGCTGCAAATGTCTGCTCATGGGGAAAAAGTCCCCCCCATCCCCTCTCAAACCTAGCTGGGGATTTCTCTTTTTCTCCTCTCCCCTCTTTCTCTCTCATAATCTTAAACACATTAAATACATGCTTTGTAGTTTATATATACAGTGAAGATTTTTAAGGCTTGTTTTGAGTATTTTCTGTGTCTATCCATTCATTTTGGCTTTCCTGCCTTTGGAGGCAGTCAGGTACATGGGTTTTCAGGGATTTCAGGAACCCATCCAGCAAAGCACAATCTTTCCCGGGCAGGACATGCAGGGGATCTGGGGTTCAGAGGAGCTTGGCTGGCTGCCATGGCCAGAAGAAAACAACCTGCCTTGCCAGTGGTGTGTGGGAGCTTGCCCAGGGAGGGTTATGTCAGAAGAGAGGGAGCAGCCCTGGCTGCCTAGAGCGAAAGGTGGAGAAGCTGGGGAGGGACAAGGTAAAGAAGAATGGAGCTGTGGGACAATTTTGATAAGCATCTGCTCAGATGGGTGGCAAAGTTCAACCAGGTGAAAGGAAGGAGTTGTGGCTGTGGGGAACAGCTGAAGAGGTGGGAGGACTTGGGGCGGGGAGAGAGAGAGGTGGGTGAAAAGGGATTTTTTGGGTGAAGAGTCAGGATGTGGGGGGCTATTGCAGGGGACAATGCCGTGCTTGGAGAGCAAGGGGGCTCCTGAGCAGGTCTGGATGGATCAGGGCAGTGGTTGTGACCGTGTTCTTGTGAAAAATAAGATTGCTCTGTTCACCAACATCTCGATGTGCTTCTTTATTTCAGTATTGGATGCTCTTGCTAGGCATTTGGATGTCCTCACATTTCTCTTTTGAGAGGCTTTTTTTTCCACCCACTGAAGTCTGTACTTAAAGCATGTATTTTTACTAAATTGTGCTAATGTTTTCAGATTAGTTTTTGTTCTCTGTCCCAACATAACTATTAGGAATATGATTTTAAAGTTAAACATTATTTAGTATATCAACAACAGTCATGGTCTTAATTGGCTGCTGTCTGTTCTCGAGTACTTAAGAGTGTGACTAGAATTCCCCCCCTTCCTCTTCCAATGAGGAATCACTTTGCAGTGTCAGCAAATAGATTTTCTAAAGGATATTCTGGGGCAGTGATTGTCAGTTGAGTTCTACTCAGCTTACATCATATATTATTTGAAGTCTTTGATTTCTTTCAGAACTACGGCTTCACTATTGTTTACCACATTTAAGGTTAAAAAGATATTTGAATACATAATAAGCTCATTGTAAATCATCTTGTATTTTTCTGCATTTTTTGCCCTGTTTTGAAAAGCAACAGACCATTACTTTCAGAGAAAAAAGTTTTGATTTAGTATTTGTGGCTTTAGAGTAGTTTCCATAGGAACCAAGCACAAAATAAAAAGGATGGGCAAGTGGCTCACCCATCAGCTCCACCCAGGGCACTTGTGCTCGGGGGCAGGTGACAATGAAGAGGTGCTGCCACGTGACTGCCTTCATATCGTGATTTAAGCTGTAACCAGGCACATGCAATATTTACAGTGAAGTCTGAAGCCAGAACCAGTTCAGCTGGCTTTGCATTTTGTTGCAAGTTACCCACCAGTTTCAACTTGCCAGTTTCATGTACAAAAATGTCAGGTTACAGCAGTGTTTGCAGAACTCTGACAGGAAATAGCACACGCTGAGGGTGTGCAACTGCAAATATTACTTGATATGTTTAAGACAATTGACATTTTTTCAGGCCATCTGTAAAGTGCATCTGAATGTTCACTTAAATTTAAACCATCTCTGGAGAGCCCTAGACCCCGTTTTCAAAGCAGTCCTATTTTGGGATGAACCATAATTTACATGCAAATACTATCCGCATCCAATTTTGAAGCAAAAACCAGGCAGAATCTGACAGAGGTCAGAAAGGTTGAGCATATGGCTTGTATTTGGAAATAACTGATGGCAGGACTCTGAAGTGGGTGAATAGATATGTGTATGGAAAAGTGAGATTTAAGATTATGCTTTTAAAGTTATTCCACGGTGAACTGTGGGGTCTGCAGTGCAAAGAATTCTCCTATTTTTAAGTTGGAGCATGCATTTACTGAAACTCTTGTTTGTGAGCCTCCTAAGTATCCGTGGTTTCAGCCGCTCCTCTTTGTGGAGTGCCATGAATCGTTGTTGAAATTACACCTGCATGGCAGACAGTCACTGACACCAGAGCATCCTTTCCAGCTTGGACCAACTCAGGAGTCTTCCTGTATCTATTTACTTCTCCTTGGTGTCAGATTCTTGTTGCATGTGTAATGAGTAAACAAGTCAATCTGAATATCTGGTTTCTTTGCCTTCTCTTTCATTCAATTTTCTTTCTGTGTTGTACTATATGCCTAGGGCAGTAGTGACATTGTACAACAGAGGTTGTGAATCAAGGTACCCCACAACAGAAGCTGAGCCATCCTAGATAAGGGGCTGGCTCTACCTATTGCCTTTTGCTTTATCAGGGGAAGGGCCACACGGTTGCCTGGCAGGGTCTGAGGTAATTGGGGCCAGAAGCTGCTCTGCTTTTGCCTCAGCTTTTGCAGTGAAAATGTCTGAGGAACTACTTGTCAGGAGCTTGATAAGCAGAGGTTCTTCTGCTTATCTGAACACTGAGACTCCCAAGGAAGGTGAACTGATATGAAATCACTTGTTCGTTTTTGCTCTCTGCATTAACTTTCCTTTTTCCCTTAAGTAAATAGCAACTGAATTGAAAAACTTTCTTTTTAACTCTGTATCTGTTTGCTTTTGCTGTGCTATATCCCTAAAGAATTAAACTTAAGAGGGGAGAGTTTATGCTCGTGGTTAATGTGTAGGAGTCACTGTGGCAATTTTAAAGGAAGACAGGACACATTTAGGAATGTAGATTTGAATCACAGCATCTTTCAGTCCCTGCAGGAATTCTGCCCCAGAGTTCCTATTTAAAGTCCCAAAGCTATTGACAATGCCTGTTTCAATATCTTGCATTTCTGATGGCTGCTGAGAAAAGCAGTGGCAGCAGAGCTGGTGTGCTGGGGAGAGGCATGTTGGTGGGGTCTGGCATAGGAAGGTGCTGTGCAGGATGGAGTAACGGACAGAGCCCGCACAGGCAGGAGATAAGTGACTAAGAGGCTGAGCAATAAAGTCATTGCTAGGAAATCAAGAAGAGATGGAAGGAAGGGGAGGAAGGGAGAGTGTTTGAAGCAATAAGGGACAAAATTATGTTTTTGGAAGTGTGGGAATAGTAACAGACTTGCACAACAGGCTGGAGAGAGGAAGTCAGAAAACACTAGAGACACAACAGAACTCCTTTTAAGAAATACAAGTCCACACAAATAACAAAATCCCATCATAACTTTGACAGCTAAATAAGGTTTATGGATACCTGACTCTGAATTCCTACATTTTGAAGTGGGAAGCAGAGGGAGTCCACTGCCAGCAATTTGGAGCATGCGGGACACAGCACAGAGGCTCTGCTAGAGCTGCCAAGCCCCCGTCATAGGGGGGAGGCAAATGAGTCTGGTGCAGGATCTTCCCCTGCTAGGCACAGATTGAAATTCTAGCATGAAGGGTGCTGTACAGCACGCTGAGAAGCTGGACACAGGTGTACTTGTGTGAGTATTAATTTCTGATCAACTCTGGACATGATAGTCAAGTTGGTATCTGTTATCTCTTAATTAGTATCAAAGCTTGAACCTGCCATGTTCTTGTTGCCAGCCTAATAGACAAGTGGATGTGGCAGCTGTGACGTGCCTTCATTTTTAGTAAGGCTTGGCACAGTGCTGCGTGGCACTCTACTACACAAACTCAGGAAAGAAAATCCACCTAAGATTGACATGGTCATTGGAAAACTAGACTGCATAATCTATCAATAATTCTCTGTCAAGCTCAGAGAGCATTCAAGGGTGGTCATCATAAGTCTGTCCTGGGTCCAGTACTATTCAATAGTTTCTTTTGTTACTTGACAACTGGAGGACAAGTATGCATATAGGAGTTGCAGATAATACCAAGCCAGAAGGACTGTCAGCCTTCTGGAGGACAAAATTAGAATTTGTAATGATCTTGATAAATTGAAGTAATGATGTAAAATCCAATCAAATGAAATTCAATAAAGACAAGTGGTTAGAAAAGGGAAAAATCAAATACACAAATACACAAGTATCCAGTTTTGGCGCTGCGATTTGAGTGTGACAGAGAAATGAAGGAGAGATCAGAATTCTAGAAAATCTGATCTGTGTAGAAAGATGGAAAGGATTGGGTAACAGAGAATGTGAATTAAAATACGTTAACTTATGACAGGTAGTTGCAGTGAAGATGTTGATCAGATGTTCTCTGTATATAATAAAGTAAGAAATAATGGGATGAGTTGCATTTGTAAGAAGAGATTTGAATTAGATTTTAAGGGAAAGCTGTACAGGTAGGAAGATAGCACTAGAAGTGAAGCTAACCTAAGCGGCTGAAATCTGATTTTTTTAAGTGTCAGTGAGACATTCATGTGCCTACAGTGATTCTGGCACACCAATCTGCCTCAGGTGAGGGGATGAATGAGGCAGAAGATTCTTCAGTGAATCTGTACTACAGAGGGATGTAAAGGGGAATTTGTAAAAATTGAGGCATCTGACCATTTGTCTTATAGCACAGCTTTCCTTTGCTTTCCTGCTGCTCCTCGTGGGATGCTATGGGCTGTGGTCTGCAAATTATTTCCCAGCACCCTGCTCCTCAGAGGGACCTAGCCAGGCTGGAGCAGTGGGGTGACGGGAACCTCCCAGAGCTCAGCAATGACAGATGGGAAAGCCTTCGCTTGTAACAAAACAACCCCAGGCAACAGTTCAGATGCTGCTGGGGGTCTGAATGGCGAGGCAGCAGCACTGTGGAAAAGGAGCTGGTGTCCTGGTGAACAAAAATGGAATATGTGGCAACAGTGTGCCCTCTTGTCAATGAATATAAACCAAATGGCAGGTTTCTTTAGCAAGGGCTTACTGATGTGTCAAGGGAAAGGATGATTTTCCCTGGTCAGCATTTGTGAGGCTGTATCTGGAACACTGTTCAGTCTGGGGCCTCTCTGCTCACAAGAATGATTAACAAACCACATTAACAAGCCACCAAGTCCAGTGGAGGGTCCCTGAGATGGTCAGGTGACAGAAGCATGTGATGTAAGATAAGATGCTAAGGGAATTGGACTTGTTTAATCCAGAACAGATAAGTCTGAGGGGAGAGTTTAACTGCTGCATTTGCTTATCTGCAAAGGTTGTTATCATCTGCAAATCCAATACTTGTCCTATTGTCAGAGAAGATACAGATTTTTTTTCCCAAGGTATATAGGGAAAGATCAAGAGGCAATGGTCGTAAATTGCAAAAAGAGAAATTCCAACTGGATAAAATCATGTTAAAAAAATTCTGTAGAGGAGTAAAACACTGGGGCATGCATCCAGCAAGATGACAGATTCTCCATTACCAAAACATTGCAAAAATCATTTGGGCAAGACTGTGAGGAATCTTATTTATCTCTGTTGTTCTACTTTGAGCAGGATGGATCAGTTGACTCCAGAAATCTTTCAGCCTCAATTGGTTCGTGGTTCTGTTTTGGGTGGCCCAAAGTCTATCAGAGTCCTTGCCTCCAAAATTTTGAGGAAAAAGGTCTGACAATTTCTACCATCAAATAGCTAACAGATTATGAAAAGGTTGATTTTCCTTGGAATTGCTAGATCACCAATAAATAAATAAATAAATAAATTAAAAAATTAAAAAAATGAATGTTTCTCCTTTGTCCTGTATGATGCTAAACTAATAAATTTTCAAGCGTGTAACTACTCCCAGTAGGAAAACATAATAAATATTCTTTGAACAGCAGCAGTTGAAGCTGTATGCAGCATTTGCATAAAAATGGACAAGTTCAAAAACAATTTTTTTGAAAGATCAGGTAACTTTGCCAGTATAGAGAGAACATAATCTCTGCATTTCATCTTTACTTGCACAGTTATAAAAATGTGATGGCATTCACTTGGGCACATCTGTAGCACATCAGGCAGTATCAGCTATGACAGCCATAGGAAAATGGTTGTACTTTGCAACCAACTTTTTCCATTTAACAATTTGAAGTCATTCCCCAAATGAGTATGTGTATTGCAGAGCTGCAGGGCAGCTCAGTGTCTCCTACTCAAAAGTAAAAAGACTAATTTTATAGCAGGGTATGGCACCCTACACTGCATCACGAGTCACAGCAAGACTGCATTAATAGCTTGAAGGTTAGGAGACAGAGAAAAATGAGATGGGCTGATCTTTGTGCTCAGCTTGGAGCTGGGAATCTTGAAACGCTTTTGAAAATTGCTTTTGTTTATTAAAAAAATAATAATCATGGAGCTGCTTAAACTGGTAATTCAGTATCTTTGCTCATCTCTTCAAAAAGAAAATGGACTTGGTGGGCTGGGTGTTGTCCATTCTCACACTGATACTCTGCTGTGGCTAATGACCGATTTGTTGGTTAGCCACTAGGCTTCCATGGCACTCTGGATACTTCTCATGGGTATGCACCTGAAGCAGGCTTGTTAGCATGGTGGCCCAGATGCTTTGTGGTTCTGAACAATAAGTAGCCAAGTGATAGTTTCACAGCACAGAATGGCCTTCTGCCCATCCCCTCTGCTGCAGCACCTTTGACAAGCTCCATTTTAGCTCCCTGGGAGTGTTCAAATATTGGATACCATCCATTATCCTTGTGGAGAACTGAATGAACAGATCAGTTCAGAGGACTAACTGCTTAGATGCGCAGCCTCTTAACTACAGGCAAGTGAGAGAGGAGGCTTCTGCATGCTGGTAGCTAACACAACGTGAAAGAACAGGGCAAACGCAGGGCAGATTACAAGGCAGAGAGAGTATGGACCACAGGAAGACTGGAAAGCTATGTTTCTTATATTCAACCACCTGCTGCTTTCCTCCCCACACCTCATTTCCCTTAAGGCAATTCATAGGTCAGTGAAGACCTTCTCAAGCAAGATATGACTGAATTTCAAGTATTTTCTTTACTATGCATTGTGGGAAAGTAAACTGCAGGGAAGTTGAGCATTAGTGAAAGGCAACCTCCCTATGTGACTTCTATTCAATGAATACCTTTCTCTGACTGACTGCAGATTTCTTTGTCTGTGGTATTTCCTGCTCCAGTGTCCCTAGTAAGCCTTCTGTAAGCTGGAGCAAGTGGGGCAGTGCATGGGTCCTTCATGTTCTTGCCCTCATGGCTTCCTGTATAATCATCTTCACCATCCTTCAGGTGAGCTGCTTGAAATGTCTGTTAAATGTGAACTGTGATCAAGCATGTACAATGTGTACTGAAGTAAAGTTATGAAAATGATGAGAGGACCACGTATTTACTTAGTATGCTGGTCTGTTTTCAGAAACTCGCAGAGCTTCTTCCATCCTGACATGGTGATGCATCTCACATGAACATTAGGGCTGTTAATCAGTCCAGACTCTGACTTTCTGAAATTACAGACAGCCTCATTTACTGCTTTTCCAGGCAGCTATAGGCATATCTCTATTGATTTCACAAATATTATGCATAGTATCCAACATAAAGACAATAAAAACTACTGAGACTGAAAAGCAGGGGTTTGCCCCAGCTAAAGGCTCCAGATTATGGCTTCACGGTGTGCCCCCTCCATGCTGGAGTTTACTACCTGACAGTATGCTCACAAGGTGGCCATCTCCCAGTTATTGCTGCTGCTTGTGCTAATGTGGTGGCTTCACTTGCTGGCTTTTGAACTCCAGTGATCGGAAGAGGGATGCACTAAACTTTCTGTGGGATTTGCTCTGGGGAAGGTGATCACTGGCAGGGAAGTAAGGTAGCAGACTGGGGACTGCTGCCCTTATTGCCAGAGCCAGATCAGCATGGGTTTGTGAATCAAAGCCCTGTGCTAACTTAAAGCTAGTGCTATTTTCTTGGGCAGCAGAAACCCTAGCATTGCTTGCTGACAGGCACGTCACCTCAGCTTCAAGCTGAGGTGAAGCTGTTCATGCCATGCACAAGGCTGCCTCACTGTTGGGTTTGCGAATTCGGTGCATACTCCAATCAAAAACAAGGCCTAGATGACTTCATTACCACCCAGCCTGAAGCGTGTGGGATACCTGAGTGCATGAACATCATCTCACCCTATACAGAACACATGCTGCAGCCTCCAATGGCTGTAAAATAGATTGCATTCACATGCTTATATTGCTGCCTTGCAGTAATAAGCAAAATATAACCTGTTTCCCCAAGACTGGGTCAATACATACATATTAAAGAAACTCAGCTAAAATAGGCTTTTTGTTTTTGTTTTTGTTTTGTTTTTGATTCTTACTGCAGGTGAAGTGTTGTTGTAACACTGCCCCTGTGTAGCGGAATAAAACTGAGAGCACTAGTTCCCAACAGGGTTTCTCTTGCATTTGTCCTTCTAAATTTGAAACCCTGTTTCTCTGGGAGGAGAAAGCCATACTAAAAGGTGAGAGACTATAAAAATGCCAGGACAGGGCTGCAGACACCCAAGTCCTCAACCTTTTCTGGCTGTGCAGTCTTTGGCACATCATGTAAACTCATTTCGTCTGCTTTGTAAAGCTATGCAATGAAGCTACTGTTTCCATACCCCCTGGTCTCTGCCTGCTCTGTTTAGCTCTTATGTTTTATGTTGATTCTTTCTAATATAATTCTACTTCTTGTGTTCTTCCTGGCTTTGTGTCCCTCTGCTGTTGATTATTCATCTGCTTTCCAGCTCTGCGTGTTAATATTCACATGCAATCACAAGCTGATGGCTGCTCAAACTAATATCAAGCATATTTCAGAAATTCATTCTAGATAATAGATTTTTTCTCTACTTCTCTGCTTCTACTTTGCTTCACAAAGCAAGATGGAAACATTTCTACAGCTAAATTTGTCAGTCTCTTCCAGACACTGGTATGAAGTAGAGGCATAAAAAAGGGAAGAAATCAAAGCAAATGGGAAATGCACAGGACAAAAGCAAGCCACCAGAATGCTTGGACTTGAGGTGTAACATTGTTTGCCATTCTGCTTCTGGCCAGGACGTTATCACTTCTACCAAAGTGATCTACTTTTGGTATAGATCTACATATAGATCTACCAACAGATCTACCTTTCTGCCAAAATTTGCCCAACATTTCCACAGACTTTTTATTTATTTTTTCTTTAAGAACAGTTGTAAAGCAGCTTGGTCTAGTTTTGCAGCTGTCCTCCAGCTTGGACCACAGGCAGACATTTTTGTACCTTCCTTTGGTGTTTCTTGGCATGGAAGAGAGTTACTGCCTGTCAGGTGACAGAGGTGGCTACGTGGGTTTGTGTTCACCCTTCACCGACACCCTGGCCATGGCTCCACCTGCACCTTCTGGGGGAAAAAGAAAAAGCCTGGTTTGCTGGCTGTCTCACTCCTTCGCTGCTCTCACAGTTGTACCAACACTTACCAAACAATCACTTTGAAAAATTGCTGTCCTTCCTGCCAGGTTAAATTTCACATCCCTCTGTTGACTGGGTCCACCAGAGCGAGGGGCCGTCGGCACCTGGTGCGATAGTGATCATTCTTCCTGGTCCCCACAGTTCTTTTGCCAGCCAGTATCTATTTGCTTAACCAGCTGGCACAGCTTGGCATTTGCATATTCATATCTGAGGGCCAGTTGTCTAATTTCGCTGCTGGCCTGGTCTAATCTCCTATGCTTATTCTCTGTGGTGGTGAACCGGGGAAGGACAGAGAAATAATTGAAATAAATGAGGCTGAATGAAGCCTCATTTTGGTCATGGGCAGCATGCAGTCTGCAGGGATAGAAACCTTCCGTAAGGTGTGAGGGTCTGTACTTGCAAGGAAGAGGCCTACATGGTAGCAAGGTATGAACAGTGGGAAAATATATCCTGTGGTTTTGTTTTTTTTGGTTTGCTTGCTTGCTAGGTTTGTACCGCAGTATACTTTCCTGGTGTTGAATTTGATAATCCACTTAGCTGACTCTGCAGTTGTGAAGTATTATGTGGAAACAACTCACTGAGACAGAAGCTGCCAGCCTGACTGTACTGGATTTCAAAATGCGTCTGCATTTACTGATACTTCCCCTCCGGGGGGGAAGGAGAAGCTTTTTTCCTGCTGTCAAATGCTCTTTCATAGCCAGACAGGCTGGGTGCTCAGCTTTCCCAAGGAAGAAACTAGTTTAGAAGAGGTTGATAGTTGTATTTGTTGCCATAGGCATCTTTCTCAGTTGCTCCCCACATATGAATAAAAATCCTGCTCTCTCATAGTTGCCTTTGGAAGCAGAAGGAAGATAATGCACATTTTTACAGGTGGGAAAATGAAGGTACAAAGAGTTTTATTTCAAAGATGATGTGACAGCCATGAACTTGAATTAAGTCAGAAACCTGGAAGCAAGTAAAACTCCCAAACTCTCTAATGATTCAATTGACATGAATTTTAAATAAATTACTTGATTTTTGCAGCCCTAAAGAAAGTTTAGGACTTAAAACATAAACCTTAGGATCAGGAGACTGGAATTCTGCTCCTGCTTTGACGGTTGTTTGTTGACAAATGTGGAATTTACAATTCTGGACATAACTTGCATTGGAAATCCTACTTGTGCTCTTTGAAGAAAAGAACTCTCACACATTTCATGCCTTGTTTCTTTGTGGAAAACTGGCATATTACTCCACATTTCTATGCTATTTCAGAGTTGCTTTGAGATTACATCTGTGAAGTACTTTGAGATCATCGAGGGAGAAGATAGTTGAAGTCAGATATTTTAAGTTTCACAAAGGCTGGCTTTTGTTACATCACTGTCTCAGGATGACTGGCCAGAACTTCTTTTGAGGTTTAATTAATGTCAATTCAGCTGGATCAGCAGCATATAGTTCCAGCATCTCTTTTCTCTCTCCAGAACGTGGTTGTACAACTTCACTCAGTAGATCCACCTTTCTACAGATAGGGGAAAGGGACAGACAGACCTAGGAGCAAAATATATTTGGGCAAGATGTTGCAGAAGTTATTTTGAACACCTCTTAGTGATGCATCTCAGTTGTAGGGAAAATGCATCTAAAAAAAAAGAAAGAACCAGAAAAATACTGATAACTTGGTATCTTTTACTTAGGCTAGTCCAATATGCAAATTTGAATGGTCTTTCTTATTAAAGTGGATGAATTAGTAATGAAATGAGGAAGAGGGAGGGCTTGGGGGAGCTATAGACTGAGGACAGACAGGCAGGCAGCTAGGGAGTGAGGGATCCTGGTGGCATGGAAAAGGGTCAGCTGCCAGTCTCTGGCTTGGTACCTTGCCTAACAGTGGTTTCTGTCAGGCTGTCATAGATCCTCTCATTCTCTAAGCTCCCCACTTGGTTTCAGTGAAAACGAACATCAGATTGATTTGTTCACAGCCAGTGCCTTTCCAACAGCGCACTTGCCTCCAGCTGGAGTACAAAAGAAAGTTGTGGTCCCTCTATGCTCCCCTTCCTGTGGGAAGGTGCTTCCTAACTGCTTGCCCCTGCTGGCAGGGCAGCACTTCAGTCCTGGCTTTTAGGTTATTTTCAGCCCCTCGCTTCTTCTGTTACTTCTACAGTCTGCTCCCAGACTGCAGGGAGGGCTCCCTGTAAAGGTCGAGCTCTTCCCGGACTTGTGGCATCTCCAGGTTGTGGCTGGTTTATTCCTGTGTTTTGGAGAGGGACTCCAAGTGGGCTACAGACTGGAGTCTTCCTGCTCATTTGGGGTGGAGAGGTGTTGTCTGGTAATGGAGCAGCAGATCACTTAGAGATGTTATCCATCACACAGGCAGAGAGAAAACCTGCAGATTTTCTTACAGGGCTAAACATTTCAAAGGATGTTGGATGCGTCAATGCTAATCCTGCATTGGGCAAAATGCCAGAGTCTGCCTAATGCCATTGCTGGTCTGACATTTGAGCCTCCATCCTAATGGATGCCAAAGCGGATCCCTCCAACTCACAGAGCCATTAATTAGAGCTTAATGACTTTCTGCAAGAAAAGGCCTCGGAAATGAGGTTCAGAGAATTTCCTTACTGATAATACATGGTGTGCATACCAGGTTGGCCTGCTTCAGTCAGACTCTGAGGTCTCTTAAGTCAAAGGGCCTGTGCTTCTGTTTACAGTATATACCTTTCTTCCTCTGTAGAATGACAGCTTCCGATACATCTGAAGACGTTTTATGTCTTCTCTAGGCAGGAAATGAGTTTTAAGCTCTGCTAATACTGGCATGGCTCTTGAAATGACAGCTCTGGTTACACCTTAAAACTTCAGCCCCAGTTACCTGCAATAGTGTTTTCTATGTCTTTTTGCTCTATCTAGAGCTTGCTCTGAATGAACAAAGAACAGGTTTTGGGAGATTTCTTTTTTCCTAAACAGGGAATTCAGTGTTTACTTTGATGTAGTTTAACTTTGAACCTCCTATTTTCTTAACAGAACTAGAATGGAGGCTCTCCAAAAGGCACTGGGAGCTGTCTTGCCTTCTTGATTTTGAATGTCTCAGTTTTCTTTCATGTATATTAATTAAGGTTCCTAGGCTGTAACCTCTGGCTGCAGACTGTACTTTTGTGATGATGGCAGAGTATATGAATAAGGAGTGTCGGCTTTGTGGGAAGTTTGAACACGATGATAAGAGTTGGACACTTCAGTATTTTCTTTCAGCCTCTTTGCAAGGTGATTGGAAATTCTGAGAAGTTCAAGCGGTACCGGTAGCAATCAAATATATTTTCCCTGTAATTTTCTTGAAACTAGCTGTGTACTCATCCACATAATGCTTTTGTCAGATCTCTCCATTTGATGTTGCTACAGTGCAGCTAGTATTGGCTTGCACAAGAGCTGGAAGAAAAAAGCCTCTGAACTTTAACTTGTTGACACAATCACATACTTTTTGCCAGTGCCACCAGCACAAATACTAACTTTCTAAGTGGCTTTCCAAACATTTGGATTCAGTTAATGCAGTCAAGCCATTACGGAGACTAGGTTCCTGAAGCAAGCCTACTCCATTTGGTTTTTCTCTGGTTGGGTGCACTTATCTCAGGGCTGGGTACAGTAGTCTTCCTCCTCAGCAGAAGGCTATTTAGGGCACGTTATGTGTCAGCTGCTGTGGCTCTTATCCTCTGTTGAGAGTACATAAGAATTTTGACTGTGTAAGGCTTTTTTAGTTTCTACTCTTTAGAGCTTTTATGTGCATTATTTTCACCCAGCCAGATTCTTCAGTTTCACTATAGAGGGAACCAAGGCTGAAGAAAATTTGAATGATTATGGCTTAATATTGCAGTAGGAAAGGTGGGTAGGAAGAGAAGAAAAACAATGCTTTGCCCTTTCACAGTGCATTTTGTATTATAGAGTGGAGCTAAATTTAAACTCATAAAAGAGCAAAGCTGTGTGTGTGTAAGTATTAGGTGGGGGTGGAGGGGGGTGATTTGGCTGGAAGTAGAATGGGAGTATTTAATGGTGGGAGGGAGGAGAAGTGTTCTGGGATGTCTCTGCATGGGTCTGCCACCTCCACAGTTGTTGAGAGTGGGCATGCAGGAGCTGGGGAGCTGTGCCTTCTGCAGCCAAATGGCTCCTAGCACATAATGGTAGGAGTCCCCCTTTTGTCCCAGCACTGCTTCATGGTTGCAGAGCTCAGTTTTACTGTCATCATGGTTTCTCTCACTGGCTTCTTTCTTTACCATCCTTTTTTTTTTTTTTTTTTTTTTTTTTTTTTTGCTTTAATTAACCTCTCATTTTTGAGCTTGATGCTTTAAATGTTCCAGCGTGACTCACAAAATTAACGTCCCTCAACGTGCTGTGAGGAAAAAAGGCTGGCACCCCACAGCTCTAAGGCAAAAAGCTAATCGGATGTGACTTCACGGTGTGTTTGGCAGGCCGCTCTGATCAGCCCGCTCCATTGACAGCCCATCACATGGCTGCCTGGGGAGGGGTCTGGCTCCATAAGGCTTTCTGCTTTGGGTTTAGGAAATGGGATGGTCGGGGTTTTGTTTGCTCACACGCATGTTCATTAGCTACGTTCACCATTTTGCTGGCAGCTGCTTTTGCTAGGGGACGGTCTCCTTGTTTCTTTGGGCTAGGATGGCTTGGTGCTGTAAGCAGAAAAATGCTTGTTTATGGAGGTTGAACTGGCTGGCTGTAGCACTGGCAAACTGTGTGTTTTGATTTGGTGGGTGTATTTAGTGAGGATGGGGGGCTGATTACTTGATAAGGACAGTAGATTGCTTCTTACTGAAGTCCAGATTGGCCTTGCAGATCCTGAAGATGTAACACACATAATAGACTGAGCTCTTCTCATTAAAATCCTAGAAATAGCGGTGCTCACTTTTACCATGTTGAGTCTTAGTCTATCTGAAACAAAGTGGTAAACTGTATCTGACCTGTGGACTCTGAATTTCTCACCCATATGATGCAAAAAAAAAGGGAAAAGCTCAAATCTGAGATATCATGGCCCAGATCTATTTTGATCCGTGATAGCAGTAGGGGCTGTTGCTGTGCAACGTTTTGTTTGGACAGCTAGGAGTCGAAACCTTTAAATTATATTTTTTGGCAGAGGGGAGGGAAGAGGGAACAGATTGTTTAAATGTATGATTTTAATCATGTAAGAAAGTGGCAGGAGAGAAGGTGGTCTAAAACCACCTGATTTGTTTTCATTTAAAGATTTGTGGATTTGACCAAATTCCTGTTTCTCCCTCTTCGCTCAGGCTCTGAAAAACATTTATTGGGGTTCTTACTTCCTTTTCATAGTTCATTTGGTTTTAGTTTGATTGTTTTTCCCAGAAATCCTTGACAAATGTTCTTGTTCTGCTTAAAAATAAATACCTAATATTATCCCTTTGCTGCATGATCGTACAACTGCAAATAAGATACAAGCAAGATCATTTGGAAGCATTAATGTCAGAGTGAAAATCCCTACTACTTTAGATACTACTTGTGTCCCTTGCATGATAGCAGCTAGACTCTGGTCTTGAAGGACTGTGGCAGCAGTATGACTGCTTCCTTCAGGGTGGATTTCCTGGCTTTTGCTCTGATTTTATTCCTGTGGCGTTTCTGTCTTAGACTAACTCTTTCCTGCCATAGTGGGTCTAATCCTGAGTGTGGACTTCAGATATGACTATTACCTGGCAGGATTTGATACTGGTATGTCAAGTTTGCTATCCTATACTTTATCTTACCCCAAAATTAAGGGATGAGAAAATTAAATTTAATGATTCTTGGGGCTTGATTTTTGTCTTTTTTTTTTTTTTTTTTTTTTAATCAATCCCTTTACTTCATTCTAACGGTACTAAATTTTTTATCTCATCAGCTAAATGTTTTGCTATTAGCCACTGAAATCAGCATAAACCTGGCATGTCCCTGAGAGAGCACAGGTTTTCCACTGAGAACCTGGGAAAGGGTTAATATGGCCCTTCCTTGTAGCAACGGTATAAGTGCCTTCATTAGAGAACATGAAATAATTAGACTGTTTTGGCATGGGGTGGAAATGGTAGAAACAGTTACCTGCATACCTCCAAGGTCTTATTTTTTGGACTTTCAAGTCCCGTAGCTCAAGGAAGCTGGAGCAGATGTCCGTTTAGAGAAGCATATGGGGGAGCATTCACCAGGGACAACCTGAGCAAAAAAAAATAACAGTAAACAGGTTGTTGATTCCCCCTTGGAAAGAGAGAGGGCAGAAAAGTTGAGAGAGTAGAGGATGGCATCAGAACAAGGTGAAAGAAGGCAATTCACCAGTCAGCACTTCCCTATCTCCGGAGGCTTGCATTTAAGCACATCCATCCAGTGCAGCTGCAGCTTCATTTTAGGAATCAGGAAATAAGCTGAGTGGCAAAGAAAGATAGGAATTGACAGCTCTCACTGTTCAGGCTCTCCCCTTCGCACTGGGAGAGCAAGTAGAGAAGAGCTTTTCTCCTGCGGAAGCTCATAACATTCACCGGCAGACCTCATTGCTGAGCGGAGAAAAAGGTAGAGTGAGGGAAGGACTCGTGGAAGTGCCAGGTCCCAGCTGCCTGGGGAATTAAGCTCAGCACTTGTGTGAGTTTTGCTGACTCTGTGCCTCCCCCCGACTGGGGCTGGGGGGGTACTGGATGGGAGAGCAAATGATAGTTGTGAATCTGCTGACATTTTGTTTCCAGTGGCTTTGCCATCAACAGCTAAGCTCATGCTCTCCACTTTAACAAAACCCTTTTAGAGCGCCATTAGTGCTGCCTTTGTTTTCTCTAGCCCGTTTCATATATAATTGTGTCTTGTTTATGGAAAAGCCTGAGGTGAAGTGGAAGCAATTTCTCTTCATTCCAGGTGGCAGCAGAGTGGAAGCCAAATCCTGCTCATGCCAAAGACTAGCATGTTCCTCAGCCTTCATGCTTCTTCCTTTTTACCCTCCCATTGTATTCTTGCCAGGACTGAAAATAACACCAAGACAGTGGGTGGCTCATCTTGAAATAACCCAAGATGGCCTATGGGCTCATGCACACCATTTTGTACTGCACAGCATTGTGGGGTGAGAGGGAACACCTGCGTGTGGGCAGATCGTTCCCTGTGATTGCACCACAGCAGGACGCTACCACCACATCTCTGCTTACTGTAGAGCTTTTGGCAACTCTATGTACCTGTGCCCTGAGTGCCTCCCCCAGTAGCTTCTGGTCCTCAGTGATTGTCAATCAGAAGTTTCTAAAAATGATAGTGATGCCACCAAGAGTGCTTACAAACCGCGTTCCCAGAGGGTAACACACAGAAGTTAGCAGTGCTACCTGCTCCTTAGCCTCTTACAGTTAGTACATGCATGGCAGGAACTACCTTATCGCTCTCTACAGGTACCTCAAGGGAGGCTGTAGCGAGGTGGGGGTTGGTCTGTTCTCCCACGTGCCTGGTGACAGGACGAGGGGGAATGGGCTTAAGTTGCGCCAGGGGAGTTTTAGGTTGGATGTTAGGAAGAACTTCTTTACCGAAAGGGTTGTTAGACATTGGAACGGGCTGCCCAGGGAAGTGGTGGAGTCACCATCCCTGGAGGTCTTTAAAAGACATTTAGATGTAGGGCTTAGGGATATGGTTTAGTGGGGACTGTTAGTGTTAGGTCAGAGGTTGGACTTGATGATCTTGAGGTCTCTTCCAACCTAGAAAATTCTGTGAACATGTGATCTACCTATCTTCTATGCTGACAGCTAGTCCATAAATAATAAACGTGTGTGGGGCATTGAATGAGGCACTGAATATGCACGCTGACTGACGAGTGACCCATGCCCTGGCAACGCTGAGTTACAGCAATACCAAAAGAAATATTAGACCTAAAAATCTTTTTCTTGCAATGTTGCTTGTGGTCGTTCAGTTAGCTTCTGTTATGTGGTACCTATTTAACTTCTGAGCTACAAGGCTCACAGATGGCCAAGGCAGGGTAATGTGCTCATGGCTGGTTAGTGGCAGTAGGATGTTGGTGTCTGTGCTACTCTGCTGCTAACCCTCTATGATCCTGTAGTTTCTAAGAAGGATGTATAAAAATTGGTCTGTTTATTAACACTGTTTTCAAATGCCAAGGCTCGCAATGCCTAACCCCAGACCACAGTAATATTTATTTTTAATCCTCCCAACCAAAACCAGAAAATGAAGGATGTTCATTTGGCTTCAATGGAAAGGTTCATTTACAAGAAAGGTGTGTGTTTGTTTGTTTCCAGATAATTACAGCAAAAGCCAGTGAAATGTAAACTTGGTATGTCACTGAATTGTCTGATACAGGAATATTTCATATCAGGTATCTGAATTGTTCAGGTATTTGCTCAGAATCTGAGACAAAGGTTCAACTTGCTCTTCTGGATCAAGGAGATTTGGATACAAATTACATGCTGTCCCCACAACTGTGTTTCCAAGCACCTCTAGATTACTACACTGTACTTCTAAACCTTCTTTGGGAGCCTCATCTTCACTCATATATAATGCGCGTTGTGAAGAGACTTGCTGACCTCATCCTAATGGCTGCGTAAAGCCAAGCTACTCTGCCTCACTTGTGTGATGCTTTTCCTGTTCCTTACAGATTAGTAAATCAGGAACAGTTTCCTCAGTGACTCCAATGAAGCTAAAATCAGAGGAATGTTAATGTAAAGCAATTGAGGAAGAGTGATGTAATACACTGCAGTTGTTAATCGGTTTTAAAAGACAAATAGTCCTCCTGAACAGCTTCATTGCTGTTTGCTCCGACAACTACTTGTCACGTGTTTCCTCTGCAGTCCCTTGATTTCAGCTCTGTTTGCTTCATGCTATCTTGCAGTTTAGGAATATCTAAAATAAAAGGAAAAATCCTGGAAGAGGTTGTGCCTTCTCTTATTGCATCTTTTGTCCATACTTTGTTGCCTCTTGTTGCTGCCTGACTTAATACTTTCCCAATAGCTCTCATTGGGCCAGCTAACCCCAACAGGTACCCCAATACCCCAATACTTGATTGAACAAGAAACAAGGAAGGTCTCTTGGCTCAGCATGGGAGCTCTGCAAGCACTTCTCGCCATCACTAGAATAATGGTTTCCAGAGAGAAACTATATGCAGGGGATTAAATATTTGGATATACTATGGGAATGCACAAAAATTTTGAATGGGACACATAGCCACCTATGTAACTGCACTTATTGGGATAGCATTTGAAGAACTAACTTCCTTAAGCTGATTACAGTGCTGGTATACGGGTGAGCATGTGTTACCACATACCTCACAAGAGATGCCAGCAGAAGAAAGCTGCAATATAATGATCTTCATTTTCCTCTTGTGAGCAAACTGGTTGAATTATTGATGCTTGACCTTGCCACCAGCAGCTCACATTATGGAGAAGGTGTAATAACAGCTTCTCCTGTAGGTCATGGAGAAAGAGATCGAGTAGCTTCACTCTCCAGAGGTGATGTTACTGTTCCTTCCTTTGGGAGTTACACTTGATTGCTTGATTCATGTGGGTGTCTGCTGTGTGCTTTTCTGTCCTGTCCCTGTTATTCTGTGTAAAATTTCCAGGGCTGTCTCTACATTCAAAAAATAAAAGCAGGCTGATTTTTTAAATTATTATTATTTTTTTCCTCCTCTGTGGGACACATATAAGAGTGCAAAAACAAGATCTAGCTGTGCAAGTATGGACTTCCCTGGAGTTATTTAGTTATTTTGCTGTGCACATATGTATCGTTCTGTATTGCTTGCAAGTACACTGGTGGTTCAATAGAGAGAGGGGTGCGCTTGCATATTTCTGATACTCAGCTTTGCTTCAGTTTTCTTTTCCATGTAGTTTCTGTAATTTCAGTAGTCCTCCCTGGACCTCTCATCCCACCTTCATGTTACAGATGTCTCTGAAGACTTCTTTGCCTTCTCACATTTATTAATTCATTATGTAGCAGATGTGATTCAAGTCCCTGCACTTACGCACTATGTGTTGCCTGTAGGGGAACCTGTGCATTCTCATGGAGCACAGCTTGCTTCTTGTAAAAGCTGGAGAGTACCTAGGGGAGCACGTGTGAGGGGTGGATCAGGTTAAGATGGAACCAAAAGATGTTTGATCATGTTTGGTGAACATTACTTCTCTTTTTCAGTTGTGGCCTCTGTTCTCTAAATGTTCCTTTCTGTTGGCAGTCTACAGCACATGACGAAAGTTTTAGAGAGCATCTAACAGAGAAAGTTTCACTCTGTTTTGTACAGAGCATGGAATTCTGGAGCATGAACTACCTTACTCAGGATTTGGTTTCTACTGTACTTGCCATTTAAAGTCCTTTTTTTTTCTGTTGTACCTCCCTGTACTGTGGGTAGCCAGTCAGAACTACACCTGTTACCCAGGGGCTCAATGGAAGGAGCTCGTGATTGTCACTGCCCCATCCTGGATATCAGCTCAAAACAATGGAGTGAAAGCCTGACAGTCTGTTAATGATCCCCTGGGATGTCCATTTATGCCGTGTGTCATTTTATAGTCTTTAAACACTTGGAGTCTCATGGAACAAGTACTGAATGTGTCACTGGCACCACTCGGGGAGAGTGCATCAAGAGATGCTTCTGACAAGTACGGTGGCATTTGCAGCCCTGTTATTGTGACCTATCCCTATGATAACATGAATCACTGTAATGGAGATGTCATCGGAGGTTTAAGCCCTCACCATCCTGGTCTGCTCTATCATTACATCCACCAAGTGCAGCAAGATAGCTCAATGATACTGTTCAAATTACACCTACAAAAATGATTGAAATGCTGCTGTTGGTTTCTACTTTTATGTATGGTGTATTCGCCTCCTGCAGCACGGACATCAAGCAGAAGAGGATATTGAGAGTAGAGGTGCTGCTGCTAGTGCCCTGACCAAGTACAATTCCCTTTTACTGCCCACATAGCAATGGTTTCCCTTTCCTAGGGTCTTCCACAGCAATTGAAGGACAGAATATTAGCTGTATGGGGTCATAAAATGTGAAAATTATATCAAAATGCTGAAAGCCACTTTTCTTCAATTAACTATTGCTTTTTTTTCCCCCTCCTGCTTTGTTAAATCTCCCACCACAGTAGAAATTGCAGCAAATATGAAAATCTGATTGATTATGCATCAGTCTTGCTTTTAAGGCCTGGCAAAAGTAGAATAAAAATCAAGGTGTACAATCAGATGAGAGTAGTTAATATTTGCAGTATGGGACATGTGGCTAGAAGCTGAGAAGAGGACAAAGGCAGTTTGGAGGATTTTTGCAGACAGACAAGAGGCAAGTAGCTTAAAATGAAAAGCAGAATTCCCCAGATCTCTGGGAGAAAGAGGCTATCTGATTTTCTATGTATATTTATGAGGTCAGTTTTTAAGAAGCTGCTTCTTTTAAGGCAAGAGGGGAGCTATGCTTTGATCGGGGGAGCAGGCAAAAGAGACTAGTTCAGCTACAGAGCAAGCAGAGATGTGTCATTTCGTGGCTAGTACAACTTCCCAGCATGAAGGCATCTGGACGGCCAGTTAGCTTTGCAGCAGTCGTGTGTCTGGGCAGTCTCAGCCGGTGGCTTCCACTGATGGGTGCTCTCGTGGTCAGCCTCGGTGTTGATAAAGGGGCTGAACTGGCCTTGGGCACTGAGTCCCTCACCCTCAGTTTCCATGGCTCTTTCCCTTGGTGAGGACTGAGGTGCTTTAACATGAAGCCGAGAAACTTCTGATGCTGCCCACTGCTAAGTACAGCTAACAGGCTGTGTTTCACAGGAACATCATCCAGCATAGTGACTTGCTCTATATCTAGTAGGTGGAGGGGACAGACAGTCTAAGTATAAGGCAGTTATCTAGGATTTCAGAGATCTTGAGCTCGGTTACTCTACTACAAGCTCTGTTTCTCTGGCTGCCTCACATAAATGTTTTGAAGATGACCACAATAGAGATTGCAGGGCATTTGTGATGCAAAGTATGTAGTTACAGGCAGAGATCTTTAATTATGAATTGATATTAAGGAATTAAGAACTGTTTAATACAAGTTGTGGTCAGCCTGGAACTAATTAGAACTGTCCTAATGTGCACCATTTCTAGTTAATATTTCTCATGACAAATAAATCTCCAGTTCTCTTAAATGAGTGGTCAGGAATGCTGGAAGAGTATTTTCAAGGCATTAGAGCTTGCAAACAAGATTTCTTCTAAAGAATGTCTTCCTTTAGGGCAGGCATGCATAAACAGTTTTAAATGGCTATTTTATTATTACTATTACAATTAGCTGTTTTTTCCATTTGTTTAGCACAGGGCAGCCTAAAAGTTGTCTATCCAAAGACAAAGCAAGCTGCATTTTGTCAGAGTCTTTTGGCTGTACTGATTTTCATAAATAAGATATTTCATAGTTCTTCCCATTAGCATAAAAAACTCTTCAGAGAGAGCACAGGTCTTGGAATAAAATTCTATCATGAATTCCAGGAACTGAAGAGAGCACACAAGGGCTGCATGGATGCTGTGAGCTGGCACTGCTATTGAGCTGAACATGGCTTTAGGCTGAGTGGAGCCTGCTTAGGTCCCTCAGACGTCATTTTGGCTGCTCTAACTTAATGTAACCTTGTGTCCCAGTTGTAGAAGAGACTGTTCTATATCCTTGAGCAAAATCCTCTTCGGGATTCTGACAGTGGTGTGAAACTTACTGATATTATTTTCTTAAAATCTGGTTGTTCGTATTTAGTGTCCTCAAATGCTAGTAAATATGCTGTGGAAAACCTGGCACAAATCCTAGAGATAATTATGTAAAATGGGGTACCTTACCCTAACTGCTTATAGCTCCTTCTCCAGCAGCCTAAAGAATATTATAATTTTGAGAGAATGATAGAGGTGGTTCACTTGTCTATTTTCTTTTCCTAGAGCACACTACTGCATTTGATGCATTGTCAAAAGAGAGGAAAATCATAGAATTTGTTAACATAAGTATTAAATGATTAGGAAATGTCCTCCAATTTTCAGGAGTTATCTGCAGCAAGGTAATTTCATTTGCATCAATGGGATTATTTACATCAGTAATAGTTTCAGATTTTGATAAAGGGCTCAAATTACAAAAGGAAGAGGTTAGGACAAGAAGAGAGTGATTTCCCACTGTGATTACCAGTGAATGGGACAATCGTCATGAAGCATGGATGCTTAAGAGATCTGTTTCCTAAAGCTGGAAGTGCAGAAGAGAGGGCTCTTAGCACAAAAAATGACAGGAAGGAATGAATGATAAATAGAGTGGAGGCAGCAGGAATGTGTGTGAGAAAGTAAGTCAGGCTGGCTGCTCTGTGTTCTCCCTGTTGCCCTACTTCCCTTCTCTCTTGGTGCTCCGAGGATGGCCAAGAGAGAATGAAACGGGCAGTGCAGCTCAAGGCTTGGGGGATCTGGCCAGGATGCCATGATGGGCAGTGCTTTGTAGGGCTTGTTTCTCATCCTTTGGTATGCTTATCTGCTCATGCAGGACAGGTTATCATGGGCTGTGATATCCTTTGGAGCATCAGTGTGTGGGAAATGTTGCAGTTGCTAAGAGTTATCTTTAAATTCTTACGTGGCATAGAACTGATTAAACCCAATCCTTGCTTTATTTATTAGTGATGCATTTAATGGAGATACTCAACATAAAGAAGAATCTTGAAATATGCTACTGAATTTTGAGATGTCCTCTCTTTTTATTGCACCCCTCTGTGGTGTACAAGGATGAGAAGTCACCAGATACCTGCCTGTCTTGGGGAGAAAGTAATGATAAAAACTGGGAAAGAAATCTTTAGCTGACAACGAGGCCTATATTTGCCGATGTTCTTCCTCAGCCTCTTGCAATATCCATATTAAGAGCTGAAAATTTAGCATATCTATTCTCATGTGCAGGAAAATGTGCAGTCATGGTTTCCACTCTCACTGGGAAATGTGAGATCAGTTTTAGCACCCCTCAGGAGAAAAAAAAAAAAAATAAAATGTTAACTCCATTTTAGCTGTGCCATTGCCATTGTCCAGAAGGTGGCAAAAGGTCATTCCCACTGAGTGGGCAATCTGTCCAGTTGCCAAAGAGAGCTAGCACCTACATTTAATCTTTTCTAAACTGTTGCTTTTTGGTACACCACAAAATGCAGCTAGGCCTTGGCCTGCTTGTGGACGATCAGCATATTAAATTAGATTCTGCTCTGCTGTTGATTGTGTAAACTAATAAAGCCCATGGGATTGTGTTAGCTCTGGCTGAGAGTGCAGTCTGACATGCTGCTAGCATTGAGGTGACTGCACGGCTAGGTGGGATTACAGGAGAGTCACCAAAGTGGGTGCCCGAGCTCCTCTGCACCTCCTGGAGATGAGGGAACCCTCCAGGTTGGCCGAGTACAGTGACTCACTGCCTCTATGTACAGGCCGTATTGCTGGGGAATGAACGGGGGACGTGCATCTTTTCCTCCCATAGGCTGCCATGGGAATGTTTCAGGCCAGAAAGCCCAGCAATAAACTGGGTACAGCTCCCTTTTAGGTTAGGAGCAAAAGCTGATCAGGCAAGATTAGAGCCATTATACAGACACAGGAGGCAGTGTATGACCATGCATTTCAATTTAGGCTGGTAAGCTCTGTTTCATTAAATTCAGAGACTGATGCTACTGATCCTCATAACTTGTTTTCATAATATTTATTATGAGCAAGCTTTATAGCACTTTATTTTTTCCACTTGCATAGCAGAGAAAGCAAGACAGAACAGGACAGTATTCTGCAAGTGAGAAAACATCAGGGAGAGTAGCTTCTTATTAGCATTGCTAATTTATGTCCCCATTAACATCCAGGCTGGGTTCACTTATCAAATCAAGGGAATCTGAGAAATGACCCAGCATGCATAAGGCACAGCTCTACACCTCAGCTGCTGCCCCACCTTCTCTGGGAGCTGCCTTACAGCTGAGATGCTAAACATCTACCTTGCCAGCCTGTCTCTTCTCTACCTCTCCCTGAGCTTCTTGCTCTGGAGAACAGCTGGACATGGTGCATGGTACAGACCCCTGGCCAGTTAAAAGAATTGTGCTTTACAAAGTATGGTTCTGCTTTTGCTGTGTCACTGGGGGGAGATACTAGGAAAGTAGCAAGAGGAAACTATTCTTTCTGAAGTTTCCTGGATTCAGTAATCTCAGTCTGTCCAGGGGAAAGGCTAGAGAAAATGGGTGCCTCCACAACTCTATAGAAAGTGGCCCACAGAAGTTTCCACCAAGCCCAGCTGATTGCAGTGATGGTGTTTTCAACTGACTGCTTTCTGCTTTGGCCCAGGGGAATGGTCATATTCCTCACTGTACTTGCTCTTCATACAGACCAGCGACAAAGCTTTCTCTCTGCTGGCACTGAGGGCAAGTTTGGTCTGAGAAGCCACTTTGTGCCTCCCATCCTCAAGGTGTCATCCACCTATTCTGATCTGTTTAGAGTTTGTGCAGCTGGTTGTCCTGCACCTTCCTGGGGCAGTCAGGGAGCAACAAGCAGGCACCCACCCATCGGATCCACGTGTGTCCCTCTTCTCAGAACACCCTGAAGAAGGCAGAGGAGCCCGGTGACACCGTCACCCTCCTTAATGGCAGCACCACTGGCCCCAGCACTGCCAAGGCTGTAAAGGGAGGGAGGAAGGGTGCATGGAGGCGCTGGGTGTTTGGCTTTTTTTGTACTACACTGCTCAAGGAAGAGAAAGCCACACATGGGAGAAGCAGAGCAAGCAGTCTCCTTTTGGTTCTTTGCATTTCAGATTCAATACTGCTTCCTTCTTTTCATAAGGGCAGTAGCATGGAATACCGGCAGTACTTGCATGTAAACTAACTTTGTAAAACATGTAAACTAACTTTGTCTATAATTGGTAGCATGGGATAAATGTTTGGAAAGTGTTCCTGCCTGTATTACATTGTGATGCAATTGAACAATTGCATCAAGCATCAATATTCTTAAATATAACATGAAAGTTAAAGCCCACAGTTGGTACAAATGCCAACTTTAAAATCTATGTCTCTTTAATGTGATCATCAGGAATATTCCCTGATTAAAAAATAAAAAAATATTTCACAAAGTTTTTTACATATGTTACATCAATTTCAATTTTAAATTTAACTTAATTTCCAAAAGGTCATCAGATGCTATGATTTCTTTCTAACTCACTCAGCTCCACTGTGATTCTTTGTGTCCTTTCAACTCTAATTTTAGCTTAATTATTTTTTGCAGGGAACTTTGTATGGACAGAGAAAGGGTCAGTAGGTAGGCTGGGTTGAGGCTTGCTTAAAAGCTTCTCAATTTTCCTCATTACAGTTTACTAAAATTGTTCAGTTGCCAAGAAAATAAAAGGAGCTGGTTTGTGTCCGGATGAATAAAACTGTTAAGCAACTTACGTGCAGCTTGAAGTCTTACTCAGTGGGTTAAAGATCTCTGTGAAGAATGTAACAATTGATACATCAAGTATTAAATAAAACCCATATTTGAGGAAAACTCCATTCCTCATAATTGAATAAAACTTCTGAGAAATATCACTGCTCATCGCTATATGTCATGAGGATGCCTTTAGGGATTTGGACAAATAGCAGAGAGATCTTGTAAAGGGTGAAGTCATACACGTGCCTATGAGAGTGTGTCTCTCTGAAGGCACTTTTATTGCAGTGTATAGCAACTGCTTAATTTCAAAACTTGCTAAAGAGTAAGTGTTAAATGAATATATGACAGAAATAATATTTAGGTATTTGCTAGGAAGAGCTGACATTTCAAGCCCACAGGAGACAGTCTTTTACTGTTAAGAGCTAAAATAACAGCATACATAACCTTTCAAGTAACAAGCTAATTGAGCACAGCATCATCTTAGAAATACCATTTTAGGGAGACCCAGGCTTTCATAAAAAAAATTGTCTTTTATATATATATATATATATATATATATATGCATCTCTATTGTCAAACCTTGTATGAAACTCAGTGTAGAAGACAATATATCAATTTTAGCCAAATCTGCAGCAGGAGTACAGAGAGCTGTTTCAGTCTCAAGATGCTAACCAGGTCAAAGACTGAAAAATTCTTGATTTTCATTTAAAATTAGCTTGGAAGAATTTTCCTTTCTGGAAGTGTATTTGAGATATGCACCCACATGGCAAATATCTGCTGTACATAAAGTACTTCTAGCAAAAGTTTCAAAGATCCACAGTACTGCCCTGTGTTTATAATGTGCAAGGGATGCAGTAGTCGGCATAAGAGGAGCACTTGAAAAGTAGCTGTCTGCAAAATGTGTGCTTTAGGTGAGCAGATGAGAATCCTGTGACTGATTGCTTGATTATGGGCAGCTAGGAGTAAGTATCAACATAGCTGATGCACAGTCTACCTAGAAGATGGAATACCTCCCTTATATTTGTGGTCTGGACACCAATTTGCTGTGTGCCTTTGGGACAAATGTCAAACTGTGTTGCCTGAACATGCCGATTGCACTGAGTTGAACTTCACTTTGTAGCAGATAAAGCACTCCATTTCCAATTCCGATGATATTACTGAGCATCAGGCAAATATCTGAGTTGAAGATTTGCTTTCTGCAGGCAACTGTGCTGTGCTTTATTTGATATCTTTATTTGCTATCAAACTATCTGGTATTTCAGCCTCTTCTACAGGCACAAATGTTATTGGAAAAATATTTAATGAACCCCCTTTCTCTTTTTGTATGCATTTTTGAATGATTGCTGATTTCTGGGTTTGGAATAGCAGCCAGTGCAGTCACTGCTATGTACCGTGGCTGGGGAGCTAGCTCCTCTCTTAACGCATTTAACCGCCGGTGGCATGCAAGCTGGTGGCTCGTGGCAAGGCTCAGGTTTTGTATCCTACATGTAGCTCTTAGGCTTGAAGAACCTTTTTTTTGATGCATCTTTTATAAAATGTTGATACAAACAAAACATTAAAAAATTAGCTCTGATCACAGGTGGTTTCCAAGGAAACAGAAACAATGGCACAATTTCAAAATTTGATGGCAGTATTTCAGTAAAGAGTGATAGTGTGCATCTGACTTTGATTAAATGTGGTTAACTGGATTTTTAAATAGTAGCAGTAAGAATTAGATTTATTGATTTCAGTAGTTATGTGAGGTGAGCATGTGGTCCAGTATTGACTACTGTCCTGAAGAAAACAATGGATTTTAAATTAAGGAGATTTTAAGTCCTAATTCCCTACAGTTGTTCCAATGAAACAATCTGATTTCATTAGGACTGCTTTTGTTGGTAAGAATTTGTAATTGTGTCTAAGAGATCTGTGGCTGAAAAAGTATCCTCAGGTATAAATGTCAGTTTTCACCACACAAACTTAGTTTAAAATTTAGTTTGATGTTGAACGTCTGTAGATTCTGATGAAGTTCCACGTGAGCTGGCAGAAAAACAACCGTCTTCCTGTCTCTGGAGCACAGGCTCTCTGCAAGGTATTCGGGTGAGATGTTTGCTCTGCATGCCCGTTGACAACTTAAATGGTTCATGGATGAAGTTCTAGGAGCTACCACTTATTGCAGGCTGATATTAGCGTAAAAGAGGAAGAGTTTTGCATGAAAAATGGTGTCAGTATGTTATTAAAGATCCATTAAGTTTCTTCAGAGCAATGAGACAACTGAAACTGCATCATCTCTGCTTTAGAGACAAATAGAGACAAATTCCCACTACAATGAGGACCAGTGGGATAGCAATAGTATCAATCGCACAAATTCTTTGCAATCTAACACACTTTTAAAAAAGGCTAATGTTCAGTATAGGAAATAGCTCTATAATGATGCTGGACAATCTGGATGTACCTTACACTAATAATCATGTGTTTTTGAGAGCTACATTTTCGAGTAATTTCCAGTTAGCGGATGGTTTCAGTTGTCTCCTCAGAGCTCATAATTGCATGCTTCATATGCAAATGCCGCTGTACAGCAAAAGTAAATGGAAAATGTATGCATTAAATGAAAAAAGGTGGGAGGCTTATTTAGAAAGATGGATTAAATGTTCAGTTTGTCTCCTATTTACTGAGAATGATGATGTGCTTTTCACCTGTAGGTGTCCTCGTGTCTGTGAAGCACATTTAAGGCATTTAATGAAAATGCACCTAAAGTTACTGGTTGGATATAGCCAAATTTCAAACATGAACCACAGAAGTTGATTTAGATGCCAAAGGTTTATGCCCTCTGCTATGTATGACCTTAATATGGATTTCCAGGTCATCTGGGACTCTGGTGTATACTTGTCACCGGATGGTGCTCTTTTCTTTTACCTTCACTTTTTCCCCCAAACTTAGCATTGTTTCTCCATGTGCACTAGGCAGAGAGAACCTGAATGGGAGTAAGTGATGTACCTGTGGTGCCTGGTACCCTGCCTGTTCCCAGCTGCTTAAATGGCCTCTTGGTATATGGTGCGCAGCCTAGTTTGCAGCTTCCTGGCCCCATCCTCCCTCATATCATCCCTACACCTCTGCAGCTTAGGGCTGCTACCAGTGTTTTCCATCATGTCAGCAGCAGGCACAGCATCCAGGGCTAGGACTTTTTTATCTCAGAGGTGGTGATCCCAGTGCTGCTGTCACCTTGGGTTCCTTTCTTGGGTGCTGTGGCCATAGCTCTGTCGCTCTCTCAGGCAAACAAACAAGGAAACCGACTCAGGAAACTTCACAGCCTCCAGAATATGTGGCTCAGGAGCAGTTGCATGCTGCAGGTTTCTGGGACCCCTCATGTGGATTCAGGATCTTACTTTTGTAAAGCCTGGAAGCTGCTGGTGCTCAAAGCCCTCAGGGATCCTCCTCAAACTTCAGAGCCCAAATTCCTGGTTTGTGGGTTCAAATGCCAGTTTTGATTTGAAGCTGAGAAAGGGGGTAAGAAAATAGCTGAAAGATTGAGATGATATTTCCCACGTTCATAATATTTCTAGTACATTTTTCAGTGCCTATTGACACTGAAGTGATCTTTTAAACCTATTGTCATTTATACTTACTATAGTCCTCTTTTTCAGACTCTTCTTTGAGACTGCTGCCATAATCTGACTTTAGTGTTGGATGGGTGTAGTTGCTCACTTGTGTGTACCACAGTATTTCATTAGAAGAAATTAAAGTTTGTTTAGAGCTCTAAACAGATCTCCTCTGCCCTTTCCATCATGCTACTATATTCTTTTATGCCTATTTTGAGTGTGATTAAAAGTGATGATTTTGTGTGTGTGTGTGTGTCTGGGACCAATACACTGAAACACCTAATTGTCAGTGCTCTGAACTCTCCAAAAGGGGAATCTAGAGGGGTAGAGTGTTGTCAAGGGACCATTCCCAGCAGTATTGATTGGCTTAACACTAACCCTTTCAGACTATCTTTACTCTCCTCAGAAAGAAACAAGAAACAGTGCCAGATCTTTGTGTGTTTGGTGCAAAGAATTTAAGAGCTTTTTTTTTTTTTTTTTTTTTTTAAATGGAGCATAAACTCATACTTACTCCCTGGTAAAATTTCTCAATGGTTTCTCAGTATCTTTACTGTCACACATTTAACTTTGCCTGTGAACTAACAAAACCATAGAAGGTTATTTTTTTATATATACCTGTGCACTTGAATGTTAACTATTTTTTAAGTTATGCTGATTAGTAATATCTTAATAAGGATGAAGGTTTTCCCCTTCCTTTCCCAGGGCTGTCCTCTCTGTCCTTTCTCTCCTCCCGTATTTTTTTGAATAGCCTCTGGGTCATTTCCTCTTGTTCCATTAGTTGGAGTGATTTTATTTTTCATCAAATATTTTATTCAATTGGCAATATGGCTTAGTTTTCCATAAATTTTAGCTCAACTCACTAATTACCTTTGATCTAAAAAGGCAGATTAAAAAACAAAGGTAATAAAATATAAATAAATAAATAAAATAATGATAATAATAATAAAGAATTAAGCTGGATAGGGTGGAAAAAAAGAAGAATTGCTGGAGGTGGTGGTGGTGTTTCTCCCAGCTTTTGAAGTATTGGAGACCTGAGTTCAAATCCTATATTTGCCTCTGAAAGCATGATTCTGTTTCTCTCAGGAGTGTTGCCACAACCATTGTGCAAAACATTTGACTTTTGTTTCTCTCATTATTTCTCTAATGTTAGGGGGAGGAAATAAGCTGTCTCCTCCTCACAGGTTCTTTGGCTGTTGCTGATGATTATACAAAGTACACAAATTGTTAAGGGATTCCCCAAATCAAAGCCAAACACTTTGTATCTAGTTGTACAAAATGTTTTATTCTTCTTAGCCAATTAAAGTTTAATTTCAGAATCAATATTTTCTCTGAAGAGAAGTGAGGAAGAGGGGAGTGATATTCTTTTGACCAGTTAGTTCACCATGATTCACTCTTGGAGCCACCACCCTGTGTATGTCTGTGTTACTGCTTTCCACCAACTTTTGGGACTATGCTGGTGCTCTCTTTTTGAGTCTCAGTGATGACTAGGAAACCTCGGAGTTGGAGCCTTCCATCAGGATGGCTAGCCCTTGGCACCAAACTTCTGCAGTCTGGGAAAATACAGATAGCTGCAGATAGCAAGGAAAAGCCCTGGACTACCAGAAGGGTGCATTGATGGACTTGTTTTGCAAGAGAGATGTTCTTTGCCAGGAAAGTGCTTTCACATGCTGCTGTCTTGTTAGGCTCCAGTTGTATTAGAAGCATGTCTGTCACAAGTGAATCTCTTAGATGTTAAGTAGGCTGCTCTGATTGCAAAAACAGGTTTTCCAGGGAGATACCCAGTACTTCTTGATGCAGGTAAAATGGGAAGTATCACAAGTAGAATATTTCTCATAGTATTTTTACTTCTAAGTAAAAAAGCACACACACAAAAAAATAATATTATATTTGCAAAGATTAATGGAAGTCATCAGAACTGTCACAAATGTTTCATTTAAGATTTGGATGTATAAACTGTTCAGGCTCTTAAAACAGACAAGCATTTCTTAAACAGCAAGCCTAATGATTTGAGGAAGTTACTGTGTTGCTGTTGTTCAACAATGAGAAATTAAGAGAAATTAAGAGAAAGCTGGAGCCAGCAGAGAGGAAAAGAAAAAGCAGTATTTTTTTTTCCTTTCTGGATGAGAGTGAGTTGGATTCAGCTAAAGTAGAACCATCTGTCAAATGCTAAACTTTCAAAACATGTGGTTATAATTTTTCTATTAATTGGAAAATGACCAAGAAATAAATGACCAGATCACCTCTCTCACCTAAAAACAATGCCTATAAACTTTGCACTCATTTCTGTATAATAATAATAATAAATAATAATAATAATAAAAAGGCAACCCAAAATATTTCTTCCAACATAATTTTTACTCCCTGTTAGAAAACTCTAAAAGGCTAAGTATCTGACAGGAACTTTCATGTCTTTCTTGTTATTACTGCTTTTGCATGGGGTGTGTGGCAGTAAGGGTGAGCTGGAGTCTGATGCCCAAAGCAAATTACAGATGGATTCTGGAAGTCACTGCTTCTGCATTCTCTTATGGTCCTTTTGTCAGCTGTTACTTGAGCTTGGAAACGTTGCTTATGAACTCTGTGATTTTGTGCATGTCTGTATAAACGTGCTAAAAGAATGTACCCACCTTAAATCTTTGAATAGTACAAAGCTTCTAAGATGCGTGATGTTCAATAATTTCAAAGAATATAGTCCTATAGTGCACTGTTGTTACATGGGTTATTTGGTGTACTCCTGCAAGAGAACTTCTTCCCTTCTGCCTCTACTGATGTGAAACAAAACAACTGACAGTCTAATTGCTTCCCTTTAGTTCCCACAAATGCCACTCACAAGGAAAAATAAGGCAGATCTGGTACATCTGTGGTGTGATTTCTTGTCAGCTGTAGAGAGATTGCATCAGAAAGAAATTTGGCCTTTGGAAATGGGGGGCATAAGGAGCAAAAGTTGCAATGGGATTTTGGAGAAACTTCTAGTAAAACCTTAATTTGCTTTCATTGATTTATTTACTGGCAAACCCACATGCAGACACACACACAAGCACCATCACCAACCGCCTGAGACTAAAGTAGGTATCAGAAGTTCAAAGCTCTGGAGCTCAGTTCTAAGTGGTAGGTGAGATCTGGATGTGTTACTGCAAGAGCTGCTTCAAAAGATGTGAGACTATAATGTGAGAAAAGAAAACTTACAGATGTAGAAGCTGTAGAAAGAGATGAGGAGGAAATATGGGCACTTGTTGAAGTCAGGTTTTTAGGACTGTACAGTTATTAGGTTTACAGGGACAGAAACCAAATACTCACGTCAGTTTCAGAACAGAGGCCTTTGGTAGGAATAAATGTAAAAAGTAAGAACAGTCCTTACAAAATGAGATGCCTTCCATCCTAAACATGCATTCAAACACCTTGTTAAAGGAAGTGTTCATCTGCAATGACAGAGGACCTGGTTTTGGTAAATTGAATCAGGCCATAGACATAATTTCTATGGACAGCACTTTCCCTTTTTGACTGTACTCATCTTCAGGCTTTTACTGTGGAGCAGTGTCTTATGGAAAAAATATGTAAGGGGAGTTTGGCTTTTGTGAGTTTGATAAGGATGTTTATTAAATGGTGCTGAATAACAGTTTGTTGTTTTTAATTGGCCTCCAGTATGGTATACTTAAGAATCTTCTCACTTTATTACCTATACTTTATCTCAAGCACTGTCCATTGCATGTGGCGAGGTCATCAAGAAGTTAGGGGTTTTGAATGCTGGGCACTTGTGACTGGAATGCTGAAGAAGCTTATTATTCCAAGCATTTAAAGGAGCACTTAACTCAGGGAATATCATTGAGAGGAAATATTGTTTAGGCAGTTAAACAGAGTTTCTGAGGGAATTTCTCAACCATTACTGCTTCTCCTAGCATTTGAGGACTTAAAAGACAGCACCATCTTTGCCTATTAATGGCCAAGCTTCCCACCTTGACTACCTACACCAGCCAGATTTTTAAGATAAAGCTATTGTTGGTGGTTCCTCTATGTTAATGACAGTCTGTTGCATCTGTTGCTAATCAGATGGTCATCTTTGCCAAGTATTATAAGTGCACGTGTCGGTAAATACAGTGTAAAAAATTTTACAGTACAGACCCCTATAACGTTTTTGGGTATGCAGAAAGTTGTTTTTTAAACAATGCAGGAGGAGCAAGCTTTGCTTTATGAGAAAATTCAAAGGGGGCAGGGGGGACAGTATGTGGCTCTGCATTCTTCTGGGCTTCTAAAGAGAACACAGTAACTCTATTATAAAGTCCGGATTATGCAAATTTGAAAAATATTTTTTTTAGGCTATAGCTGGAATCTATGCCAAAGCATGTCTTTTGCAAGGCATCTTGCTCTCTGAGGAGATAGACCTGTTGAGTATTTGACTCTTGGCCAAATGGTTTCTTGCTTTACATTCACAGCTTTTGAGAAAGACTGTGATTGATTATTCTGTGCAAAGCAAAAACAAGCCTTAACACACATTTCCTACAATATTATCTGAAAATGAAGTTGAATAGAAAATCATTAAAAAAAAAAAAACAAGTTACAACAGAAGTTGGCCTTATGGCCAGCTACATCTTCTTTTTGACACTCAAGTCTTTTCCTGGCATGATAGAAAATTCTGGAATTTTATTGAGTTTGAACATCTCATTTTGGTTAAATAGGCATGTAAAGTATAAACATATGTTGTTATGTTTGCCAATCACTTGAAACATAAGAGTAGTTACAGGTGTCTGTTATAATCCAGGAAAGATGCCAGGTTGTTTGTAATGATTTACCATAGGAATATATAATGATAATCTGTCCTAATAGCCAATTTTCCACACATTTTCAGGTTTCTCCATTGGTTTAGGAAAGATATACAGATGATGTCATTGTATTTGAAAGCTGAAGGCCTGCAATGTGGAGGATGACAGTGGTCAGTGACTGCAGCTCACCTGGAGAATGTTGGCAATTACAGAATTGTCATGAAAAAGAAGGTGGGTGCCTGGAAATTTCCACTGAATGAATTGCGTGTGTAGCCATAGACAGATGCGTCAACTGTCAGTCATTTATATTGCATCCCAATCTTCATTTTTACATTTATTTTAAATAAACCATCTCTTTTTTTTTATATACATAATTGAACTCAAGAATCAGGATCCACAGGCAATATATGCTCAGGTAGGGCAGTTTCTCCCAAGCGAGAAACAGGTCCTTGAGGGGGGCTCATATTTAAGGCTTTCATAGAGTTTTAATAACACCAAAGCATAAAGCTGAGCAAAAGAGTCAGAATTTTGATCTTGAAACTGAGCGACTTGCTCTTTCCTAACAGCATTAGCATAGAGTCACGGGACATGGCTTTTAGTTTACTACAGACTGCTGCTACATGTTGATCCTCGTTGAAGGGAACATGGGTGTTCTCTGCAGCCGTAAAAACAGCTATTCTACATCAGTCTGGAGATCTATGTCATTCAGTCCAATGTCAATGAAATACTGGCAGCTCTGTGACAATCAGCTACCAGAAATCTTGTGTAATTCAAGTGTTGTGCATAGAAACGTGACTGGATATACCACATCTGTCATGGATGTACCTGGCCTTAATTTATGCAACCTGGATTTTTTTCCTATCTCACTTAGTGCAGTGTTGCTTTTACTTCTTTAAATCAATGAATTTCAGTGTACCTGTGTACTGAACAGAACGTGGACAGATAGAATAGCAGCAGATGTTATTGTTTTTGGCTGCATTCCTTAGCTTAAATTTATCATGCTACCTTGCATCATTTATTCCTGTTTATTTCTTTAATCTGTTTCTCTATATGTACTATTATGTTGGAATAGTTCAGTGTTCAAAACAAGAACTTCTCTCTGTCATAGTTTGTCCTGAAGTTCCTAAGTTCTCATGCTTTTAATACAAAATTTCTGTCTAATTTTGTTAGATGCCTAGTCAGAGTTGCAGGTGCCACTGTATTGGGATGGGATCATCAAAGGCTTCATGTAAATCACCACAGTGTTTGTTGGTGCAGCAATGTCAGTTAGTATCATCTAAAGACATTAGACTGTGCTCTGTAAAATGCTTATTCCAGAGTGAGCTTTAATTTACAAAAATAATGACTAACCATCTGTGAAGAAGGAATGATGTCATGATGAAAATGTAAAACTGGCTCCAAAACTGATTCTAGCTAGAAATTAGGTGTCCTGTTCCAAATAAAAAACAGTGGGAATCTTTTAGACCACAATGACAATAGCAGGGCTTTTGACTAAATTTCTTTCTGTGGCACATAAGGAAGACTTGAGAAGAAAACTGATCTCATGCTTGTCAAATATTTTGAGTTCCCTCAGTGGAAAGCACCAGATATTATATAGATGATAGAATGTTACTTTGTTTGTAATTGAGAGTGTAAGAATTTGTTTAAAATATTTCAAATGAAAAAGTGAGTAATGGTGATGAGGTTAGGAAATAAGTAACCAAATGAACCAATGATAAAAGCTTAAGTAGAAAAGGAGATGGAGGGTAAATAAATAAATTTAAAAAAAAAAAAATCCAGAAAGAAAGAAGAAAAAGCTGTCTGTATAACAGGTAACATAAAAGAAGTCTAGGGCTCCTCAACACTATGTTTATGTATATATATATAAATGGGAGAGAGACTGCATGTTACAAACATTGGGGTGGTGGCGGGGGGGAGGGGACAGGAAATAAAATAGTAGGGAACTGAACTGAGTGGGTTTCCTGTTATTTGCTGTGCAAGACAACTTAGTGTCACTTTTTAAGCTGTGTTAAGAGGAATTCTGAGTGCAGAAAAAGAGCCTAGGAACTGCTTGGTTAGCCTGCAAGAAGGCCTTTGATTCAGTCCCAAACTCATGGAGATGAAAAACATTGAAAATATATTTCATTGCAAATAGAATCACTTTTTTTTTTTTTTAAGCTTTAAATTTGGTCAAGTAAAAGATGCATCTTACCTTATTGTTAACATTATCACCTTCATATCCAGCTTCTGAAACACAACATTTTTTTTTTTTTTGTCCTGCCATTGTACGCTATATGAAAAGATGTCAGGCTGTGTAAAACATCAACCCTCTCTGCTATATTTATATGGTTCTTCAGGATTTCCTTTGATCTGTGTAGTCATAAGCTGAAACTAAGTAGAGATACTTTTCATTATGAAACTTCAAGAAGAAAATTGTAAGGCATTGCTTTTTCTGGGCTTATGAACCTCTTTCTGAAATGGAAGAACAAAAGTACTGCAAGCATCAGTTCTTTGAATTAGAAACAACATGGAGAGTAGATCTGATTACCAGTGTCATGGGACTTGCCCAAGACTTTGACAAGCTGAAGCAGTTCTGTGATCATCAACCCTCTTGTTACTTTGAAGATGTTTCATGTGGCAATATTTTGAATGCTAAAGATAGGGGCATTCCAAAGTCAAGGGTAAAGACTACCAATCTATATACCTTGACACCAATTCATAAGACTGTGATAAGAATTAAATAATAAGATAGAGGAAGAAGGGGCAGAAACTACAAAATAAAATAAAATAAAAAATCATAAGAGGTTCAGTGAATTAAAAATAAACAAGACCAAAAAAAAAAAAAAAAGGCAGCAGCTGTGTTGTATGGGATTCCCTTAATTGTGGTGTAGACCATTTCAAACTCATTTCATGCTAACTGGTTCAATAGTTTCCATTACGTTACTAGACATTCTGAGCTAATTAACTAAAAGCATGTTAAATGAAATAGGAAGGATTGGACCAGATAAATCCTTAGCAAATGTCTCCCTCTTAGTATTGCACTTTTTCTTCTTTTCAAAAATAGCATCAGGATTGCCTCTTTCATCTGCTCTCTATAAAATATGGTATTTACATGTCAACAGGATAAGATCTGGTCTGCTAGCATTAATTGTGTTTAGATTAATCTTGCATAGTGGTATTAGGAGATTTAGTGTTTCTATCAGTTAGAAATGGAAAACAACCTTAAAATATCGCAAATGCATTTTATTCACTGTTGCATATCTGTGCATATAGCCTAGATACTTAGCTGACCCCAAGGAAGTCTGGTGAAGCCAAGACCATGGACAATACGATTCAAGACCATCTCTGCAATGGATTAATAGTATAGGTGAAAGCATTTTCATGGCCATACTAATCTGTGAAGGTCATTTAAAAACACTGCATTTTAATGGGACTGCTTCTGTAAATAATCATCTACTTGTCTAGGTGTCTAAATACCTTTAAAACTTGGCTGTTTATCTCTCTGTGCTTCAGGTTCCCCTTCTAAGGGACAAGAAAGAACAGTGCATTTTCCTCATGTTTAATTGCCAAAGTTTCTTGAGGACTATGAATATTTCTTCCTATTGTCAGAACTAGGAGGAAGAGAAACAGAAGAAATAAAAGCTTTTGAAAGACCCCAGCCAAGAAATGAGATCTTTAAAAATGCATGTTTTCATGTTTATGCAGTGGACTCTATAATATCATTAGGAGGTGACTAACGAGCAGTCTGAGTAGCAGCTATTGTTACGATAGCTGCTTAATGTAATAACGGTTGCATTAACAAACTCTAGAGGGAAAAGCTTGTAAGGACCAAGAAGCATGAGTGTGTGTTGCCAAAGCTGCTGCAACAACTGGTTTGAGACAGGATGTTCAAGAGATCTCCAGGAGCCACCTCAAAGGCACCCTCAAATAAATAAATAAATAAATAAGTAGTACCAGGTCAGCATCACTGCCATACCTTTTGCTGTAGCTCCAGAGGTAGGAGCTGCAACGAGCTGGCGAGGGCTAAGTAGCCCCTACCCTTATTATTTTCAGCTAGGCTGTATGTTGATTCTCAGCAAAGCAAGCAGTGAATACAGATGATCTGCGACATCTGCCTCCTGGCTCAACAATGCACATAATGGCATGGCAGCAGATTGAATGCTTACCAGTCAGTTACAAGTAGTGAGCCACACACCTAAGAGTGAAGTGGCCTGTTGCCTCCTCACAGCCCAGAAATGAAATGTCAGAAGAATTTCTGTGTGAATTCAGGCATGGTAGTGGTTGATCATTATTAAAAATGATATTATTAATAGTAATAATCAGTGTTTGCCTTGATTTCTTAGAACAGTGTGCAATTACAAACCACTTACTTAGCCTCATGACCAGCTCAAAACATCAAGTTTATGAAATCCTTTCTTTCTCTTCCTGTCCTTTTTACTACCATCAGTGGAAAGTCCCTTTCTGTCTTTTGGTCTCAGATCAGCAGATGGGAGCAAGAACAGTTTTTTTCCTTGGACGTAAGGATCAGTCACGCTCATTATGTATTTTTTTTCTACTCATGAGAGGCAGACAGGCAGGCAGCCTTCTAATGGAGAAGTAGAGAGAGCAGAGGCTGTTTCTGTTGTTTGTCTCCAGGCTGGAGTTGTAGGCACTTAGGACGTCAGCCTTCTGTGAACCCAGGCACACAACTACTGTACATCTGTACTACCGCTGGTACTTGGCTATTGATGTTCTCACTGAGAAAATCTGAACTAATAGAGATAATTTCAATCAGCTGTTTGCTTTTTTTAAAAAAAAAAAAATCTGATTTTTTAAAAATATGTAATAAAATCCATTAGTGAACAAGAACTTTTGAGTTTTTCAGTATAGGAACTGAATGTGTCTTTAGACCTAAAGTAGTAGACTGAGACTAAAAACATGGGCATATATAAAAACATATTAAAATAAGACATCTAAGGGGTTTAAAGACTGTGTTAACATTCTCCTGAACAATAAGGGACTGATGTAATTTTTTGGTGGAAATAACATGCAAGAAATTAAACATAGTGTTATACCATGAAGAGCATTTAAAGGAAATACTAATTCTTCTAGCATAGCATTTATTTTTCAGGTGTTTATTTTTATTGCCTTCAGGTATAAATATTGAACATATGAATTGAAATTTAATCTTAAATTTATTTTTTAGATTGGCAAACATCGTCTTGAATAAATTTTATTCTCTCTTTAAAAAATAAATTACTGAAATTTAACAACTAGAATTTAAAGGGAGAATATTAAACTATTTTTAAAAATAAAACCAATTTCCCATTCATCTTTAATTTAACTTACCTGTCTAAGTATGCATTATGTCATGAACTTTAGTGCCCACGAAATCCTTTTTTTTTTCTACTTTTAGGATTAACTTAAAGAATGTTTTTAGCACACTGTGAGAGAAGCATAGATGATGTTTAAGCCAGCACAGTGTTAACATTTACCAGCCTGGAATTTTGTTGAAAGGAATGACACTTACCTGCTTAAGTAATAACATATGGATTCGATTCAAGAATACCCAAAACTGGAACAATAGATAAGATAAGCCGGTTGGAATGTTGGAAATATGCAACCCTCCTCTTCCAATAAATTATTAACATGGGAAGGTGATGACACTACATCATCTGCAACTGTCAGAGATGTACGTGAAATACTTGAAGAGTAGCAGGGCTGGTTACAGAAATGACTGACTGAATAACAGTGTACACTTGCATGAAATTCTGTGACTATATCATGGGGAAAAAATGTAATAGGAATTCTCTTTGAACTCATTTAATCTGCATAATCCACATCATCAGCCAATAAGATCACTTGGACAATGTTGCTAATCAAATGCCAATTTTGTTTATAGTCACTGTAGCTGCTGGCTGCTTGTTTAAATGGTTTTACAGTGGTCTTGACTGTTTCTTAAAAAAATAAAAATAAAAATAAAAATAAAATTACTGGCAGTTAGCATTAAAAGTCTTTCCATTGTTCCTCATCTTCATTTTTCTTAAAATAAATAAATAAATACAACCATAAGGGTTGCAACTAAGCTACGCTCACCCAACATGATGAAAATACATCTTAATTTACTGAGAAGTATTTCAATACCTTTTAAACTGCAGGGTATTAAGATAACCATCTTCAGGGATGCACCTCAACATCTGCATGTACGTAAAACTGACAAATTGAAGTCTTTAACTCTGACACTCTTTTGGTAAATGAGGAAATATGATGTATTTTCTGCTTCAAGGTCAAATGATAGCTTATCTACTGCTTACTTTGCATACATGTCCTAGGCAGTAAGCTGAAAGTAGTTATTCATTCTCATTTTCCATTAATCTGTAGATGGTGTTGAATATTCCACAGATAGAATTAACATTTATCAGTATAAACAATAATTCACCGACGATATTAATACCATTTAATTGCAGCATATGCTTTATGTTTTTATATATTCTTAATGACTTTTTCTTGCTGTTATAAGAACACTCAAGGAAATAGTGTATTATTCTATTTTAGATGTGTGCTGATAAAAACAATCAGCACAAATATTTTTACACAAGAAACAGCAAGTGCCTTCTTTCCTCCCGTATCAGTCTCATGATGTTGCTTCAAGAGCAGATGGTCCAGCCACTGCCATGGTAGATGAGCTGTGATTTAAATCCAGGGCCTCGGAAAGAACTACTGTGTCATTCAGGTGGTTTGAGAGCCTAAGGTGCTGTTGAAAGAAGAGCACTTTTGCATCTGCAAGCTTAGTATGTTTTGGTCATATATATTGTCAGATGCTGATGGACTCATTAATTCTAATCGTATACACCAGGCAATTCAGAAAGTGCAATTTCCTGGCATTGTTATATGGCTAAGCAACTGACTCACACGGTGGCCTTTTTCTTCATTGGTTTTCTTGTGTGACACACTCCCATGACTGTGGAACTGTCTCGGCTGACTTTCTGCTATTTTGCCTTCATGGTTACAAGCTTTATGTCTTGAGCAAATGCCAGGAGCTCCAGGTACTCCAAGTCATTTTTGGATTCCTGTTTTTCCTCATCTGTCTCCTTTGGTACCTGCAAGTCCCCAAGGGCTCTTGACATCCATTTCTAGCAGCACAGGCACTTTTTTTTTCAGTTTTCCATTGAATGAAATGTCAGTGCATGACAAAACATGCTTTGCGGGTGCCATGCTCCGATTTAGCAGTGCTGAATATGGATTCTGTCATTTTTCATTAGTAGGTGCTTTATTATTTTGATGCTGCTTTCTACCGACCTGTTGTACTGGAAATAATGGGGAGCTGTAGTGACATGCCTCATACGTACTTCACTGCAAATTGCTGCACCTCATGTTCATTAAAGGTATATTGTTGTCAGACATTACTAATGCAGGTACTGTAAAATACAGCAAGGATGGGACTGACGTGCACTAATGACTATTTAGGTATATTTTATTCTATGTGGGAATGCTTTTGATAGTCTGGGACACAAATAAGTTGGTTTTCTCCCAGCCAGCAGTGGCAAAACTCTGTGTGCTTTGCTCTGGGGGTATCTTTTTTTTTTTTTTTCCCCTCCCTGTTTTTGCCACCCACATCTTTACCTATACTTCTGGCATGTGGAACAACCTCTAACAGTTTCCTCAGACTTGCTGACTATTTGAAGCTGATGTAAAATATCATTGGTCTTCCTCTTAGATTTTAAATCCCTAAATTATTCTGTGCTTTTAAATATTTTTAGATTATGATATATTTATATTATGATGTGTCCTTTTAAATGTTTTTTCTCTAATGTCAGAGATTTCTGGTGCGGTAAAAAAAAATCCTATTTAACAATTAAATTTAATTATGACCTATTATTATGTCAAGGGGTAAAGCCACTCTATTAGTTGTTACCATTTGAAGCAACTAGCATTATCTGTGGCAGTGGCCACAGCTACTTTAGCAGGGTTTTGCCCTCAGCAATATCACCAGAAATCAAAGTTCACATTTAGATAGATAATTTTTTTGTTTGTTGGTTTGTTTTCGAAGAGCTTGTATGTATAACATAAAATCTAGTTCTGGATATTTTTGCTTCATTGGTTTTTTATCAAGTATTCCAGAGAGCATGTGTGTAACTATCATCACATCTCACTTAGTTTTTATGCAACATTGCAATCATATATTTGAAACTAAAATATTTTTTTTTAGTCTTTTTGTTTGTGGGAAAGGTTGGAGTGAGAATTGCCAGGTCCCTTAGGCTGTAAAGAGTTTTATGATCGGTTTCAGCTCACACAGCTCTTCCATGCATGAAGATGTGAAGTTTTAATGGCTGTGGAGTAAAGCCAAAGCTTCTTTCCTTATTTATGTACGCTAACACCCAATTTCTTTTACATGACTGCTCTCCAAGTCTGACTATACAACTCTGAAATAATTACCACTATTCTCAGTAGAATCATCCGAAGACAACTTAATTATGCTCTTAGATATTGTATCTCTAGGTTGGGCCATCTTTGATTAATGCTTTAAGTTTTCCAGATGTTTCTGTAACAGCTAAAGCCTATGTCTGTTAGACAGTTTTGTAGGATAGCAGTTGGGATACTGAGGCAGGTTGACTGATCACACATTTCTTTCCATACCTCATATTTCACATGAGTCTGTACTCCTTTATCTTAGTGTGGCCTGTCTAGATCATATTGCCACATTGGCTTTGTTTTGCAGGATTTTATTTCCATCATAAGGAATTTGCATGGTATTTGTTTAGCTTTTGCCCTACAGCTTGTTTTCCATGCAAGATTTCTGAAGTCTCTGCATTGTTCTCATATTTTTCCTTGATCAAAATGTCACAATACAGACTTTTGTACCATATATACTTTCTGAAATGTGCTGTATCTTTCTTTGAAGTGCCTTTGGTATCAAATACAGTCCAAATGAGAATGGTATCTCCCAAAGAAGATGTTGAAGCTATATTAGCATTTGTTCTGCTTTTCATCCCAAGCAGAAATACATTTGTTATCAATCACCTGTCCAGTGATACATGGGGAATACTTTCCACTCTTTAAAATTTGACTTTGTGCATATGTAAGTGAAAACTCCATCCTTTTTATTTATTTATTTATTTATTTTATTTTGGCAGTGACTAGATGCCATTGCTGGAGTTCTGCTTGCTCTGTGGTCAAGTGCTTCTACCTCTCTGTTCATCATCTCTGTTCAGTTCTGTGGAATTTTCTTGGTAGTAATCTTGTCAGAACTTGTCTTGTCCCCACCATGGGGAACTTGCAACCCAGTTCTGAATGGTTTTGAGATCTTTTTACTATTTTTAGTTGTTTTGGACCCATAATTGGCAAGGGAGTGCGTACTTTTGGAGTCTCTAAGGACCTGACACATTTTTATGTGGACAGTGGCCTAGCTTCATCTGGTGTTCGTGCAAAGGCATCTCCCCCAGTTTCAGTGAATTTAGCATTGTTAAAGAAGATAACTCTGTTATTATAAACCTTAAAAACATAGTAACACCCTTACAGGGTTAGATCAGAGTTCAGTGCTGCTCTTTGCATTGTGTTTGCAACAGTGGATGATAATAGATGTCTTCAGAAGAACGTCAGAATAGGATAAGCATATCAGGTTCCGTCTCCTGAGCTCCAGTAGGTTGTTCCTGGTTTGCTGAGCCAGAGACAGTCATCATTTAAGATTTGTACGTTTTCTCAGTTGCTAGTATCCAGATTCTGGCAGTGCTCTAGCTTGTGCATCAGTGCCCAATCTAAAAGCATGTAATCATCACAGTTGCTTTCAGACTGACACTTCAGTTCTCTGCTGATGCAGCATTGTCCATTGCTCTTAAGTACTTCTACAGAGATTTCCTTAGAATTAGTGGTGTTGCTGTCATTCCCTTTTTGGTGGTGGCTTTTGCATCTTGCTGTACGTGCTTTTGACGCCTTGCAAGCTGTTGGCAAGTGCTTTTACCTGTAGTTCACACACCTGTTTCTAAATGTTGGGCATTGGTCTGACTTTCATTGTCTTTGCACTGTGCATAGCTTCTTTTGTTTTCTTTCTTGTGTAGCATTTTTTCCATGCCCTGTTCTTAAATTTAAAATCTTTGATTCCCTTTAATACCAGCTTTTCTCTGGATTGGGTTTACTTCCTTTGCTTGACAGATGTGACTAACTTTGCCAAGGATTAACTGCAGAATTCCAGTAGACCAAGGTTTACTTTTGTGAGACAGGACTCAAACCCTCAAAATTGGCTAATGAGCCAGCTGCTCTTAGATTAGTCACCTTCTCTGGTTTTACTCTCTGCTTAAAAGCATCACATGCATCTATTTCACTTTTACAGAATACCTCACATTTGTGAATTGAGCCTCAGAATTCATGTGTGTTGGCCAAACTAACTGAAAACCATGGAAAATATGAATTGCTTTAAAACTGAGTATTGTCAGAAACAATGCTATTTTGTCTGTCTCTGCTCCTAGCAGTTCCTTGCAGATACAGATTTTTTTTTACCTTTCTGTTCATAGAAGAGTTTAGGAAAGTAGAAATTCCTGAGTTGCCTCTACTTTTGTACCAAGTGGAGTAAAAAATTACCTGCTTTGCAGTTCCAGAGCCTCAGCCAAGAAAGTTATTTATGAAAAGATAGAAAGCTGGCAGCCTTATTTTTAATGTTTTATTTTATTTTATTTGTCTTAGGAACATACACTATTCTTGCTCTATTGCTTTGCTTGGGTGACAGTTCATGCCAACTTAGTTAATAAACAACCAATAATGTTTGTCTGCCTTGTTACTATACTTTGGTAATTGGTGTGGCAGCAGGGGAGAGCCTCAGAATGATGTTTTCCTCCAAATCACCCAGGCCATGTTCAGAAATATGCCTCTCTAAATCTGTTGGAGATAACAATGCATTGCTGAACAAAGAGCAATTTTAGAGACCCAAATATATTATTACAGTACAAAAGCAAATTCTACCTTGAATGATGCATGGTGCTCACAGTTATCAGTGGAAGATTCACAGGAGGTTAAGTAAATTCACTAAATTTGTAATTTAATATATGAATCATAATTAAAAGTGGAAGGCAGGTCTCTACCTTGAAAGTGCCAGACATACTGGTCTATCAGGGGTTTAAATTCATGTCAGCTCCAAATTTCTTTAGTGCCTACAGTGTGAATGGTCTTTTATTCAGACTCAGGTACTCCTTGTTAAATTCACAAGTTCCCAATCTGAATTATTTTGTTCCACATACACGATAAATTGGACTAAGGCGCTCCTCATCCAGATCAAGGGTGTCCATGCAGAGAATTAAATCAGAAATAATATATTCTGATTATAAAAAGAATAGCTGTTTTAAAATAAACTCGCTGCGAAGGAAAAACTAACGTGTGAACAGATTGAAGGCGAACTAATGTCATTGAAATGCTGATGGACCAGAGGAAAAAGGAGTTTAGCAAGTAAAGTGATTAAAGAGGGAATGCACAAAGCTTTGAGGCACCTACACCTGCTGCGTTGCAGGTCCCTGTTGCATCTCTCACCGACTGAGGCTGCCTTGCTCAGAAGCAAGTGGTTATGAGTGAAGTTAGGGAAAGAGAGGTGCGGGTATGGCTATTCCCCTCGTGTAAAGGGGTTCAATTTCTCTTTCAGAGCAGCCAGTGGACGGCCTTTCACGCCCAGGGAGGGTTTTTGTGATCTTAAGTACAACTGAGTTTGGTCCAGGCGTCTCTGGGCATCATCGAGGCAGATGCAAGGGAAGATTAAGAAGGGGGAACAGTCCAGGAAGATGCTGAATTCGGCTTCTCCTAGTGAATACTAATGCCTAAAAAATTTATAGATGGATGTGTTCATGTCTGAAGCAACTGCCGTACGGATTTGCTGATCGTGCAAGAACGGTATGCAAAAAGGGAGGAGGAGGAGGGAAAGGGCGGGTGGAAGAAAGCGACGGCTCTAGGACCCATGAGAGCCTTCCTGAACAGGAGGTGGGAATTCTCCTCCGAAGCAGCCCGAGCCCGAGCCCAACCTCAGAGCTCCTGCGGAGCCGGCAGAAAGAGCCGCGCACCCGGCCCCGCTCAGCCATGAGCCTGGCTGGGCTGTGGGTCGCCGCAGTGGGTAAGTACTCTGCTCCTTCTGCTCCCATCTCCCTGTGGTACAAACTCCCTCTGATGCCCGGGGGACTCTGACTTAATCCTTTGCCCATTCTCTTTTACCTTTGAAATCGGGAAAGCATTAGATTTCAAAACAGAGATAGGAGCTGGGGAGGAAAAGACCAGTATCAAACATCCCTAAAGTGGGTGATGTGGGAAGATAAATTTTGATGGTTATTGATTCTAAGTAAATTTTGTTCTCTGAAATGAATAGGTGATCTGTAGTTTTAGAAGGGCTTGAGCTGACTGAGGCTCTTATGCTGGAATCAGGCTCTGTCATTGTATTAAGGTTCAACATGAAATTAATAGCCCCTGTACCATTTTGGCTCTGTGATTACAGGATTGCTTTCTTTGGGACTATGCTGAAGAGATGGGAGAAAGTAATGCTCTAGGAGTCATGAAGGTTGCTTACAGGAAAAGGTGTATTTTGGAGGAGGTACTTTGTCCAAGGAGATGGATAAGGGAAATGGGTAACAGGAAAGAAGGTACCAAGACTAGGAAAGATGGTGTTATGATATCCCACCTAAACAGTGGTGCTCAGGGTGAGTTTTGAACGGAATCTTTGTGCTGCTCTGTTTGGCATTGTCAGCTTTGGTTCTAAAACATACCAAAAGGAATGAAATCATAGTAGGAGAGAAGGAGGGAGATATTAGGAAGGAAGCTGCAGTAGTAGGAGAGAAGTTGGAAAATGGCAGCATGCACACAAGCATCAATGGAAGGTAGGAGTGGAACACACTTACTGTATGTGCACTGTGGTGAAAATCGTATTATAAAAATTAGGAGAGACATGCTGAAGAGGACATGCTGAACTTCCCAGAGAAGAGAAGTTAGAATAGTAACCCCACTGCAGAGCAAGGAACATCATCTTGATCCTTAGACAAGGATCAGAAGACACTTCTGTATTTCTCAGTGCAACAAATCATATTGCTTCCAGACAGGAAGAGATGAGACAAACAGGTTTTGGGGAGCTAGAGTTTGCTCTTTCTTAACATGTATATATTTTAGTTTACATTAAGATATGCTGGGACATCAATTTTTAAGTAGGTTTTGTCATTTAGTTCTATTTACAATTGAATGCCAAGGCATAGCACAGAGTTTTTGGTTTCAGGCTTTTTCTGTCTTGTATCCTTTATCACCAAAGAGGCCCAAAAAAAGCCATGTGTCCCCACAGCCTATGTTCTTGTGCCATGTGGTCTCATCAAGAGCTGCTAAGTATCATCCATGTGCTTTTGGTGGAGTGACTTTCAACATGGGAGTAAGGTTAGTGTAAGGAACAGTCATTATAATCTCTGTATCTCCAAGTCTGTAATTTGAAGCATGATTGTATTAGAGCAGAGATTTAAAATAAAATTAAAGGTGTGTTTCAGAGAGAGCAAGAAAAGAGCTAGATGAGAAGCATACATTTTACAATCTCTGTCCAGTCTTATGCCAAAAATAATCTCAATCACCCAGGGAGAGACTTGGATACTGAGTGTTTAACTGTGTAGCTGCTGTCATGATCTTCACATGGGGGTGGTTTGTCTTGCTGGGTTATTATGGTCAGCTCTGCAGTCAACTATTTTAAAAACCACTTGTGTTTCCACTGAGAAAGCTTTCCTGGAGTAGATTCTCAGAGTGGCTTTATATTTCATTCTTTATTTGGAAAGCCCAGGGTCCTGATGATGAGGGAATTTACAGGTTCACTTCTGTTTTACTGGCTGGTATATGCGTTTCTAATGAGCTGTACTCTAAAAGGGTAGTTCGAGAGTTCCCATCCACTGAGAATTTTAGGCACATCAAAACACTGGAGGAGGTCAGAACTCATTTTGGTGTAAAAATCAAGACTCTATAAGAAAATTCAGGAAGTTAGAGAAAACAGGGAAAAAAAAACAGCACACGACCAACCAACAACACAACAAACAGAAAAGGATTCAGTGTACCAGTGTACATTGTTCTGTGTCAGGACAACATCACAGTCATTCTAAGGCTGAGGTAGCACCCTAGCCTCAGTTCTTGGGAGATGGCTAGGAAGGTGGTGAAAAAAGCCACCAGATGAATGTGTGGGAGAATTTCCTTTTCATTTGAAACACCAGCATTGCTTTGAGTCTTCATATGGGCTTCTTCTCCTTTGATTACTTGAGCTTAATGGAAGGGAGAGGCCAGTCCTCTTCCCTATGAAAAACTGAGTTGTGCTTCGCCAGATGTTTTGCTCTTGCTTCTGGGTGTGGAGTGCAAACTATTTGCAAAATTACAGCACAACATACACCCTGGGCAAACCTCAAGCCCCCTTACTGAAGCGTACTCATGTTTATGTCATTGCTCAGAACTTTAGCTATTGGAGTATAACTACAGTTCTTGAGATAATATTAGTAGAGGCATTTTGTCAAGTTTCTCTTTATAGCCCTTCCTAATAGTTGTAATAGAACTGTCATGGGATAGGATAGCTTATGTTTAATTTCAGCTGGAGAAGCAGTTATGGTTATGGGAAGGTTGACAGCAGGTTTAGGAGGAAAATGGCCAGCACGGCTGTGGGGTGTGGGCGTAGAATGGTATATCAGCATGGCAATGGTGAATGCCCCATTCCTGGCTACTATGCGTCCCTTGCATTTGTCCAACAAACTGTTTTCAGAAGTGCAAAAAGATTTTATCCCTCTCTCTGAGTTTGTCTGCATCTCAAGATTGAGCTGGCCTGTTTTATAAAGCGAATGTAAGCTGATTGAAGTTTAATCAGTCTACACATGCATGAAGACACATGTAGGAATACCTCATTTTGTCATAAACCAACTGAGAACGGATTCATGGACCTTAAAATAAACAAACACATCTATCTCACTTATGCAAACCTTTACTGATTTGTGTATCCTTTTGTCTAGAAAAGAGCATGCGAAGAGTGGAGGGGAGAGGGGCTGCATTCTCTTCTGCTTCTTCATGGAAGAACTCACTTATTTTGTTCTTCTTGTGCTTTCTTCTTTGTAACTCTGCTGGGTTAAAGTAGCATACAGACACAGTAGTGCTTTCAGTATTTTCACTTAAATAGGCCCAACCAGAATAGCACCAAATGATCCTTGAAATCTGACCTGGGAGATAAGCTCATGGTCCTCTATTGTGCAAATTACAGGTTATCTACATATACTGAGCCAGTCTGGATATGCAATTCAACGAACTCTGAAAAGTCAAGCATTGGGAAGGTACCTTGAAGTAAAAAAGACTGTGACTTCTTTTTAAGTCACAAACATTGCAATGTTGAAGATCCTTTGAAATACAGTCAAAAATGGGAAGATATATGTATGGGAGTCCAGTAGTAAGGGAGGACATGAAGGCAAGCACTGGGAATTAGTAAACTACATCAAGAGGAAGGACAGAAGTGGTAAATGTAGAAATCTGGTAGTGAGGTGTGTGTACTTTTACTTTAAAGCTGAAGAAAATGTCTTTTCAGCCATAGAAGTACATCTTTCTGTCAGTATTACGTAGTTTTACAGTTCCTAATTGGTCCGTTTGATCAAAGTTGGAGCAAAGGATGTCCCTCTTCAGTGATGTTTGAGAAGCATTCCTCTCCCACCCCCAGAGTCCATAACAGATACAGAGGGCCCATGTCTTCAGCCCGTTTATAAGTGAGATTGGGTGTGCACTGGCTGGGCTGGTGTGTAGAACTGCATCTATGGTGGATGTGTGACTAGAGAGAAATGTTCATCTTGTGTTAATTTTAGTGAAAAAATGCTGATGAGGTAACAATAAAATGCTTTATAAAATGGGCTAGGTTTTGAGCTGTTATATGCAGGAGATTTATGTGTGCACCGGTTAGTTCATGTTGAGAGATTCAAATGAGTCAAACTGTTTTAATATTTTGTTATTCAAACTTTTGTTTATAGAAGGCTTTTATATAAAAATCTTAAATCTTTATTTAAAAATCTTAAAACATGATTTAGTACCACATGTTTGGCTTGGACATGAAATACTGTAATTCAGTGCTCCCTGAAATGTGCTTGGGTTTGCAGTTTGATAAAACATCTGAAAATTTTTCAGGTTGACCTATGACAGTTTTATTTTATTTTATTTTTTAAATTTCTTTAGGCTTGCCAGTAACTTGGAAAATCCTGTATTAAAGCTGTTTTGTTATCTTGTAAAAGCACATACTGATTTGTACCTGGATTTGTGTATGCAGGTGGTTGTCCTCAGGCTGATGTTCATTGCTGCACATATATACAGCGGCTGGTATTGGTGTTTGTACCTTGAAGCTTCTTATTGGATCAAATTCCTCAGAAATGTAAAGAAACAAAGATAACATGATTTTTTTGCAAACCTTTAGTGAAAGCAGAAGCGCAAAGCAGCTGCTGAGAGGAGAGGCAGGTGAGCTCTTTCAGAAATAAATGGAGAGGAAGGAATCCATGGGGTTCTTAGTTAATGCAAATTGATAGATCTCTATGTGAGCACAGTTACAGCATGGAACATCTTGCCTTCTGTGTCTGGAGACTTTTATCTGAGACTCTTACAAGTAAGCATGATTTCTGTACTGAATGCTTAAATCAGAGGAGGAAAATAATGTCATTAATTATGTTAATTAATTGGATCAAGCTTATAGTCTTTTCCTGTCTCTCAGCATCAGTTCTTCCTCTCACAATTCCTCTTCCTCTCATTCCATTATAATTGCTCCCCTGCTTCACTCCTCTCCTGGAGTATAACAAACCCTGTGCTTTGATGTGGCCTGCCATCAGCAGGACAGGACCCACGTGTGCGCAAAGATGACACCCGTGGCAGGTATTAAGAGCAAGCCAGCTTGCAAAAGTGGTGAGTTGAGGTGTTTGATAGAGGCGAGTTGCAGCTGGTCTGACAAAAGTGCTCTGAGTGAAGAGTAGGGAGAATTGAGATCTAGTGTGAGAGAGGCAGCAGATCATACAAGTGGGCTATGTGCACACAGGAGCATCTCTTATTTGCCTCTTAAGTGATTCAGACTGTAACAATTTCAGCAGCAGGTCAGAGGGGCTGTGCCTGGGGGATGCAAGCTTCCTTCCTTTTTACACCCAATGTGCAAGAGGAGAGCTCCAGCTATAGGACCTTTATAGCAGAGCAAATGGAAATGGCATCATGGCCAGCCCAGGTCTCTATGAGGCCTAAGGACAACAACTCCCAAGCAAGAGGCAGTGTTCCCGAAGCATTTGCATTCCTGAGGTATGCTGTATCTAAGTGCTTTCCTTGAGCTGCTGTGCCTCCATGCTGCTGCTGCTTCCAGTGTGTGTGAGACCAGCACAATTGTTGAGCCCATGAGGAATAATGAAAACAAACAGAAATAACTTAAAAGGAAACAGAGATGACCATTCAGTCTTCCTCGCCTAGAAAAGACAACTCTGCCATATTTACTGTAGAAATAAAGAGCTTGGTATTTCAGTAAGATACTCATCCAGGTATATATAACCAGTCAGATTATATTTCTTTAGGAGAGGTTCAGGCTGCTTCTCTGTATGTGCTCCTTCAGATGAAGCTGGCTGGGAAAATGTGAAATGTTACATGATTCTGTACGATGTTTCCTTCCACTTGTCAGTGAAAAACTTGTTAAGGTTTTTAACTGGCTTTACAGAAGGGAAAGAAACTCCCTGAAAATGGCACTGAGTTTAAAGGAAGAAGAGACACCTATTGACACAGCAGCTCATCAGAGATAAAGGTAGTTGAGAACGAGAGTAAAGTATTAAAATAAAAAGCTGAAGTTTTTCCAAAAAGCACAGTTGTATCCTTGCCACTCAACTTTTGCCCTACATAATGGAAGAGCCATGTCTGTTAATAAGACATCACAGATTTTCAGCTAATTGGTATTTGAAATCCCATAAGCTTTGGCAAATCAGCCAAGAATTGTGTGTTTATTCTTGCATTTCAGTTGCTCACTTAGGGTTTTTCTTTTTCCAGAGTATGGTACAGCATGTGTTTGAGGGTAGAGACAGACAAACTTTCTTGGGCTAAAGCACCCACACCTCTCCACTGTCTCTGTGTTTATGGAGATAGATGTTTAAACACTGAGAACATAGGATTGATAAAGTAGAGTGAGAACCATCTAGGAGGTGAAACAAAGGGATGTGATAGTGTTTTGAAGAGCAGAATAAAAGTGCTGAGGGCAAGAAATTTCAGTTCCTACATTGTCATAATGAAGAGTTTTTGTGCCATCCAGGAGTCCTACAAAACCCCAACTGGAACTTTTTACCCCTTGAATCAGAACTGACCCACTAACTGAAGTCTTACCGGAACCTAAACGTGAAGTGAGCCAAACAGGTTACTATTGGTTCACATTCACAGTTCACTGAAATGTTGCTTCCCACAGCAGAGATGCCATCAGCACAGGAACAACCTTGAACTGCCTGGGCTTCTGAGTAGATTTGCATCCAGCTTCTACCTCCCCACAGGACCCTTACAAGTGCCTGCTTCCACACATCTGGTTTGAACTGCTCTGCAGCTGTGACCGGGACCTTTTTCTACATGCTGAGGGTGAACTCTGAGTGCCGTGCTGGGAGGGGATGGGCAGTATTTTGGATATGAACTATCCCAAGGGTGCTCTGTAAATGTCTGCTAGACCTGTGACCTGGTTTTTGACACTTGCACAGCCCTCCTGCTTGTGTAGTGGCATCTAAGTTTCTGCACCACCGTGCCTAACTCCCTTTCCTGCTCCTCCATCACAGGGCAGTAATTTTCCATTCCCCCTTGTAGCTCTTGGCCTTGGGGGGCAGGAGGAAACTGTGGATACGCAGAGAGGACAGGAGGTAAGAACTCTCTTCCAGTGGAGAGGGTGAGCCCGACCAGTGTGGTTCAGCATTATCGAAACAAATGGTTAGGAGCTGTCAGCCTGAATCTGAACAATCACAGGGAAAGCTGAATTTAAACTGGAATGGAACTAGAGAAGTGATTTGCCTCCCTGTATAGTGCATTTGGCAGTCTCGCAGTACCTGGTGTCTTGACTAATGTTTTAGGTAATGTAAGGAGCCTGGATGATTATATTTATACATGTTTAATATCATAGATGTCTTGATTTTTTTGGATTTTGTGTTTCTGTTGTTATATTTAACTGCAATTTTGTTTTTCCGAGTATGTGTTTTTTATAATTTCCTTTTTTTCCTACTGTGCTCTAAGTCATTAATACACTTTTGCCACTTTTACTTTAAATAATGGATGACTGATGTGAAATTTCCGTGGCCTCTAACATGTTTTTGGAGTTTGCTCTATGGCATTTTGGTGTGTAGTGGATATATGCTGGAATCCAAATCTCTTTATATTAGTAACACTTTTAAAGTCTGTAATTCACAACAGGAGAATTTTCTGTGTTTACAGTCACTACAGGAGCCCAAATAGCATTTAAAATCTCCGAAAGAAGCTTTCTTTAACCCCATGCAGGCTAGCAGCTTAGCCTAGATTTTAATGAGACTTTGGACTTTCCAATTCTTATAAGCCCCAACAGTATATTCATTGCAGAATACCAACTATTACTATTTTTTCAAATTTCCTCAAGTCCCAGATGCCTCCTTCCCTTTTAAGGTCTATCGAGTTGTTAGCAGAGTTTAAACTTTTCCAGAGTTTGACAGATTGTGTTTGTTCCTCTGTTGCAGTCCCAAAGAAGAAATTTGAAAGTCAGTAAAACTTACAAAAATAGCCTTGTGAATTAATGGTAAGCAAAATGAGGTGAATAAACCATGCTGGCTTTTATTTAGTTACTTCAAAAGAACTTGTGTTCTGGCTATTCAGGATAGAAAAACAAGAGACTTATGAAGATGTAGCTCTTTTCACCTCATCTGAAGCTCTAGTTTATTTGCTCTGATTAGACACAAGCATTTAGCTTCCCCTCTAAATGCTATTTTCGTTTTTGATATGCCAATAAGTTTCTGATAGGGCTTTTTTTTTTTTTTTTTAATTTTATTTCTACCTCTACCTTTCTACTTTCCAAACATCTTTTTTCCTCTCGTGTGCCTTCATGTGTGCATGAAGATTAATGAAAGGAAAAATATTTGTTTTCCTGATGGAGAATAATTTATTTCACTTATTTTAGGACCTGAAAACATATGCAAAAAAAGCTTTGCTTTAAATAATCTCTCTTCCACATTTGTTGTCAGTGGATACAGTTATCCAAAACTGTACAGTACTCAGGGGTTGCTTGTGACTATTTGTAATAATGTTTTAAATATATTTTCAATATATAGATTACCATTTTGTGGCACTTCTGTGGCTTGTGATTGTATAGGCTATCAGCTATGGCAATACTAGCTAATGGTTATTTTTAAGGTAAGTTTCAGTGGAATTTACATGCACTGCAGTACCAGCGTACATGTAGAGTAAGCTACAGAAATTATTTCATTACTGATAGAAACTGCTATGTGACTGCACAAAGGAGGATTGACAACAGCCCACTCTGAGAGCACTGTGAGGTACCTTAAGTCAAGTAAATGTAGAGTTTTGAATGTAGAAGTGCTGATTCTTCTGCTGGCTTTCTTAGGGCTCTTGAGACTGAGTGAATGTGAAAAAGTTCAACACTCAGGTAAGGTTTAGCTCAGCTCTCTCTCTTGCCCACCTCAACCTCTCCTGCCAATCTCCAAGGCACAATCTGGTCTCATCTGATCTGTGTCAGTCAGGATGTAGGGATGCTTTGGAACAATCTAGGTTAAAAGCTAACTTTCTTTTTTATACATCATTTCACTGGTCCAGTTGTACTGTGACCACTGTGCTGGTAAAATTGAGGAGATGATGATTGCTGGTTGAGGACAGAAAGAGAGTTGGTCTCCCAGTGCTGCTCATTTGGTGCTTGTTTTGCAAAACTCTTAAGCTGATGTTGTGTTTTTGTTTGTTTGTTTGTTTTCCTAGTCATTGAAATAAGTGTCTTGTGGAAGTAACCCCTAGTGTGAATACCTGAAATTAGATGATGAGAATACACCCTCACCTGGTTTAGTGATGTATGCTTTCCATTCAACTCCAGAGGAACAAGTGCTAGGTGTCACCCTTGTCAGGTCAGTGTCGGTGAACTGACATCCCTGTATGAATTTGTACCACTGTGAAAATACTACAATCCTGTTCTGCTAAATAGAAAGCATTGTTGTTAGATATCTGGCTCGGTTAATGAAAAATTTCTTATTTTTGGACTTCGTTAGCTTCTCAGCTATCAAAACTTCAAACAATTGAGGTGACATACAATTCAGACTAGTAGACTGAATCCCATCAGTGATGCTACAGTACTGAGGAATAAGAGGTGCGCCATGTTGTTGTGAGGCATTCATGTCTCCCCTTACCTCATCAGGCAAAATAAGCTGCTTTCAGCCTTGACCCAAACCATTTACAGACTGCTGATAGAAGAGGTGCTCTGAAATGACTGAGGACAGGACTGAATCTGTTCTGAAGACAGGGAGCTGGGGTTTACATGTATAGTACAAGTGGAAGACAGCAAAATAGTTTTGGGATCAGGCTTAAATTTTACACGACAAATGTTTTATATACTGTACTATGCACAGAAATACTTTCATGAGTTTTCAAAAAAAATAAATAAAAATTCAACAACATTTAAGAATACTATTAAGCATATCTTTTTATTCCCAGTGACCCAAACACACAAAGGAACAAAGAACAAAACTGATGATAAGTAACAGCCGAAAGTGCCACGCTTTTAGTCTTTTTGAGCTTGGCAAAGGGTAAATGTATAGCATGAACAGGTTTTCTGGTACCTAACCTCTACAGACTCAGGTTTCACATCACAAGATAGGGTTAAGTATCATCAAATTAAAACAAACATATTTATGAGCCATCTGGTTTCTGAGTCTTTCCAGTTTGTGTATTCTATCCTGGGTAACTATTAAGCAATTTTTGTTGCTGTAATTTTCATGTCATTACATGGCTCCAGAAACTACATGTTTAAGAAAAACACTGTAGAGAACTAGGTTCAGAATAGAATTATAAGCACTGGCAGCACTGGATGCGTCTGTCATTTTTTCAATTGTCCTAATGTATTACTAAAAGCAACTGTACAAAATAAATCCATTTTTTCCTTTTAATGTGACTTTAAATTTAACTGGAACTAGAAGCTTATAATATTTTAACTCTTTTACAAGATGGTAAGGGAGTTAGATTTCCTAGGGTTGGTTTCTCGTTCTGCCACAAGCTTTGCATATGGCTTGGGGAAGGCTACTTAGTCTTGGTGCTGTAATCCTCATCTTGTTTTACCTATTTTATCTCCTTTATTCAGATGAGATGACACATAAAACAGTATGTTCTAGTTCCTTGAAATAAGTCCAGTGTACAGAATTATTTTTATTTATTAGCTCTTTTTTAATGAAGTGCAACTAAGGAGAATTTATAACACAATTTCAGTGGAAATTTAAATGTGTTACTTTGGAAGAAAAAATACATTCTTTTGCATTGGATGTTGGATTACTGATGAGAGTTTTTTGACAATATTGGTGGAGGAAATAGAGGCGTTCTCCTTAAAGGTGTGCATTTGTATTACTTTTCTATAATGTATCTTTATCTGCTCCTGAGAAGGCACAGCACTGATGAATGGATGTGAAATCTCCTCTTGTTCCTCTGGTGATGTGATTGATATTCTGAATACCAGCTTTGTCATTTCTGACACTGAGTCAAGTTTCAGGCCCTAATTTCATCTTGGGAAGAATGAAAGAAGAGCTATAGCTGCTGTTGTTGGGTTTTTGGTACAACCAAATGCCATTGCTATCTAAAAGTAACATATTTTTGAATATTAACTGAAGTGCAGTAATCAGGTTCCCTTTCTCCATCACCTTCATATTTTTGACAAAGCTGTGTGTTAAGCATCATCAGTTTTCTTAAATTAATTTTGTTTTTGTTAGTCTTGGAACCTTTCTGACTCTTGCCTGCTATGAAGAGCCATTCCTGGTCCCTCTGCACCTTTTTTGCCCTACTGCATCTTGCTCTTTCTCCGTGGTTTGGTATCTCTTCCGCACAGTGTGTAGGAACACCTGACAGGCTGAGCTCAGTGAAGGATGCACTGGTGTCTCTAGTTCTTGTTAGAAGTGCATAACTTGTGTCTGTGTTTCCCTTACATATGGCATGAACTTTGAGGGAATGCAAAGCAGTCTCTTGATGTCTTTAGTTCCAAAGCTCAGATTCTCAGATGTCTAAAGAAGAAAGACAAGTGCACACAAAGAACAGAGCACACATTACTTAGGGTGAGTGTGATCTGGAGGTGAACATTGCTTCTAGAGAATGCTAGCCATGATATAAATAAGATGTTTGAAATCTTGACCACCGAACAGTTAAATGCCCTGCTGAAATTTGTACTTGGTTTCAAATTCCACCTTCTTAGCTTCCTCTGAGTGTTTGTTTGACTGCTTTCCTCTTTTGGAGGCCAGCTGGTGATGAGAGGCTTAGCTGTGAGGAAGCCCATTTGGGAATCTCAGCTGGCACTGGCAGACTCAATGTGTTTGCTGGCAAAGTTGAGGTTGCTGGCAACAATTTCTAGCTGAGGCTGTGAGGAAGATGTTTTCAAGGTGTTTGACTCTGGCCTGGAGCTGATGGGACCATGCTGGGGAGATGATAGTAGGTGAAGGTGTTTGTCCACCTTCCAGATAACTTCATCCCTTCTTCAGAGGCATGGGCCTGGGCACTTCATTGTGTGCCTCTGGCGCATTGATGTGGCGGTGTAGCAGTGGCCGTGACTGCCTTCAAATCTCAGTGCAGGCCTCTCTCTGCCCAGCATGCTGCAGCTTGTTCCCTTGCAGGGTTCTGTCAGTGAGGCTTTATTAACATCCTGGGAACCGAACTGGCTTTTTATCATGCCTCAGAGTAGCTTTAAGGTCCAGCCTTCCTCTGGGTAGAAGACAGTAAAGTAGGAAATCACTGTTCGAACAATTGTTGTTTACCCAGCCCTCCCAAGATGGTGTGATAGAGAAAGGTGCAGTAACGGATTCTGTATTGAATACTTCAGATGGGGTTATGGAACGGGTTATGTGGCTCTCTTTTTCTTAATACAAAATGCAAGTGCTTGGCAAAGCTATTCCTAGGTAGAGGGCAATGCAAACGCTTCAACATCTGCTTCCAAAAGAATATCTTCTCTGCTATTGACTGCAGCTCCCTCAGAGTGCATCTGTTGTGCATGCTCTGTTGCCTTCTCATTACTGTAAATGGAGTTCATCCTTTACTTGCAAAGAAGCTGTGGCTTTTATTGATGTGGCATTGGGGTGCTTCTGTTATTTACAGAATGTGTCATTTACAACTTTGTGATGCAGTGGCTGCGATGGGGAGCTGGCACAGACAGGACAGTGGTTTGAGATGTGTGATACTGTGAGAACTCTGGAAGAAGCTCTGGTTGAGCACTGAGAGGAGACTGAAATGACATCAGTGATTTTTTTCATATTGCTGTCCCCTTCACTGGGACAATTTCTAGTGGAGTACCATGTTGGCAGTGGGAACTCTGGACAATCATATATAGAAATAAACAGTACTACTGAAACATGGATTTGGTCTTTTACAGCTCCAGGCTCTTTGTAACTGAACAGCTAAAATAAGGTGCTGGGTGAGCATCTGAAGTCCGAACATGATCTAAATGTACAGAAACTCTGGCAGGTTTGCTGTATTTGGTGGGGATAATGAGCCAAAGAACCCATTTACTGTCTGATAGCTTATTTCTATCTTGAAAGAGTGCACTCAAAGTGTAGGAACTGTGCAGAGTTTAAGAAACTTTCAGACTGTTTCTGTGTTAACCATTGAAAGCTACATGCCACTGTGAGGCATTTTATCACCTTGCAAGCTCCCTTACGTAAGGGATTCCACACTGATATACTGCACTGTGGGCAGAGCCAGGCTTGCTTTAGGACTTGTGATTCAGGCAGTTACTGAGGGCCAATAGAAAAGAAAAATGCACAAGCTCTTGACTTCTTGTTTGTTTTACTCATTGTGCTGGCTCACATGTGCTGGGTGGTATACTGGGAGTAAAGAGCTAGGGCTCTGCTGTTCATCTCAGCTCACTCGTTCAAGGGCTTAGTAGAAATCTTATTTTTCTCCCTTGTGTGGACTAATCTGGAGTGACTTCTTGCCAGTGAAGAAACTCCAGCTGCAGGCCAACAACAGTCAGTCCATGATCTTCAGGGACTCTCTACTGGGATACGTAGCATCTTTCATAACTGTATGATACAGACCTGGTTAAAGTGAGTAATTAGTGAAGGGAGCTGACGGTCTCATACTGCTTCTCCGCTAATCACTTTCAGAAAGTGGGCATTCTTCTCATGACTCCAAAAGTAAGTAGTACTTAAGAAGGTAAGTGATGGTGGAGCAGGTCTGGACTCCAGCAGCCACAATGTTTCATTAACTCTAGTAAAAAAAATATTTTTTGTTTTCTCTTGAAACAAACAACAGAGACTGAGTTGAGCTATCCAGAAAATTCAACTTCCTCATGTTGTGTGTTTGCCACCAGTGGTTTTTGTATGCCTTTCTCTTGTGTGCATGGACACTTAACAGATGTACCCAGAAATGGTTGTATTCCCTACTGCCTGCAAATGAAATAGCTCAGGACTGGTAAGAGGGACTGTCCTCAGTCATTTTCTTTCAAGCACAAATAGTCCATTAATGTTGAATCAATTTATCCATGGTCTGAAAGGAAATCAGAAAACTTCCCAAGAATCTCTGTTGTTGTAGTTTTTTTTTTTTTTTTTAAAAAAAAAATATTTTATTTTTCAGTTGTTCATTCTGTGTTTCCCTACTTTGATGTCCTTGCACTGATTTCATACTTGGGTGTTTTTCTTGTGTGATGTTTTCATCTTCAGCATGAAGATGAATCAGGCTGAAAGTTCTTTGAAAAAAATGAATGAGAGGCCCCCTTGTCTTAAAATGGACCAGATCAGTGCTGTTATAATCTAGCAATCAGTCATTTAGGTTTTCTGCTACTCATTCCCATCCATAACATTGTCTGGGTATGAGAGTTGTGGTGTATTTTCAAAGTCCAGCTTAGTGTATCAAAATAGCCAAATAGTCTTTGGATGTGCCGTTGTGCTAGGATAATTCATACAGTTGTCAAACCATGAAGTTCATCCTTGTAGTAAAGAAAGACACTCTTCCTTAGTAAGGAACAGATTCCTAATTTTGTCATTACTATTTTGGCACTGAACCCAAAGTGGTCCTTTAAGGGAAAAAAAAAAGGGGTCACTATATTTAAAGACTTCCTGTCAAAAGTAAAATAAAAGCCCTCCTATGAAATGTCCCCATTTAACTGCTTTCCAGTTGGGAAGTGTGGTACAGTAGACCAAGGAGCTTGTCACTCTACACCTTGTTCTCTGGAAATCAAGAAAATTAGTAAAACGAAAAGCCAAGATAAAGAAATATCCTTAGAGACATAATCATTCTTTACAACAAAAACTTCTGTCTTCTGTGTTCTGATTACAGTGGGATCATCTGGCTATCATCTTCACTTTCTTTTATGTTTCCTTACTGGGAGGGAAACAAATGAAAAAAAATGAAATGGCAGTGACTACTCTTCTATTTGCAGAAGTTCGGTTTCCTACCAAAAGAGGACTGGTGTAATTCATCAATCTTGCTTATGTTGTTCCAGGCCATGAGCAAAAACTGTGTCATGTTTTTTCAACGCAAAGGTGATTTTTTTGGATCCAAAAATAAAGTTCAAAATTTGGCACAAGTGACAGAAATGTCTTTGAAAAGAAGGAAACAATTTGCCAAACAGCAGCTTAACTTATCCCCGCCTTTTGGTCCATTCAGGAAGTCGTGGATACCAGGGGTCTCCCACCCACTGAGAATTGGTTCTACCAAGTTCATTCCTCACAGTGTCAATCCCAACTGCAATTTGAAAAAAGACTCTGCACCTCTTACTTTGTGCTGGCTGCAAGTTAAGGTATTCATACAGGAGAGGCATCTTGCAACTAGTAAATATTTAAACAGTGTTAGCAAGCTTAGCCCTAATCCTTTCCATAAGAGAACTTGCAGATTTTAGGAGACTACACAGATTTACCTCCCTCCAAAGGCCTGGCTTTCATGCTCATCTGAAACAGTAAGCAATGAAAACATCACTCTTTTTAATGTTCAGCATACCATCAAGGCTCCATACTTATTAAATTGTCTTGTTATTAAGATGATTGTTAATATTGGTGCTGTGATTGGAGTTAGCATCCTAACAACTATCTGCATGGATTCATTTCCTGATGACAAGTTTATCTTTTTTTCCTCACGGTCCCTGATATTTCATTTTTTTTTTCCTAACAGTTTTTGCCAACTTCATGAGGCCTAGTACATACTGTATCCTACCAACTGCCTTTCTTACATGCCTCTGTGTCCTGAAGTTGCCATCTAATTTGGTGCTGCTTTAACTGCTGTCTCTTGCATCTGCCTTCTGTAGCCTGTTTTGTAGCTAGGCACAGACCTGCTCTCTTCCACACAGTGCAGCTGGGCCCACATGAATAAGGCCATAGCAGTGTGGCACAAGGCACCTTGTGTACCCAGACTCTTCCTTTTTTGTAATTTCCTCTGGGTTCATCTTTTATTTCTCTGGGCTGCAGCACACCCTGTCCACAGGGAGCAGCCTTAGTATTTTGGGCTCTAACACTCTACTTCTAAGACTCAATTCATACTCTAATTCTAGAAGGGTGTATTGTGATGATGCAAAACTACCATCTAGTAGGCCTCCAACTCCATTTTGTGTCTGCTAGGAATTTGCTAAGAACTGCTGTACACCTTTGCTTTGCATAATTGTGTTTTCACAAGGTAACTTTGAGACCCCAGAATATGGCTCCTATTTTTTGTAGGACTGTAGTCAATTTGGAACAGTTATGTCTGTAGTTTTTTATTTATCCCTACCTATTCTTCAGTCCCTCAAAACCATCTAGAACTGCATCAGTGTGTTGTGCTCTCCCACAGGCTCACAGGCATCTTGTGTGTGTATACATATATGTGCATATGTGTATATATACACACACAAATGGAAAACTAGTTATTCCTGTCAAACTTAAAACATGTCCTTTCTCCCATCTTTCATTCTTTCTTTCCACCCCCTTCCAATTCACGTATTATGGTGAATAGTGATGAATATGGTAGCCTAACTTGCAGGATTCCTTAAAAAAATCAGTAGATGTCTGATTTAGGGAATCTGTGTTCCCCTGATTTTTAGCTTATGCATATGTGCTTAGCATTTGCATTTTCATTTCTCTGTGTTGATTATTATGTTTGGTCTTCACGATCCTGGTTTGTCTTTTCATTGACATCCTTTCTACCCTTGTCTCTTCATTCAATAAGTGGGAATGCCCTGGACAGTGGTTAGGGTTCAATGCAGATTACCTGGAAACACTTTTCACTGCAGTTAACATAGTGATCAACCCAGTCTCAGTTGAATGGATGTTATGGGAACTCTTTTTCTTCCAGATTTGTTAATTCCCCCTTTGTTGGCTCTGCCAGTGTAGGGCTAGGTTCCTCTGCACTCTCTTTACAGATGGCAGCTTTGGCACTAACAGCATAAATCCTAGATAACTCAGAGTGTTTTTGTAATAGACTAGAGAATTTAGTCCAGGGTCTGGATCATGAAGAATGTAAGAGATACTGCCAGAAGATAAAGGTTTTAATCTTATACTTTTCTCCATCCTGGTTTAGCCAGAAGGGTTGATCACTACAACAATCTATTACTGCCATGTCAGAGGTTTTTAGCAAATGTTCAGAGGTACAAAATGGACTGGTGACAAACCAATTCACCATGTGGCACTGGTGATAGGATTCCTTTTGGCCAATTTGAGATATTTAGTAGATTAGCAGTTTAAGATAGTCTTTTAGGCTCCTCCTATCATATTTTTCTCTATCTGTTGACTAGCTTAGATTTAACACCCAAGTCTTAGTTGGCTGAAGTCATAAATCCCACTCTTATTTATTTACCAGACAATTTATGGTAAGAAATAGTTTAATCTCTTAACGGTACTCTTATGCATCCCACCTTTTCACAACTTATGCCTATGAAAACAAAATTTTGGCTTGAAGGAGTTGGAATCTCTCCTGGAAAGGAACTTGGCAGATACTGAGAGAAGACTTGTGGCAGTACTTCCATATTTTCCTGGCGGTATTGAAGAGAAATTGTAGAGGATGGAATCTTCCATGCTGCTGCACAATAGCTACTGCCAAGGCACTAGTGGTAGGCATAGATGAAGCTGAGCAAAAAAAAATCCTGTACTCATGGTCTCATATGAAAATATAATTTGAGAGAGAGAACTCTTTCTGACAAGGGAAAACCACAAGACCACAACCTGTGATACAACTGCATAAATCTGATCTGTTAACTAAAAAGCTAAATAAAAATTGAAATACTGGTGGTCAGAGTGAAAAGTAGGATGAAGCAAGTTATTATGAAAAATAGGCTTGGCACTGGAAGGGAAGTTTGCAAGGTCAGTATGAACTGCATTTCCCTGATATTAGAATCAGTGGCACACCTATTAATAAACTGTGCCTAGCATACAGACTGTAAACAAGCATACATAATGATCAGATTGTTGTAATCACAGATACAATGAGTCCTCTCAGAAGAAACAGAAAGTGCAAAGGTTGTATGCTTCTGAAATCTGCTGGCCATGGATTGACCTAGAAGGTCCCTGACAAAAACATTAAGTTTCTTATTCTTTTTTATTATACATGCATCGGATGAATGCCACTGGGAAAACAAGGAGCTTGCTGCACTAGCACTTCCTGGTCTGTTCCCTGGAGACCTTGTATCTTCTTTAATATCTGTGACATGCAGTGGGTAGTAAAGTATGCAATATCAACAAATAAACGAAGTAGGGGGATGGTTGGACCAGATGATCTTGGAGGTCTTTTCTAACATTTAATGATTATTTGATTCTATAATGAATGAATAAAAAGAAAAGCTCTATGAAGGAAGAACGTGTTTTTTATATATATATTTAGCCAAAAATGTCTCAGTAGTAGTTTTCTGCCATGCTTTGGAAAGCTAATGGAGTATGTCATTGTGCAGGTATGGTTTTAAGTTGGTAGGTAGGATGCAACTCTAGGGTGTTAAAGACTGAAGAGCGGTGAGGAGCTATAGGGGTTGTTCACGTGGACAAAGCCGTTATTTTCTTCAAAGAAAGAGATGAGTTTAGGACAACCTTTTATTCCATGAAACATTGTCTTTTTAACTGTATTCCTATTCTTAATTAATCAAATTTAGTGCTGTTTTCCACTATTTTGTTCAAGATTCCAATCAGGATCCAGCATATCTTTTGTTTCCCTCTTTACCATTTTTAAACATTAAGAAAATCCCCGTTGTCTTTTCGTTTTCAGAAGCTTTCAGTGTTTCAACACTTTCGAAAATGAACATTAGGGCAGAAGTACCATCAGTCAGTTTGCAAAGGACTTTGGGGTTCTCTCTCTCTCCAGGACTCTTGATTTTAAACTGTTTATTATGCCTGAGAAGGTAGTTCTCTCACGTATTTATGTGGCATACATGTACAATTTTATTTATTTCTTTTTCTTTTTCTCCTAAATACAAAACCTACTGTTAATGGAATATTTGACTTTCCAAAATAATTATTGAGAACCTTATGATATGTATTTAGTAAATGGCTGCATATTGATTCCCTCATGTTGTGCTGTTTAATCTGTTAATCCACGTGCCTTCAAATCATGCAGGACTGAGGTAGCAGTGGTGTAATATTGCATGTCATTCACTATCCTTTTTCCTCTTATGCAGTCTAAACAGAATTCTAATGTCATAGAAGCTTGCCTCACACCTCAAGTGTCCTGGAAAGGTGTGTACCCAGGAGCTAATTGCAGAGACAGATACACCAGTTGCCGGTTCACTGGATATCTGTTAATAATTCGATACTTCTAACCTGGCTGTATGACCTCAGGTTCTCTTTCTTCTCTGTATTAGAGAACATCCATTCACTTCTTTTATTTCTGTATTGTGGTTATTTTATTGCTTATCTATACCCTTGTGGTTATATGATGTATATCACTGTCATATGAGAATATAAGCTTCAACCGTGACTCCTTAAAATCAGTTGAGGAAGTTTTGTGCATGTATCAGACAAGAAAATGTCTGGGGGATTAATCCAAAATGTTGGTAGATTTGACAGGTAGTGCTTTGTCCTTTTTCTGTGCTTACAGCTATTACGTATGTATAAAGTAGATATTGGAATTGTGTCAGCCACTGAGGTGCAACAAAGTACTGAGTGTCGGATCATTACAAACTGCACAACATGGAAATAGATGTTGATTCTTGCCTGATGTGAAGCAAGTGAATGTTGAATTCTGTTCTGCAGCATGCCACCAGAGAGCTTTAAATTGACCTGGATTAGTTGAGACAACACCTACTATACGTTGTGACAGCAGTGTCACAAAAACAGATAGAGTTTACATGGAAGCAGTGTTTTAGAAAGCATTTATATTAGCAGAAAGACCCTAAAATAAGGAGACATAACTGCAATGCATGTTAACATAACTGAGTAAATTTGTTCTTAGGCTGTCATAATCTACAATTCCATAAAGAATAGTTTCAGAGAGCACAGAAGGTCTTTATGTGTAACGTTGTTTCTATGTAATGTAACAAAAGTACCTTCTAAGAATAGAGATCATAAATTTTCTTAGAAGCATGCTGAAAGACAGGTACACTATTAAATAATTAAGGTTTAATGTAAGTTTGAATTGCTGCTGTTGAAAGGGATTACGCTGCCCTCTAGCTCCAGAAGCATCATGTAAGGGGAATGCCCCATCCTTTCTTTCCCCACCCACAGGCCTGCCTCTTCCTCCCAAAATAAATGTCTGAATGATGGAAACAACAAGTTTAAATAGAAGACTTGGAAATAAAGTTATTCCCAGCAGTGCACACACTTCTGGAGAAAATGGCACCATGAGAAACATAAGATGATCTGATATAGAAGTTCAAGAGGGTATTTTATGAAACTGGCTAACTGAAAGTCCTAAAACTTCCAAACATAAAAATGTAGTGTGCCTAGCACTATTTAATTGCTGAATATTTAATGAAAGAATACATACCATTGTGTGAAAACATGATGTAGCATGCAGTCAGAAATCTCCGATCTCTGCTTCAGTGCGCAACTTATTACTGAAGCTTCTAACTTTTGTCGGTGTAGCTGTTGCCATTATAAGCAAATATTGAAGTTAAGAAATATGTAGCCAATTCAGGAAACTGCATTAAATTCCTAGCTGTGTTAGCCTGTAGTGGGTGTTAGTTTACTTGAAATAAGCAGGAAAGATTTCCTTTTATTAGCTGTTACTCCACTTTATGAGCAATTGAATTGGAATAATTCCTAACCAAATGCATCTGGGTAAACTTAAATTTTCATAAATTAAATGACACACTGAAAAAAAGTAAAGGCAACATTTATTCTCAGGTAGTTCAAACAAGGCTTTCTCTTCAGATGAGATCCTCCAGATGAGGCTTTATCTACCTCCCTAATTTTCTCAGGGTGCAGTGATAGGATAGTTGTTAACAGGTCTGTGAAGATGAGCGTGTGTATGTATATATGTATATAGATATGTATATTTTAAGAGCTGCTAGGAAAACCTGAGTTTGAGTCGACAATGGAAAGCAATGGTTCAACTGTGAGTTATAGATATGAAGATTCAGGGATCATTTTAAACAAGATCCATGCTGCCTATACTGTCCAACCATTATGCTAAAGAAAGGATGAAAGAAGAGTTTTTAACGTTATCTCCTGTTCACCCCAGCTGAGTCATGTTTTCATCATACTCGGTGCTTTTTTGACAGCATCAGGTCTGTCTGTGGTGGCACAGTCCAAGTTTTAAGTGGCAGATGCCAAAGTACTGTGGTTTCATTGGTTTTAAATGCACTTAAAAAACCTTGGCTGAGATCTCCAAAAGTATGTGTCTTAAAAGAGACTTAGACCACACTGGATGTTTCTAGGAAGCAGAAGTCATTTAACCGTCCCTGGATTTCTGATATAACAGGGCTCCTTAATCTCTGTGTCAGTGGAAGTCCATCCCAGCCTTGCCTTTTTTATGTATTATTATTTTTTAAAGAAAAGTTATGTCTATTACGAAGAGGATCTCTTTCTCATGGTTTATCAGTCCTAGTGAGCAGGAACGTATCTCGAGTCCACTTTGGAGTGACTTGTCATTGGATATATCAGTGTAATACTTCAGTCCTGCAACACTGGGATTCATCTCACCTAGGCTGTCCAGAGAGGACACAATTCTGTCAGAAATCCACAACTGGCATACATGCAATGAACTGAGGAGCGGCTTCAGATCAAAGGCAAGCAGCCATCACTTTCAATCTCTTGGTAAAGGATTGATGAAAAACAATTCTTTCTGTGTTAACCTGGTGATATGATTTTACTAGCTGTTTCATTCCTTTGATGATTTCAAAATTTGATTGTTTAAGACATCGCTGTTAACCCATTTAATGTATTGATCTCAAATCTTGTGACCTTCACTATAGTTAAATATTAATTAGTTTAGAGAAGGTAAACTAGTTTTGTCCTAATAATGCATTGGTTTGTTCTTAATATTTCCTTGCTGATTTTTAGAAATAACATCTATGCAGACTGCATAGATCTGTTTTGTATATTCTTTATTCTTTCAAACCCAGAAGCCTTGAGGAAAAATGTATTTTACCTTTTGTATTTGAAAGATATTTCACTCTCTTTAAATTAAATTATCTGTTCCCACCTATTGCACGATACTTGAAACAGCAGTGAAATATCACCCCATAAGTCACAGTTTTCTCATTGTAAAATCCCCAATGAACTAATAACAGGCAATTATCTGCAAACTGCTATTGGCTCATTTCAACAAGTCTTTTCAATACATCAGTTCATGACCATAAAACCAGGTCCTTAATGCACTATGAAGTGAGTTAACAGAAATGTCCATATAAATATGAAAAGCAAAAACATCTGAAAAAGCAAAATCTGTGTCCAATATAATAAGAGAGTTTTAAATGACTCATCATAGTCATGTATTCAGAGACCTGGGTGGAGGTCAAAAGCTTTTAACTGATTTTCACCAAAGAAGCCTGTTAAATTTAATCCTGAAATGGTTGTGAGTGCATACAGCATGCTGGGAGCTAAACAGAAGGAATGCTGCAATAGTGTCAGACTGCAGGTGGGAAACAACACTGGAGTGTTGCCTACACTTCAGTAGAGAGGTGAAAGGCTTGTACACATCAAAGTCTTTTCTATGGAAAGCATATGAAATATCTAACGCAGCCCAGAAGAATACATCAACGCTCTGTTGCTTGAGAATATCTAGAACACCTTGAAAAATGTTGCTGTGTCACTGATGGTAAAGCAGCATTATAGCCTGATATCTTCATGGCTTTCCATCTGGTTTGGTGTTCACATCAGACTACTTGAACTTGAGTGACAGCAGTATAACCTGCCAGGGAAAGGAGGAATCAAATGTGTGACTTACTGACAGGAGATTCACTGGAGCAGCCCAGCATGCTGCAAGAAACATAGGATTATAGGACAAGTTGGATCCCTTGGGTCACTGAGTATAGCCTGCCAGTCCCAGGCAGCCCTGTCATGAAAACTTAGATGGGAAGCTACCACAGAACATTCAACTTGTGGTCGCAGTGCTGGAAAGGCAAAAAAAGCCAGAGCTGACTATGATGCAACACTCTCAAATCTGTAAGAATGGAGCTGTCTTAGGAGCTTTCTGATCCAGGCCAAGCGTAGAAACCAAGGGTTCATTTGATCTCTTCCATATGCCAGTTGCATCATTCCACTTAAAACAGGTGGCTGCCTCATTAAACAATGGCTTGGTTCGAGCTATGTTATGAATGCTGCTGCAATATTGCATGAACATCAAAACAAAGTGGATAATTTAACATGTGCTCTAATGCTTGTGGGAGCAGCAAAATGTAATAACGTGTCCTTTTCACTAGCTTGATCTCTCTAAATCCCTGAAATCAATTTTGAACAGCTTCAATAACACTATCCCACATGCTAAGATTCTTCCTGTTTAATGGAAAACGCTGAAAGGAAATGACTTAGCTTAATTTCTAAAATGCTGTTTTTTAATTTTCCAAGCAAATTGTCCTATGTATCAGTCCATGCAACAAGGAAATGAAGTGCTAACCATGCAGCATGATTAGGTAATATTTTTTGAGGTAAAAAAGAAATTGGGATCATCCTCCCTTGCTTCTCCATAGCTCAAGTGTTAAACTGACTTGTAAAGAACAAGCTGAATTAGGTTCTAACTCCAGTAGATGGTATTTCCCATCATGTTTCTGCTAATGGCATAACACAGTGAAAAGATGAGGTATGCTTTTAGGGTATTTGATGATTCCCTTAATATGAGCTGCAAGATCAATTGGACGTTCAATGATCTGTTTCTTTCCTCCCCAGTCTCAAATAGCCATGTTATTGGGACTGGCAGAAGAGGTATAGACAGAATACAGTTTGCTCAGTCTCATCTTGTGTGTCGAACTGCAAAAACCAGTGGGGCGAAGGTGGGCCATACTTATAGCTAGTGAAGTCTTACATACAGCTATGGATTGTGACTTTCCCTGTTTTGTCTTAAGGCAGGGGCCTCCATTGTTTCTAATCCATCTAATGCTCCACTCTAGTTCATGAATGAAGTAGTTGTGCAGAAAGCCTTCCGCCATGGGCTCCACGACATTTTCAAATCTGCCAGTTCACAACAATAGAGCTCACCAACTAGGTCGGAGAGCACGTCTTTTTGAGAAGACAGGGTACAGAGTCAATTCTATTTCCTTTCTTTTGCTACACCTGGTAACTTTTCCTGTCATAAGGGAAAACAACAACAACAAAAAAAAACAGCTAACTGCTATCTTTTCTGTGTCTTCTGGGGAAAACAAACAACTAATTAAGAAATAAAGCTTTTAAGGTTTTGCTAACTTGCTTGAGTTTTTTTCGGGCTAATCTAGCTTGCCTAACTTTTTTTCAGCTTAACACATGAAGTGGTGGCTTTTCACACAATCACGTTTTGTGAAGGATAACTAAATTTCTTTCTCAGTGTGTACAGATTGTAGAGTGACTTCAGAAACATCCTGAAGAAAAGAAAGAGAGAAGAGCAATCAGTCTAAAGTATTATGGCTTCAGGGAATGTGGGCAGAACAAGGCTTGCCCTTATCAGGAGGATTAGAGAGCTTCTTGGCCTGTTGACATGTGATGGACATTAGCAGCAGGAATTACAGGCAGTACCCCAAAGAAAGAACTAAATTGTCTATCGAAGAAGGGGGTAAAATGTGTATCCTTTCCTTTAACAAAAATAACTGTATTTTTCAAGTCAAGTATCTTTAGTGTCGTTTTCTATTTATGGCCTAAACCAACCTTTAACAACTGGGTGTAAAATTGGGAGATGCTTTCTCACATGATCTAGGGGAGTATTATCTTGTGTATTTGCTCGCCTTTTGTATTCTTGAGCATTTTCAGTATGTGGTGTTGGGCAGGCAGATTCTCAATGTCTTTGGTCATAACTTCTGTCAAGGAGAGAAATGTTATTTGTACCTAGAATGGCTGTATTTTGCATGCAGATAATTTTTCTTCAAGATGCCTGTTAATGAGGTATCCTTTTCTTGGAACTAGGGTAACATATCCTAGGCTAGAGCGTGTCTGTCATAGTTCAAAGGTCACAGCAAAAATCTTCTTTACTGTGGCTCTGTACTTCTGGACTTTGCTATTCATATTCCTGCTTCATTTCTTACAGTTAGGATCTGGGCAAGCCTCTGCTAAAGATGCTTTTTGGGGAGAAAATGTTATTTCATATAAGAAAGTGTTTTAGACTCTGTCCCTTTGAGAAGAGTGAGTGAACTCTTTGGAGTGGACAAGAGCAAGAGTTAAGGAGAATATGGAGTAGAAAAAGTGTTATCTTCCCCATCTCTTGTGTTTATAACTTCTAAAATGTGTTTTTGCAACATAAAGCCTAACCTCACATGTAAGGATACAAACTTTCTAGAATTCAGTGATTGATTACACCTTGGTATTTATATTTAAACTTTTGGTCTGTTCTTTTTCCATCTTTGCTTATTTCCTTCACAGAAGTAAGCTTCTTTCTTCATATATTCGGCAGTCTGCCTGTTGGGCACATTGGGGCCACATGGAAGTAGAATAGCCTGTAAGGATGTGGGGATTGCACGAGAGTGGTATGGAAATGGCTGAGGAGACCTGAAGCTGTCACCTGATCTCCCAGGGAGACTTAAGTGGTAGTGATGTGTTCAAGGTCTAAGTTTACGGCCCTAAAAATGGTTTTGAAATTTTTACAAAATGATCAGTAAGGCTTTTATAACTCCATTGCATCAGCACAAGAAAAATCTGTTTTATCACTTAGGAAAGAGCTGATCACATAACTCCAAATATTCATGACTTTATCTTTTTATGCACATAACAAATGTTACCAAGGCTCAATCAGTAGTGTGTGCAGGCATACTTATGCACATTCACATGCATCCTCAGTGGTAAAGTGGTATTTTGAGATAAAGGCTATGGTATTCTTTGTGAACTGTAAGTATATGTATATGTTCAGGTGCTGCCTTCTCCTGTAGAAGCCCAACATAATTAGTGTGGTTTATTTTGCCCTTACCAGTGGTTTAATAAAGGTTAGGAAATGGGGCTTCTGAGCAAAATAATTCTGTGGAAGTCACTTTTTTATGCTAAAACATAAGTGCATCATCTTCTATAAAAGCACAGGTCTTGTACTCCCTTAGGTCTGAAGACCTGGCTCCAGCCTTTGGATGCTCACAAACGAAAACCTAAAATAGATTTGCTACAATATATTGGCAAGGTTTGTTAGGTATACTTGACTGCTAACAATTGTGTGTCCTTGGCAGTGGCTTTCAGTCACTATCTTCTGTAATTTCCAGGAGGTACCATACCTAGTCTTCTGCTCAGTCAAGCAGGAATTGACAGCACAGTTTGTGACAGCTGAATGCTCTCTTTGGGAGCCCAGGGGTGTACTCCGAAAACAATGGGCACCAGTTAATATTGATAGATTATTTCTCTAACTTCTTAAAATAAAAATAATAAAAAAGAAAGCATTTAGTGTTTTAGCAGATATCAGTTATGTCTGTCCTTTCTCTCCTAGTATATGTATATTCCTCTTCTTTCCATGCATCTTTATTTTCTGTTCCATTTCTTTTTCATCTCCTCTGAGGGTGTGAGCTCTTCTGGGCTGGGATTTTGCTTTCCACCATATTGGATAAAGCCTGGTCCTATTGTTTATCAATGCTATCTATAGGGAATGTGTTATTGATCAGAGCTGCCCATACCTAAAATGCAAAGAATCAGTGGAAGAGCTGAAAATAGGACCCAGTTGTTTTGGCTTTGAGGGTTTGCTTTCCCCTCCTGAATTTCATAAAAGATGTTTGACACAGCTTTAAGAAACCACGACCTCATATAGCTTTAAAAGATGTGGCCAGCAGCCAACTTTCAAATAAACACTCTCCTCTCTTTCATTAAAAGAAAACATTATCATAATATTACATTACAACTCAAATGGTGAAGGTATCTTTCCTTGTGTACAAGATATTGTCCTTTGAAGTCATAGAGCCCAGAGTGATTTTCACATGAGGGTGACCAAGTAGGAAAAAGGAGAAAAGTAAATAAAACAGAAACATTGATTGTTTTTTACATTCCTCTCTTGGTTATGGAAACAAACGTTTGGATAACAAGTTTCTCCTAACTCACATCTCTTTCTTTTGCTGAGCTTTAGCACTCCTTATTCTGTTAGTTGTCTAGGACATGCCATCTTTCTGATATGCCTCTCTATGTTGACAAAAAGGGCTAACAGTGCTGCTGTACCTTAGTGAGATATTTTGAAGTCAGATATTGTATTCAAACTCTTGTTGGTGCTTTTGTGAGAAGTAGGAAGCTCGCCAGTGAATCTAACTGAGATGAAGGAGAAATATCATGAAACAGCTGAGAAAAGCCCACATTTTATTGTAGTCCTAGACAGCAAGCCTGACAGATGAACGAGACTGCTAACAACTAGTTACTAGTTACTAGTTAACTGCTAACAACTAGTCCTACAGATTATTGCTAGTCCTACAGATTACTGTCAGGGAAGTGACCTGACAAAGCAGCATGTGAATCTGCCTTGTTACACATTTGAGCCAACAACTATCTGTGGACTTTGTAATTACTCGGTTTCTTGTGTCCTGACCCCTTCCAGCTCAGCTGGGGGCTTTATCCCTTGCTGACAGGGGTTTTCTTTGGCAGTTGTTGACTGACTGTCTCAATCACCCTGTATCAAAAAATAGTTAGCATTCTGGATGCTACAGAGGAAACAAAAAAATTGTCCCCTTGTTGGTTTTACTTTGGATTTTTTGGTTCAGTACTCTCTTTTCAGGGATTCCAGACACCTGCTCTTCATGCAAATTGTACAGTTGCTACCCAGTAAAGCTTGCTATGACTCTCTCTTGGAAATTTGGATGTTCATTTCTGCTAGCTGGGTAATTGGTTGGCATTCATGGTGAAGTCTTGGTGTTCTGTTTTCCCACTGTTATTATTTTACCTCCTTCCCTGTTCATTTGTCTTTAGGTGTAAAGACATTAAGCAAAGGCAGTAATGACTGTATTCTCCTCTCTTTGTGAGTCTGAATGGTAAGCAGTGAATGATATGTTGCAATAACTATCAGATCAAATTACTTGCTATTTATGCAGCTTGCTGAGCATGATACATTTGAAATTCTTCTTGAAATTAATTAACAGAAGTGAGAGCTGTAGCCATAACCATACTAATCAAAATGCAGTTTATAGTGTTTTGCTATGTTATTGCTCTGAAACTCCAGAAGAAATGCTAATAGTAGCAGCTCAGTAATAAGAGGTACCATTTCTGAATAGGTCTAAACCAGCATCAGACCAAGGACAATAGGGAATATCAGGGTTCTAGTAAGTCTCCTACATTTTACACCCTGAGTTGTGTACCTACTGCTGACTCCTTGTCTGGATGCATTTTCCTAATGTGAGAGTATTTTTGCTGTGGTAGAGTTAGAGATTTGGGCCTCGTTTTGACACTCAGATCAGTGCTTTAAGTCACACATGACACTTCTGATACCAGGCTGTTTCAACATTAGGAGTGGAAAGACTGGGAACTTTCCATGCTGCAAGAATGTTTGCTTTCCTAATAGAGGCTCTTCATGTAACAGCACATTAGAATTAACCAATTAGCTGTGCATGTCCTTACACAACTGATGGCTTAACAACATTTTCCACAGGCTCCTATGAAAAACAAACAAACAAACAAAAAAAAACAAGTAGTTGGTACTTCTGCATCTTCCGTACCTTAATTCATCTGCTCAAGTTCTGTGTAGGTTTCTTGGTTGGCTGGTTTTTGTTTGTTTGGGGTATTATTATTTATTTTTTTTAAAAAATGATAGATTTGCAGTACCTATGTGTTTTCTTTTTGATAATTTTATTTAGACTTCTTCTAATCCCTTGCTTCTCTGTGGGTTGAGATGAACTTTTTACCACTGGGACTGTCTTGGAAGGAAAGAATGGCAGCTCTAGTAGCAGAAGCAACTAACTAGCAGGCTCTTTCAGTCTCAGGCCTTGCTACAGAGAGGACATAACTCTTTCTTCTTCCCCCTTTGTTTTATGTTTAAAGGAAGCTGAGAGCAGAGCCTGTTTTAAAGAGGATAGGTAAAGGCAAGGATAGTCTAATCTTAATAAAGCTGCCATTCTTCAGGAGTAAGAGGAAAACCACAGTGTTAAAAATTTACTAATGATTCCCCAGGGAGGATTTTGTGATTTAGAAGAGAAAATACAGTATGTCCAATAGCAGGGAATCATGAACAGAGTTCTTAAATAACTGGTATAGTCAAATGAAATGGGCACTTACTCTTTACAAATGGCATAATGGGCACTAGACTGACCATTTTATTTTTGACTTAAAGCTTTTCTTTTTTTTTTTCTGCTACCTTTATTACTGTCATATTTTGGAAAAAAACTATTTATTGAACTAGTAGTTTTATATGATCTGTATTTAATTTAATATCTGAGTGTTTTCTCAGTATTAAAAATAGATGTGGCAAAATATATATATATACTATTGCTGGGCAGCTTGTTGTGCAAATGATTTTGTGCATGTGAGGGCACAGTACACAACTGTGCATGCTCTCTTCAAGGCAAAACTGTGTTGAGAAACACTTTGCACAAAGTTTGTGTGTTGGACCTTGAGTATTAAGAAGGAATCAGTCTGGCAGCATGTGAGTTTTTAGGCATTTCTCTGCTGCTGCTGGTATCCTCAGTGTCGCAGAATCCACTGGTAGTTGTGCTCTTCAGCAGAGTGGGTTTTCAGAGCGTTTAGTGAAGATAGGAGGTGACATTGTTTCTGATATGAAACTGCAAAAGCAGGAAATTGTCTGCCATGTATGGGTTAGTTTCTGGTCCCTCAATAAACCTCCCAACAGATTCACACAGAAGCTGAATCCTGGAGAAAAGCTTGTAGCTCCAACATTGTTTTTCCCCAGTCAAGGGTGCCAGAGAAGGACATTTGTGTGTCTGTGATATTTCCTCCTCCTCCTGTAGGTGAACCAGGAGGAGGGTTGATAACAGCAGTAACCAAGTCTTCGTGTGGCATTTTCCCTTCATGTGGTGAAAACACCTTCCCCATGAGATGGATGCTGTCATCTGCGTTATTATACACAGTGCTCCTAAGCACTCTGCTAGACACGCTACTGGGGTGTGAAACTTCTGTTCCAGTGCCTCTTGCAAGATTCACTCTAGGAAAAGTTAGCAGAGAAGGGCGTGTGTCTAATAAATCTGCTTCAAAAGGTGCATGGAGTATCCTTAGAGCTGACTGAGTGATGTTGTTATGCAAGGGTTAAGTTCTCAAAGGGGAATCCTTAGATGATGAAGAGCTGTTGGCAGTCATCCTTGTGTCAAAAGTGGATCAAAGAAAATGAGGTGCAGGAAATGTGCCTTTGTGCTTGGATAGTCTCAGTGAGCAGAGCAGCCCCTGAGGGATTCTTGGAGCAGTGCATACATTTAGAGCATTCCTAAGGCAGTTCCTAGTAAAACAAGGATGGAAAGACAAATTAAGTAACCTCAAAGATCAAGGGAGCTCAAGGACAGCTCAAAGTCACTTTTGTCCTTGCCACTTAAGCTATGTTGTGTAAAATTAAGCAATTGAAAATCATTATCTTTTTACAAAATTGAATTCTGTGGGATCAATTCCACATCCGTTGTAATAATTCAATCAAAACCTGGATCTGAAAATTATATTTCTTTCACTTTCTTGCTGGCACACAATTTCTCTTTTGCTGCCAAATGCTGCAGTGCTGTGCCATGGCAGCTGGAGGGTAGAGCCACAGACCTCACAAAATGCAGAGGCATCCCAAAGCTGGTTGTTGAACATCTGTGAGAGGGCAGCTCTCTAGCAATTATGTCTCCCATTTCTCTTTTGCATAATTTTATTGGTAGCTCTGGGCAGTCCGCAAAGGTATATTTTTTTTGTCATCTTAGTGTATGAGTTTGTTTAAAACTAAATATTCTCTCTCGTGGGAGATTGTGACTTTAGAAATCTTATTTCTTTTCTAATTATGATGAAGATTCATAGCCGTAATATTTTTCACGAACCAAATTGTTCCAAATTTATGCTTTGACTTAAAGTAAGTTATTCAGACTGGCAAAAAGTCTGTTTTGATTATATGCAAATATTTTCCTTCAGCTAAGTATCGCACAATTTTACTTCATTAATGTTACAAACTTTGAACTGGGAGCAGATTACTGTGTAAACATGGCACATTTTAACAGTAACAAAATGCTACAATGATTTCCATGTAAATATTTGGAAGATATTAGTATTTCCTGTTAATGTAATGGAACTGGCATTCTCACATAAATTTGTAGTATGAGAAAATAGTCACTGCTTAGCATGTTAACGTTCCCCTGTAACGTTATCCACCACCGTTGTATATCTAATATAAACCAGTCATCCAAGCTAAGCTCTATTTGTGATGGAGACTACTTCTTTGTCAGTTTCTTCTGAAACAGGTATCTTAGGGTCCATTTTCACATCCCTTTTCTCTAATGACAAAGCCAGCTTTCAATGAAAAAGGAGAGTTTTCCTTAAGAATTGTACTTTTACTACAGGAAACTGAAAGAAGCTTTTTTTTTGACCACTCCACGAGGAGTGGTCAACTTTCAGATGTAAGGCCATAGCTCAGACCAGTTACATTCTACAAACAAAAACAGAAATTGTTTGCCAGCGAAGCTTTAGGTCATATGGATAAATCTTATTCACAACAAGCACTGGTACAATCTGTGTTAGCTCTCAGTGTCACATCTGTACACAGCTAGCAGAAATGGATTGGATGCCTTCTCTACCAGCAGTCACCCCAGCCTGAAGAGAGAAAACAAGAAGTAGAAGTGGTAGAGCAGAATGGATCTCCCCTGTACAGTTATCTCAAAGGTCCTTGAAAAGCCTTTGTAGGCTTTAAGTAGCATATATATGCTTCCTGGCAGTTTTAATAGAGGTGAGACATAGTGCAAAACCTTGCCCTTATTATCTGTGAGTAATAAGCAGCTAGTATTATAAAAATAGACATATGAGTAATGAACAGCTGTTCTATAAAAAGAGAAATCTTTCTAAGTTAATGTGACAATATATGCAGGCATGAATATGTGTGTGTATACACTACACAATTAGTAGATTAAGAGGACTCAATAGAAGGCATATTTTTGGATTTGAAGAAGTGTTTTTGGCATGCTATTTCTCAACTGTAATGAAAATAGTCATTCAGCTCTATTTCAGTAGATGTACATGTACACTGAAAACTGAATAAGAAGGCATAATTAGTAAGTCACTAATTCAAGGGCAATATGCCAAGTAGGGAAAGTAGTATCAAGAGGAGGACCTAAGGAATCCATCTTGCATCTTATCTAACAGGTAAATTTTGTAAGAAAAATGTAAATGGCATGGGGAATATTTTTTTTGTGTGAGTTCTGTTGGTAGCTGTAGCACAATGGTGGGTGGCAACCTGCAGTGTACTATATTTTGTGACTGCGATTAAAAGATTTTTTTTTTTATGTGCAGCTTACTGGTTTTATTAGAAACAAAAATTTGATGTTTGAAAGGATAAGTACACACTCTACAGAGCATTGGCGAGGATAAAAAGAGTGGTTGGAGAACATGATTCAGGAAACATCACCATTCAGGGGAGAAACTGGCCACTGAGTGACTAAATAAAGTGAGGAAATGAGAAACAAAGCAACGTTTTGTGTAACTAGGGGCAGTCAGGAAGCAGGCATACTGTGAGCAGCAGGAAAGAGGACTACAGGAATTTTTGTACAACTGTAAATGTCTAGTCATTCTGTATGTCATGGAAACTGCTGATGATCTTTGACAATCCAAGTGAATATTGTATCAGGGAGTTGCTCAGTGCCTGGTTACGAAAAGCTCTTCAGGCTGATTCACTTACCACCCTTCAAGGAAGATTTTTGTCAGCACTGTGCAGGTGGGCAAGGAGGTGGCGTTCTGTCTTTTGTGGATGGGATACCAGATGGGATTGCAACAGCTGCTGAATAGGTTTTCTGAAGTAAATAAGCAAAGATTTACCAGGGATATTTCAGACTAGCATACATGACTGGCTTTAGTTCCACAGAATATAATGATTTTGGAAATCTTCTAATGGTTCCAGAGAAGAAAGCTGTCCAAGGTACATTCTTATATGCACATAAAACAATACAGAAAGTAAAATAAAAATAAAGTCTGTAAGTATTCTGTTAGCCTGATATATTGATTAAAACTTACAGATTTATGAAACAGATGTCTGTGTTCTCTGGGGAAAAGAGGCTGTATGGTTTGACTGGCCTCTAGCTCGCTAAAGGGGAAGCAACTTTTTGGATTTGTTAAGCCAGACTTGTTTGAATGGTATTAAATTAGCAACCAAGGCAAATAATGGAAAAACATAGACTAAAAATCATTTGTTTAGAAGAGAGTCAAAGTGTCGAGAATAAAATTAATCAAGACACCAAGGACTGAGAGAGGAGTTCTTTAATTGCCTGCTGCCAATGTGATGAAGCTGGCTAATAGCCAAGTGAAAATGGAATGGAGTTATTCATTTCTAAGTCTAAATGCTGATAAGCTGAAATTCCTCAGACTAGGAAGGGAAGATTCCTGTGGTTGAAATCAAAGGACAGAAATAGATTGGGAACAGCATTACATGGCAAAAATGTCATTTCCTCTTTCCCCAGCCATTCAACCAAGTGACTTAGAAGGCCAAAGGATTGATTAATACCCAAAACAAATGTTGATGTGCTTGCTGATGACTGCTATAGACTGCCAACTAGAGACCTGGTTAAAATACTAATTAACCTACTGTGTGTAGGGAGAGGAAAAAATTCTTGTGGGTGGGTGGGTGAAGCCTTCAATACAAATGGCAGAATGTGGGAGAATATCTTTGTGGCTGCTGAGTAGACAGTGGTATCTGAATGGGAATCCTCATATCACATATTAGGATATCATGTTAGACCTGTTCTCAGTAAATAAAGAACTGAGCTAAGAATTAAAACCGGTGTTATGCAATTGAAGGTGGTTGTGGCTTGAATACACGCTTCTTTGCAAATAGAATAAAATCTGAAGCAGTCTGATATGTAGTTGGACCCAGGTATTCAAATAAATGTACTTTGTTGCCTAAATAACTTCTGAGCTGCTGTATCTGGATACTTCCAGAAGATGCAAATCTTCCAAAGTTTAAAGCAATGTCATGCTAACTCAGTTGAAAGAAAGACAGTGGACAGAAAAATATAGGCAAGAATTGAGTTGTATGTGTAAACAGCTAGAAATCTGCAAATCCATAGATGAAGAGGGTATAAAGCTGGTATAAAACTGAGGAGGGGAAAAACAAAAAAAAAAAACGAACAAAAAAAACCCACAACCATATATACATATATTGCTATATTGTTTTAAGTAAAAGAAAGTTGGAAAGTAGGAAGTTTAACATCAGAAGGAACCAGCAGCAGAGTTAGGAAGTTTAAGGAAGTTTTTCAAGGACATTCATAGAATAAACATCTTAGCAATGATATTAATCAGTCATAGATGTGTGAGGAAGGATTGTCAATAACACAGATAAAAAGAGTTCAACAAATACTTATTGTCTAGGAAAAAAACAGCAATTGATGCTTCATCATCCCATAGCAATGATGCAGGTGTTTCCATAACAACACAGATTTGTGGAAAAAACAGTTGTTAAAATGTTCAGTTTGTGAAACAACTGGTCAAGACAGCTTGTGTTCAAGATTTTGAAAGAATTAGCTAAAGATTTTTAAAAGCAATCAGTGTTGAATTTTTCAGTAAGTGCTGAGATTCTGAAGAAATTCCAGAGAACTGGAAGAAAGTTAATGTCACATTAGTATTTAAAAAGGGTAAATGAAATATGCTGGATGGCTGTATTTAATTACATATACTCTACTAGTGTGAATAAGACTTGATAGCATGAAGATTGCTTCCTTAACATCAGTCTAAGTAAAAATATCAGAACACTTGATATAGGATCAAAGAACTGGAAAAGGGTTTATAATTGCTTGTCAATCAAAGCAGCTTATTTGATAAGACTTTTTGTTGCAGTGTCATTTTTAGTGAGTTTACAAGTTTGACAAAATTCGCAAAGTGGATATAGGACATTCCAATTTCAATCAAATACTTAAATTGGTAACACTTAATAGTACCTCTGTGCATACCTGGGCTGGTACAAATCAGTATGTCACATGTGGGTTTAAAATGAAAGTATAAATAGGAATAATTGCCAATTAACTCTGCTTATAAGGGTCAGTTCTGGGCTGCGTGCTAATTAACTCTTCTAGCAGTGAGTCAGAAGACAATGTGAAAACTATACTGATAACATAAAAATTAAGATATGAAGTGATAAGGCAGAGTCCTTAGCTCCCCAAAAAGCATCTATCTAAAAGGGAAAGAATGAAGATAGAGAGGGTGAGAATGCCTTTTCTGGAAGAAAATACGCCAGGGAAGCGCTTAATGTCATTGTCGATGATCAATTAAGAAAAAGTATTTTGGCCAAAATGACTGATGTGATTGTAGCACAGAACAGGGAGATCTCAGGAGGGAGCAGAATGGCCATTCTGCTTTGCATGGCATGAGTATGCACTGATGTCTGCCTTTGAGCAAGAATCCTTAAAATCTCGAGAGGATTCTGAGATCCTAAGGTATTGCCTCATATGATAAGCTTTGGTAAAAATGTATTTTGTCACATTGCTCCCCTTTTTGATCAGTGCCAGCAATGTATCTGGACAGAGCACAAAAAGAGCAATGCAGTAAGAGAGGGACACGGGGACCAACTAACGAGCAAACAATAAGAAAGTTTAACAGCAGGCCGCCAGAGATCCCAGGGACATTTTCAAGGTGAAAGGTTAACAACTTAAAGCTGTAAATACTCATGAAGGAGGGAGATTATTTACTGAATTGAAAGTGGAAGGTTTAGGAGTAATTGAAAAATACTAGGATAGGTTGTAGATTGAGTCTTTTTGTCTAGTCTGAGTTCCTGACAGTCAGATTTATTAGTCTGTACGTTAGTTTGTCTTCTAAAAGAATCAGTGAGAAATATTGAGTTGCTATTTTGATATTGCAAAGGACAAAGTGCTAGAAAATGCTCTAAAGGAAGTTACTGTTTTGGCAAGAAGACGGCTTGGGTGATCTGGAATTGGTTTCCCATCATGAGTTCTATAAGTATTTTCTTTTCTTCTGTGAAGTAGCATCAGGATTCAGGAAAAATTTCAGCCCTGCAGGTGTCTGAATGCTTTTTCAGCAAGGTAGTGAAAGAAATGGAATTACCTTCTGACTGCTGGAGGCTCCTGGTCTTACTGTGTTCTAGTAAAGAAAAAAGCAATGGATTTGTGCTGTGCTGTTAAAAGATCCCATATCTTTGCTGTGACAGTTGAATATCATTATATTTACTTGTTCTTCCTGATACTTTAATGTTCCTTAATGGCAGACTTAACCTGTAACCACAGATTTCCTCTCCGTCTTTTATTTCTCTTCACTTAAATCATTGCCTCGTACTGATGAAGACAGAGAAATGAAGTATTTAATACAGGACGGTCTTTTTTGTTTGTTTAATGGTGGCATTCATGTCATATACGAATTGCGTACAAGCGTCTATGAGAGGTTGTGATGTGAGGTTATTGAAAGCATCTCTGGAGCTCCTAGTTTCAAGGAAGAGTGAAGAAAAGTTTCTGTAAGTGTCTGTATGTGCTAGATCTTCAGTTCAATCAGAGAGGCTGAATGAGCATCAAAGTGATTGATGTGTAAAGTAAGGGTTTAGGCTGGAATGTTACAAAACTACTATCCAGATCTCATGCATGTATTCATCATGCTGTGAGGCCCTCTTCAGCTCATTATTGGCCAGAAATCCTTTGCTGTGAGAAAATAAATGGATGGATGCACGTTCCTGTGGGTGAATATGAAAGAATTCTTTGCCTGTCACTGGGTCTAGGGTCTTCTGTCCATGCATATTTTGTCTCTCCATGAACTCAGCTGTAATGACTGCCTCTTGTATGTGCAGTGCAGTAAGTTGCATTATCCCAGAGCTGGTGAATAGGATTGTTACCAGGTATTTGGATGAACCCATTTGGATTTTGCCAGCCTCTAATAGGATGTTTCTGAGAGCCTGCATCATGAGTAACGTATTTAACAAACCAAGTTTCATGCAGTGCTCTTTGTGACAAAGCAGTACTCAAGTTTTAATATATCTTAATACCAGACCAGCAAACTTGATAGACACTTATCTCACCCATACAAAAACCTTTTGTACCTTGCGTGTCCTAGCTATTACCAATGTTAATTGAATTTATTCATTTATTTTTCAAGCTAAAGCAGTAAATTCATGTTTCAAATAGCTTAGGCCTCTGTTCCTGCTAGTCTGCCACTGGAATGCCTGATTGCTGATGATAAAGAAGAGGAAAAACCCAAAGGTGTTTATGTGATTGAGAGGGAGTAGTGCAAGACAAATGTTTTGGTTAAGTTTTATTACGAGGAGTGTCTCTAGCAGAACATCTGCTGTGACTTTATGTTTTGTGAGTCCCATAATGTTCAGGTTATTTCCAAGATACATGAGCAGCTTGGAATGTGAGTGGTGGAACAGACTTTACAGAAAACCCTGAGGGAAGCAAATACTGAAGCTACAGCAGTGCTTAAACAAAGCTCTAAAGGTACAGAACTAAACCATGTCTCCAGAGACACAGCATAATTTGGGAGGAGGAGACTCAAGTTGTTAAAAGGTCTTGTTCTCTTTCCAGAGCAAAATTTCTTTTCATTTGGTGAAATAGATGTGTTTGCAACATGATTGATTTTTGGCATACCATGAGTGTTTTTTAATAGCTTTATGAAGAGATTCCACCATTGCTTTTCATAAAGCAAGCCTTCACAGACTTTGGCCAGCTAAGCACCAAGTAAGAATTCACATTTGTTTAGTGAATTTCTTCCCATTATTGAACCTTACGTAACAAACCAGTTTCAGTGCTTTATATACAGTACAGAATCAGCTTTTCAAACGTTAATGTCCCTACATATTTTGAACATAAAGGCACCAATAATCATAGTGTTGGACAGTTGGTCTGTGGAGACCACAGGTCTATCATCAGGTACAGCAGGTGTCTGCTGCGGTTTGATAGTTTTTCTGCTTTAAAGTTATCCTTTGCTTGGTAGCACGTGGAGGCTGATGGCTGTTCTTTAATACTGTAAGAAAAGATGGAACAACAACACAGTATTCTCACAATATAAAACATTTTGTAGTATTTTATTCACGATGCGATGCATGTTGTCATATCTATGACAAGACAATAGTTGTGTAGCAGTTTAAAATCAGACCAGGTATTGCTGAAAAACTAAAAGCAGTGATAAGTTTGAGAAAATTGAACAAATGTTCAAGATTTTTCTTTTTTTCCAGATCCTTCTGTATGTTTTCATAATACTACTGTACAAACTATTCCTATTTAGAAAAGCTTCGCTGTTGTCAGTGGTATGATATACATCCTTGTCTCAACTGCAGTTCCTGTGAGTAGGACTCCTGCTTCCTCTGACATAATTTCGCATTTTTATATTGCTGAATTCATAACCCACATGGCTGAGGTTTGAAGGCAACTCATTTTGCATTTCCCTGTCCTTGAACACTTTCTGAAAACAAATATTTTTGTTTTCGACAACCTGCTTATGATTCATGGAAAATAAAAGACTGGGAAGAATTTTAAATAAAGTTTACTACATGTTTAGACTGGTATGTATGCATTTTCACATGCGCAGGTTCAAATAAAAAAACATGCCATTGTGGTATGAATTATTCCAAAGAGAAGTCAGAAGGTACTGAATATTTAATTGTTGGAAGTACTGCAGTGAATAACAATTTTGGTAGATCTGTTTTTCCTTGAACAACATAAATGTGATCCAGAAGAACATGTCAGTTTAAAACTAGCTAATCTTAGCATGCTGGATTTCATATTCCCATTAAATCACAGCAAGAATGAAGTAGAAAGTAACTTATATGGCCTTCTATATAATATGAGATTTTGGTCATTTTTCCAGAACAACCAGACTTTACAATATGACTCCATGATTTGATCTGAATAAAAATGCACAAATACATATGTATTGGTGTCATAAATATGGTCCAATGTCACAGTTATCAGTGCTTTTTAGACATGTGACAGAGGGTTATCATTGAGATAGAGCAGTGCAGGTGAATTAAAGGGTGTTGAAGAGACTACATATTACTAGATACCAGATACCAGGACATTACCTAATTACTTTGAAAATTAGTCTTCATGTGTGGCAGTAAGGAAGGAATCTGTTTTCTGAAAGTATGAGTGATGCATAGGTTTCAGCGTTAGTTTCAGATGTGGCATTACTCTTGTGTGCTGAAGATGAGAGCACTTATGCAGGTCCTACCACAAGTCTGCTGCTAAATCCGTGTCACATATTCTGTAGATAGCGTGTATTTTACAGTTGAATTATTCTTCCATTCCATTAGAGCAATAAGTCTTGGACTGTGAATTTCAAAGGGTATTTCTCCGTGAGAGTGGAAGAAGTAGAACATCTACTAAGTTAGAACATCTAAGTTAGAATCATCTAAGATAGAACATCAAAGATAGAACATCTAAGTTAGAACATCTTCTGTCTCTGCAAGCAGATAGCTCCAAAGTTCTGTATTTCTCCTGTGCATGCATTTCCAGAATAAAAGGTGTAGTAATTGGCAAGCAACTGTGTGCCTGCCATTCAGATATACTGTTGTTAGGACACAGGTGCTGCTGGAATACAGTATCTCTTTAGGGGTTATAGACTGATAAAAACAAGGGTGGATAGAGTAGTAAATATTAAACATGGGTAATGTATATTTAACAGAGCCCCATTATATTAAGGTAAATAAGATCTGTTAAATACATGTTTAGGTTTAAAGATATGGGAGCATAGTTCTGTGTAAAAACATCCAACTATCCCTTGCTTTTTTTGTTTTGTTATAGTTGTCTTCTGTGCTGGATCACATGAAGAAAGCTCTTCTTCACCAAATCCATCTCAGAAGCTCTCCCTGATAAGAAATAGCATGGTGTCGTTGCATCAGCCTTCTAAACCAGGTACCACAAATCCTGTTCCTTACATCCTCCTTGTTTATACTTCTGAAGGTGCAAGATGCTGGCAGTCACAAGGACACTTCACCAGAAAGCTGTGCCACTGGGTTTCTGACTGGAAATTGGACAATGACTCAAAGTCCAGTGTAACCTTAAAGGAATCCCTCACTTCCTTATTAAAATAAATAAATAAATAAATCTTCTCCATCAGCACAGTGAAATCCACCACATTTGGGTTTGGGAGGTCTTTGAACAACTCTAATTAGCGGAGCTGCTGTCTAGCAACTGTAGACCAAAGTAGCTTTCCTGATACAGAATGAAGTTTTTTTTTTCAACTAGAATTTTCTTTTTCTATGAATTTTAAAAGCCCTCTGAGCTGGACAAAATGCTTGTGGGATGAATTTGGTCTTAATGTGTTGTTGGGATAAATTGAGCAAGTGTCACACTTCATAAACACCCAAGGGAAAGGAGCCAGCTGCTGTCTGTGGGATGGAAATGTGGAAATTGCAGTGACACCTTTCAATTTAGGAAAATAATCACAGAATAATTTCAGTTGGAAGGGACATCTTCGGATCATCTAGTCCAACCTGCCTGCTAAAGCAGGGTCACCTTCAGCAGGTTGCCCCTGACCGCCTCCGGTTGTGTTCTGAGTATATCTGTAGATGGAGACTGCACAACTACATTTTCTTGTGTTCCAGTTGAGTTTCCTGATTTTTAATTTGTGCATTTTGTCCTGTCATTGGGCATTACTGAGAAGTGTCTGGCTTCCTCTTCATTCACTCCCATCAGGTGTTTATGCACATTGATAAAGTCCCCCTGAGCTTTCTCTTCTCTAGGCTGATGAGCTCCAGCTCAGTCAGCCTCTCCTCACATATACTTCAGTCCCTCAATCATCTTTGTGGGCCTATGCTGGACTTGTTCAAACAAGCCTGTATCTTTCTTGTGCAGGGTAGCCTAGAGCTGGACAAAATACTTTGGATGTGGCCTCATCTGTGCTGAGTTCAGAGGAGGGATCACCTCCCTCAATCTGCTCTTCCTAATGCAGCCCAGAATGCTGTTTGTTGGCCTTCTTGAGTCACAAGGATGCTTTGCTGGCTCATGGACAGCTTGTTCTTACCAGGTCCCCAGTGGTCTAGAGGGTATTTAATTCTTTAAAGTGTCACTTTCCTGACATTCCCTATGATTGTCACTTTCCTGACATTCCCTATGATTGTTCATGAGATTTCTTCAATTTAAGCTTTTTCAGATCACACTTGTAAAACCTGAATATATCTTCTTTGCTGATTGTAGTAATGTAGATGTATTTCTGTCTTACATTTTTCCTTCTCATTTCTGTCACATTTTGCTTTTCTGGGGTCCTGCATTTGAAGTTCCCCGCTTTCACAGGTGCTAAGCAAAGTTGGATATGAGACATCTGAAAGGTGGTGCATGGTAGCATTAGAGATTGCAGCTTCTGGTGTTCTCTTATGCTGTGGTCACGTGAGTGTACCCAGTTCTTTTGCACTGTGATTTATGCTAAACATTAGCTTCTTGGTGATAGATCTTTCCATTGCAATGCAATGCATGCAGTCTATTGCCAGAAAGTTCAGTGGCCATTTTCACCAGATACCAACAACTTCCCTGATCTGTTTCAAACTCTTCTTATGGGCATTCAGATCCTCTCAGGCCATAAGTTGTGGCAGAGGCATTATACAGTCCAGAGAGTATGGGAATGAGTTGTTTTTGAAGGAAAATGTTGTGTTTACTTACTTGAGCTTTTATACTGCTTTGTTATGTGAGGCACATTCTAAGGATTAAGCCTTAGTTGGTACAGTCCTTCCTACTGCAAGTGGGGATATTGATAAGATTACTTTATCATAAATATTTGTTTCGATAGTCCTCTATTAAATATATATAATAAATATTTTTTTTTTATTTCCCAGGCTCCCACGTTGCTCTCTTGCACTGTTGTGCTGTTGAGAGTCAAATTGTTTTCTGAGTTTTATGACCAATCAGATTTTAACTGATAAAAATACTACTACTACTGCCAATAACTCTGTGAGTACTGGGCTAACCTGTCAAGCTTTAATAAATTTAAACAATATAGCAGGTCTCTCTTTGTCTCAAACATGCATGTAGTTTCTGATCTGCTATTGAGATCCCTGAAGGTATTTTAATGGATCATCAAACCATAGCCTGAGTGTGTGCACAGACATCTTTCTCTAGATCCACCAAAGCCAGGAGAGTGGCAGGTGTCCTCCTTCCTGTGCCCTGCTGGAAATAAATGCTGCACACACATATGCACAGACACAATTTGCTACTTCAGCTTCGTGTGGTTTGCATTTAAAAATTATGGGCTGAACCATGCAGTAGACCTTTGCTAAGCTGTATGGATTTGGTGAGGTGGGCTGAGAAGCTCTTCAGGTGATTGTCTCAGCTGGAAGGTTGAGAAAGGCAATAACCTCCAGCAGTGAGCTGGTGAGACAGGGCTGGGGACGATGCAGAGGAACTGGAAGAGGATGTGTGCATTCAGGTGGGCGATCACAGCCTGCTCCAAGCCCAAGTGATATGCAACCATAACACCCATGTTTCTCTTATGCACACTGGGTGGTGTGCATAAAAACATAGTTATAGTTAACTTTAAAAATTAGGAAAACTTGTCTACTTTGTCTGTTGCAATCAAAACTTGCCTTTTCCCCTGTGGCAGCTTCCATTTCCCTTTTTTTTTTTTTTTTTTTTTCCCCTGAATGTTTAGTTAGATTAAAGCCAATCTTCTGGAGGCTCTTTTTATTATTATTTTTTTTCTTCGTATTTCCGCCCCCCCTTGTTTTCCCTGTGCAACATCCAGTTCTTGTTATATGCCTAACCTTAATTCTGTTCTTAATACCTGTCTTTTCTTCTCCCCAGGAGTAGGGCTACCGAAGGGGTAAGGTTGTGTCATTTATGTGTGCAAGGTCTGAATACTCTCTGAATATCAGGATCCCAAATATGAATGTTTACACTCTTACTGTTTCACATATGGCCTCGGGGTCCTCAAGTTATTACTGTGACATTATTATTAGTATTGAAAATAAATACAATGCATGTTAATATCAGCTTACCATATCTATTCAACTCCATTCTGTGTGGGAGAGCTTTGTGCAGCTAACATCCCTTCGGGGAGCTTATATTAAATTGATGAGAGAACAGTGAATTACTTGTCTGGTTTATAATATGCTGATTATGAAAAATTCTGGCTAGGATGATCTAGCGTTCTCAGTGCTGCAAATGGGCTCTGGAGTTTGTTAGGAGGGCATCTATCCTGCTGGAGGAAAGCAAAACTGCTAGGGAATAATAATAATAATAATAATAATAAAGCTTTCATTGCTCAGCTGTTTTGCTTGAGACCCTAGAGTTTCCTTTGTTCCTCTCTGCCAAAATGCTAAATCCATACATTTTCAGTATCTCTGCTGCACTAGTTATTATTCCCATTCAGGATTTTATGTACATGTGGACAGACCATCCACTAATGTAAATTCACTGTTGATACTGGTGGGAAGATGTTGATTTACACCTGCCAAGAATTTCCAGAGTTGTTTTTCTCTCAGTCATGTACCTTCACCTGCCCAGTGTGGGAACTGTTTTTACTGCACAAGGTAAGCTTCTTTATTCCCTTCAGATCTTCTATTTCTTGGGACAGAGAGCCCTCATACATTGTATATCTGCTCATTCATGTCCCCACATAAGCCCTGCCTTTTTAAATGGGAAAAGCCTCAGTGAAAGCTTTTGTTTCTCATAACAGAAATATCTTGTATCATCGGCTCAAGCTGCTCCTGGGTGACGTCAACAGACAGTTTTGGGAAACCAGACTGGGTGTTATCTTCGGTTGGTGTCCTGGTGTCTCAGGAGAGGCAGCAACTGGTTCTGGAAAACAGTTCCTCCCATGGAGATGTTGAAGGTAAGCAGAGTTACAGTTCACCCCCGACTGGACACCTGCTTTTTCCCAGCACCAGTAATAGCTGTGGGCTACAGCAATTGGAGTTGTCAGGCTGTAACCTTGCTTACATATCACTAAAAATACTGCCACATGCTGGTTCTGGTTTGCAGCTTGTAGGTGCATTGTCTGTGCCCAAGAGAATCAGTCACTAAGAGCCATATCATGAATATTACCTGTATGTGTACTGCTTGGGTTGTATACACATGTACTGTGTATGCAGCCAGGCCCGTTATATACTCCCTTTGTGTCTCCCTGTTTTAGTATAAGCTACTTTTGCTTAGAGACTGGAGTTTTCTTAGGAAACTCAATCCTTTACAAGCCAGGGCTGGTTCCTCATGATTGCTGTCTGACTTGCAAAGTCTTTGGCTTTTGTTTTGTTGGATGTCTTCACTCTGCTTTGTTCGGTTTCTTCTCTTCTCATTCCTTCTGTCACTTCCTTACATATTTCCCTCACTTTTACTTCAGTCTTCTTTCTGTTATTTTCAGTTTTTTATGCATAGTCCTCTGCTTCCTTCTTGTGATTTCTTTCCTCAAACTCATTATCCATTTGCTTATTATTATTGCTCTTCCATCCACACTGTGTGTCTCTCTTCTTTTGTTTTTTTTTTTTCCTCACAGGGGACATTTTCCTCCTGAACACCAGTAGGCTACCAGATAGATGTGAGTTCAGCCTACATAGCCCCATCCTGCCTGGGAGCGTGGACTCTTGCTTGCTGGAACTGGCCATATATTCACAGGATGCTGTTCCTCTCCTCCAGAGGTTCACAGCTGAAATCAGATATGTGGACACAAACAGAAATATAATAATTTCTCTGAGAGTTGGCCATGAGGAGGATGCCGGGTAAGAAATTAATTTGCAGCTGTTTAGACTTTGAATTGCAGGGTAGGATGGAGTCCCTCCAGGCCACTATGTATCAATGTCTTCTTCCTTCTTGAGATCATTACTTCTGTTAGAGCAGAAAATAGAAGAATTGTCAGGACTGAAGCGTGCAGCTTCCTGCCAGGATGTCTGTAATAGACCCAGGTTTTGTGTGTCCCCTTTGCAAAGAACACTCCTGATGAGAAATCATTCTTCCTCCCTTGCAATCAGAAGAGTCAAGAGTGGTAGACTCTTGCACTGATGCTAGGACTATGGATTTAAAGTGCACTCCATCCAACAGCTGCCTTGGCAAAATGACTTATATCTCTAAGTATTCAAGAGGTCCTGTCTTTGGGAGTGTAAGGGTCACATTTTGAGGTAGGGCTAACTCTGTCTCTTTTGTAATGTCTGTCCTTCTGTCTGCTAAGTTCAGGAGCACCCTCTTTTGCTTCATGTGTAAAGTCCAGAGAGGTGAAAAGCAAAGGTTAGAGGTGAGAAGAGGTGAAGGCAAAAAATAATAATAATAAAAAAATAAAAATCAGCAACCCTGGATCTTGTCCTGTGCTTTCTACTCTTTGATCTTCCCCAAATTTTATTTTTTTCATTCCTGCATGTAGCAGAACACAGTAAGGAGGATAAATGGGTAAAGGGAATGAATCACAACAGGAAAAGGAGAAAAGTCCACGTGGCATCTGATTTTGCCATTTTCTATGTGCTTGTTTTTTCCTTTGCTGCAATCTGCCTTGTAAGAACCTGGGTCAGGCACACAACAGAGCTCTTTATTTCCATCACCTGACTGACTCCCATAGAGAACTTAAGCAATAGATCCCAGTTCTTGTTTTCTTTGAATTCTTTGGCACTCCCCAGGCTGCCATGGAGTTCTGCAGCCAAGACTTCTGGTCAGCCGAAGAACGCAGAGTTTGACTAAAAAAACGTACTCTCTCTCAGATCCCTCTCTCGCTCCTACTTTTAGCTATTGCTCACTTCCTTCCTGGCTACTCCTTCCCCTTCTTTTTACCAGTTTCACAAGGAACCTGTTACATTTTCTGGGATCAATTTCTAATGTCCTTTTTCACATATAATTGTCCTTTCTGCTTTAAATACTTGACAAGCCTGTACTTGCCTAAGCAAATGCAGCCACAGTTCCCCCATATTAACTCATAAAATACCCTTCCGATGCACCTAGCTGCCCAGAGCAGGCTTTGATCGCAGTCATTGCAGCGTCTCTGGAATGAATCATAGACGTTAAAGAGCTTATTTGGGCACAACAAAACAAATTTGCATAAAATTATCATCTGTCTAAATGATGGCATTTGGACATACTAGAATGGAGTTAGCTTTTCTAGAAGTTAATATGACCATTGGTATTATTTTTTCCTTGTGGGTGGAAATGAAGCACTGGTAAATCCAGTGGCTTTAGTTTCAAGAATTCAGAGGTGGAAAGTGACTGACTAAGTACTGTTTTAAATAAAGATAGAAAGAAGGGGAAGGAACAAAGACAGAATAGAACTATTAGGAACTATTTTAGAATAAATATCCTTATTTTACCCCTCCTTTATGGGGCAACTCTTTAAAATCTCTGCACAATTCCAGAAAAATCTGTGTGGAGGCAGAACAGAATTTATTTCTACACAGTGTTTGGGCTGGTTCTTACTAGGCAGATAGTCTGAAATGAACATTCTTTCTGTGATTAAGATTTTAACAGTATTGGTTGTTAAGAACAGAAACCATCCTGAAGCATTCCCGCTTTCCAGAAGGAGTGGAAGTTCTACAAGCTTTTGTGTGTTATCCAATCACAGCTGCACAATTTGGAGCAGAACAAGGGGGTCAGTGAGGAAATGACCTTGAGATAGATGCCTATGTGTAGTATGTATTTTAACTGCTAATTACTACTGAGGGATTATCTTGAAATCAGAGTAGAAACATAGATATAGAAAAAAGGCTAGGTGTCACTTTTTCAGACAGTCAGGCACTCCAGAAAATCCTGCTTCAGTCCCCTCTGCCACCTCTCAATTCCCAGATCAAGCTACACTTCATTATGAATTTCAATTGTACCAGCTCACTTCAGTGAACTCTCCTCTGTCTGGTTTTAGAAATCTGTTGGTTGCGTTTCTTCCTTCAGGGTTCATAAGCTACACAGTTCTCAAAAGCTTAAGAGATATGTCACTCATGAGAAAAATTTGCTCTCCTGTCCACCTTACTAACTGCTAGGTTTTATCAATAAATCTGTTGTGTTGACACTGCCACTCATTTTTTTTCACAAATGTACTGCCATGAAAGAAAAACAGAAATTCAGGTACCAAGTCCTCCAGACAAGTAGAACAAGCTCATATTATTTATTATATACCACACCTATACCACATGGGTATTCTCAGTTACTCTGTTAAAGGGAGAACTACTGGGGAAGTGAGGTGTTTGGAATTCTATATATTTTCAGAAATATGTATAAAATCTCATGATCTCAATGGATATCAAACATCAAGAGTCTGTATTTTTGCTTGTAGGTCCAAGCCTTCATTTGGCACTTGGCTGAAAGCTGTCTTCACTTTGTTATGGTTATAGCTGTGGTGCCTGTTCAGATCACAGTTAATGTCTTTCTGACTACTTTGCTTATCCCACTTTTTCCCTCTTTATCATGAAGAGCCAAAAACTAGTCACAGCTGAAAATTCTTCTGAGTGCTGTGTGTTTTTTTTTTGAATGTTTTCACATCCTTGTTTTTGTTGTTGACCACAATTATTTCAGTGTTGTCAGCCAACATTATTTTAATAAGAAGCTTGTTTCTTTCAGCTCTACACACTCAAACTTTAATGAATATAAAAAAGAATCATTTGGGGCAGGGATAATCTTTTCCCTTTTCATGGTAGAGTGTGATCAATAAGCCAGGTTTATTTTGTTCTCTTTTCTTTCTGAATCTGAATTATAAAGCAGTGGCCATGGTAGTCTTGGTAGACCAAAAAAACAAGTTCAAAACCACATGTCAGTTGTCAGTTAGCCAGCCACACAGAAGGATTATTACTTAGTTTGTCCTGTGTTCCCCCACTGCCACCTCTTTTTTTCTTTTTTCTTTTTTTTTTTTGTGGGGTGGTGGTGCTGAAATGCCCTGCCAGCTTCTGAGACACTTGTAGAAACTTAACCATCTCTGAGACTTCCATTCTACTAATCTGGATTTTATCATTGACAAAAGCTATTTAACTTCTGCTCACATCAATAGAAACATTGCTATATAGCTGATCTGAATGTTTAGAAACACCTAAGGTCATTTGGGATTAAGAAGTTAGGTGTCCCACTACATAAGCCTTTGAAAGGGAATAGTCTGGTAAGCATCCTCAGAAAATGCCTAATATATACTGACAACAAGCACAGCCATTTAAATTAAAAAAATGCAGCTACAAAAGGAGAGATTGCCCAGCTGCTATATGAGACTGATTTTGAACATTAACCTGGGACTATGATATACTGCCCTTCATGCTTGCGTTGAAAGTGCACCCAAAAATATACTGGGCCAAGTAAGAAAGATCTTGACCCTCTAGCTGGTTGGTAAGAGCAAGAGTTGCAGATGTGTACTCTTCTCTCATCTATTTTTTTTCACAAACTGGATGTTTGTGAAGATTTTTGAGCTATATGTGGAAAAGCAAAGTAAAGCTTCTAATTTATATGTTCACTGTCAGAGCCTTGAAGCAGTTGGAATACCTTTCTGCAATAACTTGTGTAGTGAAGCCCCGAGTTCAGAAAAGATTTCAGCTGTCTTATTAGCATTTTTGAATTTGCCACTTTTAATGAAGAAATTGTTGTTCTTAATATTAAAGTCGTATTAAAATGCATGGCCAGTTACCTATGTTGGAGATGGAAAGTCATGGCGTAGAAAAGATTGGTAAGGAGGGGGAAAGACTTGTTTAGCAGAGGACACAGAGGCTAGTGAAAATCATTCACTGAAATTATAGGTTTGCAGGGTGAAGCTTGAATCCACTTGCCTTAAGCATCAGTTTGCTTGCAACTCCAAATGTTTTATCTATGCAAATTTCTCAAAATGATGTCAGACTCTGACAACACTTCTATACATACAGAGCAGTTTTAACATCTGTATTTAGAAGAGTAATATTACTTTGTTAGTTGAGATCTGGCTTGACATAAAATCAATAGTAAAGATATTGCCAAGCTTGGCTTATCTGAAACCCTGCTGCAATGATCCATCTTCTGCTAGATCTACAACAGGCTTTGTTCCTGATTCCATTAAGAAAATTAAGTTGGCTCTGACTAGCCCCTGTTTGGATACTGGGACTGAGCAAAGAGGGTGTAATTATTTACAGTATTAGAAATCTTGCTGCAGTCATATCTTGAGGTGGAGGGTTTCTCTGAGGGGGATTCCTTGATGATGACAAGACCTAAGTATTCTGGGTGATGGAAAGTTACTTGTCATTTTTTGTGGTCTGTGGATGCTTTAAAACTTTTCCAAAGATAGTATAAACAGAGTAAAATTTCAGTACTAGAGATCCTTCAATGTAGAACTGGAATGTTTCATGGGACCTTAGGGCTCTGACTCAAAGCTGCTGCCAGTTCACACAAGTAGTGGTTTAAGATACTGGCCTTGCTCCTCTACCAGAGGCTACAGTTCTCCCAGCTAAGACGGCAGAATGGATGGTCCATCTGTCCCAGCTGTAACATTTCAGAGGTTGCTTTATTGACTTAGATCATCAGTGGGTTTACTTTATTTTGATATACCAGGATATAAATTGCAAGATCCCCAGTATGTGGCTTATAAACCATGTATGATTAAGTGTAGCAGCTAAAGAAGTTGTTGTCTTCAGCTGTGGGACAGTAATCTCTGTAGTTGCTGCCAATTAACGTAACACTGGTTATGAATCAGAGGCTGGGTGCTATGGGTTCCTGAACTCAAGGGCGCAATAACGTTGGTGCTACAGTTGTGTCTCGGCGGGGTTGGAGCTTAGTGGCAGTAGTAGAACAATGCCTCAGTGCTTAAAGGCCTACTATGCTTAATAAGTAGATTCAAAAGCTTTAGAAACTGTCCTTATCCTCAGTGGCTTTTTGAACCAATTTAAGGCCAATTGATTTTTGTGGCCAAGTGGATGCAATGGTGTGATGAACAAAGCTTTGACGTGGAGCAAAAAAGATACGGTTCTGGGTCAGTGCTGAATGCTCTTAGATGTTGTGCCACAGCACAGCAGGGGGGATATATTTTTGTGTCTCAGTGCTGAGTATTCCTAAAGATGTACTGTAATGCAAAATGAAAAAAAAAAAAAAAAAAAAAGTCATTCTCCTTTGCTGGGTAGTAGAGATAACGCAGTTGTGGTTCAGGACTGGAAGTTTCTGAAGCTGAATTAAATTATATTGAACTAATAAATATGATATGATGGGACAGGAAACAGGAAAAAACAGGGTCACCTTGATAAGAGGAGTTCAACTTCAGCTGAGTTTAGGGTATCTGTGGGTTTTTATGTGTGTGTACAAGAGTGATAGTGGAACATAAGGGGTGGCCATAGGAGGGGGAGTAAGGAATTCTCCCCAGAAGAAGGGTGTGGTGGAATGACTGAGTAAGGTGACTAAGCAGTTACAAGCAAAAGTGAAGAAGGTGAAAAACAATTCAAGTTGCTTTAATTTTTTGTGCAAGTTGTCAATTAGATGGTCTGTGATTTTCACATTGCGTCCAGTAGACATCTGGTTGTTGTCATCCAGAAGTTGCGTCTAATTTGTTTCTGGTGCAGGGTGAGGGCAGATGATCATTCCATGGCAGCTGAAAGCATTTCCTAAATGAAAAAATACTAGGAGCAGATCAACATACTTAGCAACACATCTTGACGCTGTAGGGGGAACTCCTTCCAACTACCAGTGCCTCCTTCTCGCCCTGCTGGCACTGACCTAGTGACATTCATCTAGGGTGCCAGCAGCAGTAGCAGCAGCATGTGGGTTATAGATCAATGTATCTGTGTAGTACCCTTTTCAGAAGAGAGCTCATAGTAGGGATTCCTCTGTTCCTATCCTTTTACAACCCCTTTACAAAAGTGTTTTAAATGTGTTTTATTTTCCTGCTACCATGATGTGGAAGGGCAGAGTAGTTTTCTTTGTTGTTTTGTTGTTGTTGTTTGTTTGTTTAGTTTTGTTTCCTTGTTTGTTTGTTTAAAAATGAATAGGGATCTTGGTTTTTTATTATTTTTTTTTTTATTGACACCTGGATACCCTGACTCTTGTCAAATTGATTTGAGTGAGGTACTTCAAAAATTCCCATTAGGTGTCTCTGTCTAGCTTTCAATGTCTAACAACCATCCTTAAAATTAGAGTATGTGGCACAATGTTTTTCTGAACTGCCACAAGGACACTACAGATGAGAAAACTTTGCTGTCTAGGAGTTACAGCATTTGTTCTGTGGGGAAATGCAACTTGCAACAGTAGGATTTGAGGCAAGGGTAACCGAATATGAGCTTCCTAGGCTGAGTATCAATTGTTTTAAATGAACACCTGTTTGTTTATTGATCCTTTCCTATCTGAATACCATTGCTTGTATTTGGTACAGCATGGAATATATGCTAGATACTCCATGGACTCCAGTATACTCTGTGTACATCTGATAGCTCTTTGTTGTATTCTAGGATGAAATGGAAACCTGTGATTGCCCAGGTTGGCCGTATAGAAAGACCTTTTAAAATCACCTTGCTGTATTCAAACTGTGCAGCACAAGAGGTTGGACTGCTGGCAGTGGGCTCCTTGCAACTCAGAAACTGCTTTCATGGTATGTTGCAATGCAGTCAGGATTGGAATAACCAAACACAGTGAGAAGAGAGAGCAGCATACTCACCAAAATTGATCAGAGTCAGTCAGATAGGACATATGTGAAAACTGAGTCACCTCTAGAGTTTCTGGTAGTGCTTACCTGTCAAGAGTTATATTCACGTGTGTTTTACATGCTTACACTCATGTACATGTGCTCAGAAGGAAGGGCTGAAGTGCAAAATTGTAGAACTGCTTTTCAGGTTTGCTTTCATATTTGTATGAGAAAGTAACAGGGCTCATGTTGCATCCAGCAACAGGGCTGGAGAAAATATCTGCCTAGATTATTTTAGTATTTACTATTTTTCTTCCTTAAATAGTAATTGTAATAGTATCCCATGTCACTGAAGGCTTTTCCATACTGGGGCTTCACCTTCCAAATTTATAAAGAAAAGAAATATTGATCTACAGTCTGTGGGGTCTGTTTGCTACTGCCAGGCTGAGAAATTCCATTCAAAATGAAAATAATTAAAATGTAATAATTTTCTCCAAAGTGTACCAAGTGCTCAGCTCAGAAATGCTCAGTTTTACTTGACATTTTCAATTCTGTTGCCAATGTCATGCAAATGATCCTCAGTACCTGTGCAGAACCCTGCTAATGTCATTTAGGCTTCTTGGAAGTCTGTTGGTGCAGGCAGGTTGGAGACATAATCATCTCCACTTCCTGGTTTTCTTCCATTAGTATAATGCTATTGCTTCTGTTTTGCAGACACTGTAGAAATATCTTTGAATGTGAATGTAAAATCTAAAATTCTCCTGTTACAGGAGAATACTGGCTTCACAGAGCGTTTTCATTGTATATCATGAGACTGGTTTTGAGCATAAGAGAGATTTAATTTTACTGCAGTCAATCTTTTGATTTAACAAATAGTAAATTTTAATGCAATGGTTTTGACAGTCATGGAGTTTTTGAGGGGATGTATACAGCCTGAAGCACTATGCTTAACCTTCAAACAGTCCCTAAATAAGCTGACACGTAACCAGCACAACACAGTGCCATGAAGAAATATTGTTTCAGGTGTCTTTTTCTCTACCTTCTGGGATTGGTTCTCTAAGTTGTGCATTATTTCCAGAGCAGTAACAATCCTGGTGGAACTTCTTCATAGAGCTCTGCTAAATAGGAGCAGGTGCAGAAGAGACCTGCACAACTGATCTGTGCACACGCATCCACAGGACAGGCTGGCTACACTGAGTCATGATTTCAGGAAGTATCAGGCTTAAAAATTGTATTTAAACCAGTTGCTGGGTACCTGTGCAGTCAGTTAAATACTCCTAGAGTGTAGTTGACTAGGCTAGTTAAGGTGTATGAGTAAAGGTCCTACACACTGAGCCGGACTGCTGGGCTGGATGCCACAAAGCCAGTGCAGAAATGTGCCAGCAGCACAAGCATTAGTTAACCCTGACTCTCAAAAGGGCATAACAATGTGTCCATCAGGACCAGATCTAAGTGGGTATCACTGCCTCCAGCAGCAGAGTGTCATGCAGCCTGCCAAAGCCATCTGACAGATGCACAGGCACGTGTGCAGAACCAAGGAATATATCACAGTAGGAAAGTGCAGGGTCTTTAGTAAAAATAAAATAAAAATTGATTATCTGAAGATAGCACAAACACAACAGAAGACAGTGTGTGCATGAAAGAAAAAAGAACAATGAATTTGGTCTCTGTGAGAGCCGAGACAATCTGTAAATCTCATACTGGATAGAAACCTGCATGGTAAAAAGTACAGGTATCATTTATCACCCAGAGGACACTTTCTGAGCACATACATGTGAGGGTTGATACACGTGAAGGAACATTACACGTTCTGCCAGCTCATCTCTGAGTTTCATTGTCCTTTTCCCTTTAGATAAAGAAAACCAAGATCTTTCTATATATGACAAAGGTTCGGCTTTCCCTTGCCTTCTTGGAGGCTGTGTTAGCCACCTACGAATTTGTGAATTCATCAGTGATTGCCCTGCCAAAGAAGTGGAAGGAGTGACGTGTGGTGAGTATGTGGCATAGCACTTCATGGTAACCTTCATCCCCTTAGAACAAACAATTTAGAACAATATGTTAAATTGATTCCATCTCTACCTTAATTCAGTGCTTTGCCTCCTAAAATAATTTAGCCTATTTTCATTAATGTGATTTAGAATTCTGTTTTTAAAAAATTACTCCATACAGGATAAATTTTATTTATTTATTTTTATTTAATATTGCAGTAACTAGGTCAGCGACCTGCCTTTCATATGTGTAAATCTTATTTAAACATCTGCAGCTGGGTGAGAAATTCTTTATGGACCCGAGGTCTGAACCTCCCTTTGAGGAAACCTCCCCAATCAGGAAGGCACTGAGCATTGTTCTCATGCCAGTCACCAACACAGTCAGTCATAAATCTGTCCCTCCAAGATCTCCATTCAGAGCTCATCTTGCATATCACTACAAAGAAATCCCCTGACTAAGTATAAGTATGTGTAATGCTAAGAAGCATCATTTAGCTTTTTTGCAAGTATGGTTGCAGAGATCTAGAATAATCTATTGATCAGCCTCCTTTCACTGAACACAGAAGCCCTTTGTAATGTCTGCAGTTTCATATACAGCAGGATCTTTAAATATTTATGCAGTGATTTGCCATTCTAGATTGCAGGAGCTGTTGTTTTCTATAGTACCTAGAGCAGGACAGAGCTGTAAAGTGTCAAATATCTCCAGTAACAAAAAGTGTTGACATCCTGATGGTGTCTGTGGAAATAAAAAAATGAGACCTATTAATATTTTAACATTGAAAAACACTGTGGCATATATGCGGTAGCTTAGAGATCCATAATTAATTTTGACTTTTGCTGCAGTTTTTCTTTTTCCATAATCAGGTTTCTACTATTTTCCTACTTTTTCTTGTTCTCCATTGTAGATAGCCTCCCAGAGGGCTCACATTGCTCTTTTGAAGAGGGTCCATGTGGCTGGACACTGAATGAAACTGCAGCATCTCCTTGGTCTATTAGGTGCTCTACTGAAATGATTCAAGGCCATTCATTTGTAGGGTCTACCTTGCAAACCACTGAAGGTAGGTTCCTTATAGTTCTCTCTCAGTATGCCTGTGTGTGTGCGTGTGTGCATGTGTACAGCAGTCTTGAACTTAGGTGTTTATTTGATTAGTTTTCAATTTTTGGGACCACCCCTTTCTAAATCAAATTTAGCATCAATATTATCTAGACTAATTTTAAATGTAGCTAAAATTATTTTTTGATCGTTCAGAACTTAATGTGAAATGTTCTGCAGCAAAGATAATACGAATCTGTAGGAGACTAGGATTTGTCTTCACCTTTAAAAAGAATTACATGATGAATTTACTCTTCTCTACATATACCTCTTCTCTCCATGCTTTTATGAGCTATGCAATTGCAGTGTACTTGAGCAGCAACATGATAGCTGCTGCATCACAAAGTAAAAATTGACCAATAGAACTAAGCAACTTGTAGAAACACAAGTCTTCTGGAGACTTGTGTCAGATTCTGGCAGTGGGGTAGAAGGAGCATCACATATAAATCTATCCCAAGACCAAGTGATAATACATATTCTGTGCTGTAGAATACCACAGAAATATATATATATATATATATATTCCCAGAACCATCAGCTTGCTAAATAAGGATGGAGGCCAGACTCACATGTTCAGGTTTGAAGTCACAGGTGTTCAGCATAGCTGAGTTTTTGGTTCAGAGTTCCCTGTCAAAGCGAAGGGCATCCATATGATTGTTCCGTTTGTCTCTTGAGGGCTTGTTTAAACTGTTCCTATGAACAAAGACCACAGCTAAGCAATTCCAGTGCACAGTTTGTCTCAGCAAGAGTCATTGATGCAAATGGTGTAATTAGGGTTGATAAAAGAGCACACTGTAGATTGCTGAGAACCCTTTTATGGGAATGCAATTGAATGGTTTCTGAGGTTTTGTGCACTCATTCCAGGGAAGGCTTTGGGAAGTTTACTTTTGTGCTGCTGAAATCTACGATGAATGTTCATTGTATCTCATTGTAATAAATGTGCTCTCAAGACATGTTTCTACCATGCTCTCCTACTTACACTGTGCTTCAGCACAATGATGTTAGTTTTTCAAGAGGGTTTTATGCTGTCTTTTTATAAAGCAAAACATTATTATTTTTTTTTTCCTAATTCACTTTTCTGTTCAAAGGATACTTCCTCTATCTGCGAGCAGAGAGCAATCACACAAGCGGTATGGCCAAGGCTTACAGTACCAGTTTACCAGCAAGTATTGCCACTGAAAATTACCAGGTATATTGCTCTGTCTAAGCACTTTTGTGTAGGTAATCCTCAGGCTGCACACTGTGCAATATGTCTGTTCTCCCTCTGTCTCTACCCAATGCACAAAATACTGGAAAGCAGAAGAGCAGACTCTACTCCCTAGCTCACTACTTGTAGAATGCCAGAAAAGAGACATGAGGGGCATTCCCAGTAAGTAAAAGCAGGAGTGCCAAATCAGCTCCTAGATATGGAAAATTCCCTTGCTTGGTTGTACTGACCATTCCTCTGAAGTGAACCCAGCACCTGAATTGTGTGGGGTGTCCTTCGTTTATGGGAGAGTGAGCTGGCTATGTGAGTGTGTTGAGCCATTCAGTATACATGCTGATGAGACTTATCTTTTTAAGTTCTGTACCACTTTGCTAGGAATTAACAAACTTGACAGCTTCCCTGAGAATAGGAGCATGAAGTTTGTGGGGCATTAGACCTTCCAGGAATAGATGGAGCTAGTCAACTTTTGTTCATGTTCTTCAGAAATTTCAGAACATGAAGGCAACCTGGCATGTATAAAATCACGTATCCTGCCTTCAGTCCAGATCCCTACAAAGTATAAGGGGAGCTTCAAGATGCTGTAATTAAAAATATTAAATAATACTGAACTCATAACACTTAGGAAAATTAAGTTGCAAGTTTGAGTTGGAGTCCAGCCCTGCTAGGGGAAAACAGAAAGCTTTGATGTCTCCTAATTAGAGCTGGCAACAGAAAAACAGTGCAGGTGCCAAAAATGTAGCTTCAGCATTTATATTTGTTTATAAATTCAGGTCAAGTTTGCTGGGTAGTTCCAACAAAATAAAATGTGCTTGGAGCTAGGTTTACACAACCTGGAGCAGTTACTGTTGGTTATGGGTGTCTTACAGGAGATCCAGAACTGTTCTTTCTTTCACTGACAAAGATTTGAATGCACATTTCAGGAGCAAGGAACTTCCCTTGGTTGTGTACATGCATGTGCTCACTCTCTTGCTGGTGTTCTCAGCTGCTGAGTGCTCGCAGCAGCAGTGGAAATGGCAGGTCTCTCTTGACCTGTGGCAAAATGGCAGTGGCTGCCTCACAGAGACAAAGAGTTCTGCTTCAAAGTACTCTTCAGTGACCAAGTTGCTTACCTGCCATATGGGTGCTATGGTTCAGTTGATGTCTGTGACTTGGAGCAAGTATATAGACTGTAGTTTACTGTCTGTGGAGACAGCCTAATTGCTCATTTCCTGAGCATTTGAGGCAGGGCCTTTCTCCCTTTACAATGTTTTTGTGCAATGTAGTGCCTGGGTATGGATTCAGCCACATCAGTGCAACACGTTAACATGGGTGATTAAAATGGAAAGCTTTTTCTTGAGTTTAAGCCTGTGTTCCTCTGCTCTACTGCCTGTTGCTCCTGAAGGAAGTAACAGTCACCCAGATGGTGTTTGAGGCCATTAATACAGACATTAGTGTCTGCAGAACAGCTGCCCAACAGGAGTGTCAGTCAGGGTCTCCACTAAAAAAATTCTGTACCAGGAACAGTGATGAGTCACACAAAAGCATTGGGAGCCTTACTGTGTGTTATTAAAGAGTTTGACTCAGGATCAAAGGTTTGGTGTCTCAGATCCCTAAGGAGGGGAGTAATAAATACTGCTCCCTTCTTATCAGAGGATATCATACTTTTTCTGTTCTTCCTCTATTACAGATCCAGTTCTCAGTGCATGTTTTTGGCAGCTACAATGGTACTGTCTCCTTCTCTGTCAGAGAAGAGATAAATGGAGCTCCAATAATCTTGCCAATGTGGGAAAGAGCAGGGAGCTGGAGTGATCACTGGTTTCTCATCACTTTACCAATGCCAGGGCTTCAAAATAGGTAAGAACACCATCAGCAGCACCCAGGGATATCCCTACAGGTTTAGTAAATTATTAGTGTCTTAACTGAGAGGCATGACTTCAATTCTTGCCTTCTTCCAGGGCCATTTCTAATGACAAAATTAAAGGAGTATGGCAATTTTGCTTGCTGAGGAAGTCTTCTGTCATATTTACATACCTTCATAGACACATACAGCTTAGGTCAGCACTTCCATGCAGTCTCAAATGATGATTAGGTTGTGCTTTCCCAGACTGATAAAATACACAGTTGTGCAGGCAAAGTGCTCCCAGTAGGGAAACAGGTAAACTAGCAAAAACTGCACTCTCTACTCCTACAGTAAAAGCGGCTGTATGACTCCAACAAATGACTGTTGTAAAATCAGTTCAGCCAGTACAGCTGGCTAGTCTCGGGTCTATATCAGTGTAACCTAGGAAGTGGAGATTTGCTACATCAGTGATGAAATAATCTCAGCAAAAGACTGTGTCCCAAATCAGACTTCTACAAGAGACTGTATCACAGTTTTGGATGTAAAAATATAGCACGACATCAAATGAAGTCAAATATTGAAGATTTCAAGACTTTCTGCCCAATCGATGTTTAATCATATATTTCTTCTCCATTTCATGCCAGTCAATTTCAATCTATGAAATGATGTTGGCAGCAGGTTATTTTTCACAATACAAACGATTTTTAAATCGCTCCAAACTGTTTTTGCATATTCCTCAAGGAAGCCTGTCTCACATGACACTTTAGACACACACACAAAAAAAATCAATCTCAAAGTGTATGCAGTGAATATTATAAATGGAAAAAGAATGGAAAATGCCTAATATTGACAATAAAGTAGCGTCTTGAAACTTCATGGATTAGAAGGTATGAAAGTATTGCTTCTAACTTCAAATGTTCCCTACATCTTTTTGTAAAGGCTAAGAATTTGGGTCTCGAGTGATAACAATTCAGATCCAAGCAGCAGTAAAGTGGAGAGAGGGTGGGAGAATGTTGTTCTACCCTTTTGCTTAATTTCATTATTACCTTTGGTCTCAACATTACCAAATGTTCACCATATGCACCTTTGTCATGAATTATTCCATCAGAATAGGGTAGGTCTGCAAGCTGGCAGTGTAATTAATATTATTGTCTGGCAGCCTGGAGTCCTGTGGGTAAGCATATGTTTAGTTCTGTGTATTTAAAGTTTGACCAGTCAATTTGTCCAGAATAGCTTTTTTCCTCAGGCATTTTCATCTGGACCTAACCAGAGCAGAGTCTTAAGGGCTCTTCAGAGTTGTTAAAGTGCTTCTGCCTCCTCTGATAAATGGCCTCTTACTTTTGTTTGCAAAGACTGATTTCTGTATCAGCCCTCAGTTCTAAAGGGAAACAGATCTTCTGTGGCAGGATGGAAGGGATAGCAAGAGGTTTTAGGGAGCACTAGCCAGCACTCCATGAAAAAAAAAAAAAAAGAAATTCAAATACTGCTATGTTTGAAAGAGTTGAGCACTCAGACAAAATTAAAGAATTACGTAGATCATGTGTACATATATTATGTCAGTCTGTTTCCAATAGTTAAATCTTGTTTTACCTTGTGTAACCTTCTTGTATGCCATTTTCAAGCAAATTCAAGAAGTGGGTAATTTATTGTGACACAACAGTGGTAATTGCTATGGGTAAGGCTGGAACAGTTCAATCTAGCAAGCAGACCAGCAGACCTGTGCTACCTGAGCTAAAGAGGTGACTGAAAACCATAGTAAATTGTCATTTGGTGCACTGATCTCTAACAGCATTAGAATCATAGAATCATTCCAGTTGGAAAAGACCTCTAGTATCACCTAGTCCAACCTTTAAACTAGTACTGACAAGTCCACCACCAAACCATGCTACTAAGTTCTACATTCTTTGCTGGAAAGTGTTGCAGCTATTTGATCCAAGTGAGGAAACCCTGGCCTTTGTACTCCCAGGACACCTGGTTGCATCCCAAGCCTCTTGTGTTGTTCTTGCCATGCTACTTCTGCCCTGTCTCACCTTCTGTTAGCCCTCAGTCAGCACTCTTCCTTGGTTTTGTACACTTGGTTTCTCTTCCTTCTCCCCCAGGCTCTCATTTGTGAACACATTTTACCTGTCTCACGCTTCCAGTCCTAATCTCTGTCTCTGACCTCCTCCCTGCTTCTTGCTTCAATCTCTCTTCCAGCAGGTGCTATATCTCTGTGGCTTTTTACAAAGCCTGACTCCACTCCCTGCCCTTCTGCTCCCTACTTCTCCTAGTCATCTCTTGCACTCTTTTATTTAGATGATCCCAAACTTACAGTCAAGGTTTATTCCCAGTCTTTCTGCTCCCATGGGCTACTTGTTTTTATCTGTAGAACTCAGGCCCAAATCCCTTGCACATTAAGTTCAAACTCCCCTGCAATAATGTTCCCAGGGAGCTCTCCAACCTCTCCAAGATACCACCTTGTTCACTCTGGAAATCAGTTCAGTCAATTTCTTTCTTCTGTTTGTCCAGATTCAGCAAAACAATTAATGGTTATGGGAGAAAATACTGGATGACAGCCAGTAACAAACTGGAAGGAGAGAAGCCTTGGCAAGCAGGAGAAGGAGCTCATGGAGGGGATATATACATAGTTTTTAGCAGCAGATTCCCCGTACTAATTTATTTCTTAGGAAAAAAAAGAAGACAAACTATACAATTTGCTGATCAGTCTCCCAGCTGGGCACCTAGCTACTTGAAAAACTGTTTCTGTGATCAGTTGGTATATTCTCTCACTTGGTTCACATACAAAGGGAAAAAGGCTGCTATCAGAAGTAAATCAGGCAGGTAGAAGACTAGACAGCAGATACCTGGAAAGGGTAATACGTTAGAGCAGCAGAATTAATTCAATGAAAAGGAACACTGGAAACCCCTCTGGCTAATGCAGTACAGAGTTCAAAAGGCAAATTCCTCCCCCTTTTCTGAAGTTACAAGGAAGGGGATGCATAAAGGGCCCAGAACTTATGAGATGTCTGTTTTTATGCACTGGGGGATGAGGGTCATTCCCTAGACTCCCACTTGTACTCAGCTAGAGCAGAAGTCTGTCATGTAGCACAGTGCCACTCTCTTGTTCCACATTTGTGGACCAGATGCGCTAGCTTGAGCTGACCAAAGCAATGCTGACATGGGTGTCTTAAGTAAGGAATAGGCTGTGGTGCTATATCTATAACTATGGATCCTAGAAGTGCCCTAATCCTGGGCTCAAGGTGCTGTGACTTTCTCTTCCATCAAATGTTCTGGGACTGTACAAGGTCTGAAAATGCAGAAATATTGCAAAACCTGCTAATAAAGAGAGGGGCTTATGTAGGAAGGTGATCCAGTGGTAAATTTCTCTGCTAATGCCATACCCAAGGGAGTATTCATCCAAGGGACCCTTGATTTGCATCTGCTGCAGTAACATTTATTCCCAGAGGGTTCTGATTTGTAGGTATTAATGCTTTCATTTAAGCACAAGGGTCTATTCTTGAGTTAGGATAAAAGCAGCTTATCCCTAAAGATTTTGATTCAACTGTGCAACATCATATTAACTGTGGATGTTAATATGTGGCATGTGCATGTGACTGAGCACTGGCACCATGTTTCCCAGAGAGGCTGTGGAGCCTTCCTCTTTGGAGATCTTTGGAATTCATCTGGGCATGGTCCTGGGCGACCAGCTCCAGGTGGCCCTGCTTGAGCAGTGGGGTTAGACCAGATGGCCTCCACAGGTAGATGCCAACCTCAACCATTCTGTGATTCTGTGACATGGACCAATGTTTGGCTGGTGGGTGGAATATGCGTGCATGCTCTATTGCAACTAATTTGGAAAAATGGTGTACCTAGGCTGCAAGATTAAAGCGTTAGGCAGGTCAATGCTTGATCTCTCATAAATCACAATTGAGCTTTGGCAGTGACAGCAGTAGAGGTCTGCTCCATATGTTTTTAATAAGCTGTAAACAGACTGGACATCAGACATCTGCTTATTTCTGAAGTTTAATGAAAAACAATTTAGTCCTATCTGCTAGGAGGAGGTCCTTCAGCCCATTTTCTTTCCTCCTTCTGAATTTGGAATGTGGCAATGCACATGGGGCTTGACAGACCTCCTAGATATATAGCTAACACCTGGTCATGGGGGGAAAAGTGACATAGCCCAGAATGCAAACACTTCAGTGAGTTGTGACTGAAATTTATAATGGCTTAACCTTCAGCTGAAATAAATTTGTCACCTTGTTATTAAGCTGAGTTACATTGTCCAAGGTTGATGCCTAAGATTTCTGTCTACTTGGATATTGTTGCTCTGTTCAGTTTTTATTTTGACAGTCTGCTTGTGGACAATAAGGAGATTTTTTCTTTCCATTTCCTTTTGCATGTGCCAAATTCCATTACCATGATTGAATGAGAATGGTTGTACATCTACAAATATTTGTGAGGGATGGTAGCTTGTGTTTCTACATGTGTGTGCAGATAGCAGAAGTAGGGTTCTCATATTTGGTCCACATGAAATGTGGCACTATATGAATATTGGTTGGTCCTTACTAACTGTTGGTATGTGGATAAGATTTCTAGCAAGCCTGTTTGGCTGCTCAATGGGTCTTGTCTGAAGGAAACACTCTAAAATGTGATTATCACGATTGGCTGATAAGGGAACATTATATATATGCGCGCACGTGTGTATATATATAAAACCCTTCTGTCTTCTCTAAAACTTCTGTCTTCCTGAAAAGGTTTAAGCTGCAACTCCTGGCAACCTGGGGCTGGAATTCCCAAGCTGACATCGCTATCGACAATATTACATTTGGACTGGACTGCTTCAATGACGGTAAGTCACATGTTACAGAATCCCTTAAAGAATTTGGGTAGTGTAATCAGCATGCCACTGATCCAGGAGACATTTGTCCTGTTTCCCCCACAGAGTGCACATGGTTCATTTGTGTTAGCTTTTACTAAGCTAACACACTAAGGAGTGACATCTTATCTCAGATCTACTGAAGATCGAAAGTAGAGGCGATTTTACAGCGTGTTCATCCCCTAGTGTTCTTTCTTTTCTCTAATCTGGGATATCCTATATCACATAGCAGAGACCTGCCTGCGTGTCTTGGCAATAAACACTTGACTTATGCCTGAGCCTTAAGTGGAAGAATTACATCACATTGTTCTTCAGCAGTCCTCTATGACCCACACACCCTGACAATTGATAGCACAAGTGAATTTGTTGAAATCAAATGGGAAAGCCACTATATTTTAGGAGACAAAAGGAGGAATAAAGTGTCTCTCTGACAGTAAAGTTCAGGTTGTTGCAACAAGTTTATTTTACCCTGCAAGGAAGTGCATCAAATGTCAATGCCAGATACTTAATAGATGCTTTCCTTTGCTTCGTTACCGCTAATGTGACTGATCACAATGTATTCCACTGGAGATGGAGCCAGTGCTCATCTCCAAAGCATGTTAGCAAAAGAGCTGAATTTTCTTAGCAGACAAGTGGAGCGAGGTTGCATACTTGAACCACCTGGAAATACTAGAAACTGCCCTCTTTTTGTCCATGGAGAAAAGACCCATATGCTCTGTAGTAAAATAACAAAAGAATATTAAACACTTAAATTGTGACTTCTGTTGCAGACAAAACATCCTGTGCTACCTTCACATGTCAACACATCCATTATGTCAGCAATGAGGGTAGCAACATATCCCTGAAGAGACTGGCTGTAGCCTAATGTACCATGTGGGAAGGCTTACGTTAAAACTGGCATGTGTTAAAAGTTCTTCATTATCAAAAGCCCCTTTAACCTCCCACCTTCATCCAACTTGGTGTCATCTACTCTGTCCCTTTGTTCTGTGGGGACTGAGGATACCTTTGTATAAAATGCTGAGCATGCACATTTTCATTTGAAATTAAGAGGAAGAGTTGCTACTTTAGGGTAAAGTCATCTGTCCACTCCAGCTACTGAACACCCCTGGCTCCCAAACACTTTGTGACCTCCATGCTAACACTTTGTTTTGAAATCTGAGGAAATCTTTTGAGGAAACTGAATAGAGTGATTCCAGATGCTCTTGCGCCAGCTGCCATGCATCCAGATGCTGTAGTTTACTGCTCTCCTAAGAGCAAATACAGGCAGCAGTGTACCTGCAGAGATTTTGCTGTCTGAAGGTGTGACCCAGAGTTATGTGACTCATGCAGAAGACAGACATCATGAAGGAAATTTTTCTCGGAAGCCTTGTATTTGCCATTGTTCCTTGAATCCTCTTTGCAAATCAACATTTTCTCGCCTCTAAAAGCAACTCCCTCGCATTTGTCTTCTCATGACTTTAATTCAGTTAGGTTGTGGAGAAGCCCAGCAGCTCTGCTGTGCTTTAAGTAATGAAATTATTTCTCCCTAGCAAGGAGAGGTTTCAGATGTCAGAGATGGAGCCAATTAAGATCCAAGCAGTGAGTTCTTTGCATGAGGGCAACAGGAAGGACATATGGCAGGAAGGAAGAATATGCCATTTGCTGGCATGTAAATATTAATTTCTTCATCTATTTCAATCCTGTAGTTCAATTGTTCTTCAAGACCTAGTGCAGACCTTGAAAGCCTTGCTTGTGTGCATGCAAGATGGGAAAGAAGGTGAGGTATTCTATATCCCTCAACACCAAGAGGAAAGTATTTGTAATATTTAGGAGGGGGGAAAAAAACACACAGTAGTGAGGGCAGCTCAAGAAATATTAATAAGGACAAAAAAATAAATATCCAATTTTTTGGATGGCAGATACTCAGTAGGGACAGATGCTTTCCCTGTGAGAAAGGCAAAATGAAACCATCTTCTGATTAATAAAATCGCCCTGCGTAAGACAGTGTGACAGACCGGGTGACATGAGTCTGATATGTTGTGAGAACTTTTAGGGAACAGGCAGAAAGATATTTTCTCCTTTTAGTTAGCCGGTGCTAAATATGGGGCTCTACAGAAGACAGTCTAAACATGAAAATATGGGCTGGCATAGTGAATAGAATGTATCTGCATGATTGCTGTCCTTCTCAGTGCTTATGTGGTCACTGCTTTTACTGTTACATTTTAGTGCTCTGAGCATGGTTCCAATTAAGTTCCAATTAAGATCACAGGTCTGTGGTCTGTCAAAGTGCACTCTACTGCCCTGGCCTAGGGGTTACATTTTGTTCTGCACATCATTTACTCTTTCAAAGAAGGCTGTCTTTTACATGACAGGACTGTCCAAAGAGAGCTTTGTATGGCATATGTCTAGTTTTTTACTTTGGAATCCCCAGCCCAGCAAACCTGGCCTTTTTGGCCTGCCTGTCTCATTGCTTGAGGTGAACAGAGGTGGGTGGTTCAAGCTACTCAGCACTACCTCATTTGATTGATTCAGTAAGGTGTTGACTAGAAATACAGTTGGATCAGCCAAAAGTCTGGGGAATGGGGAGGCTGGTGGAGCTTCCTCGTTCTCTTTTCCACTCCAGGACCAGCTGGAGAGACTTCCAGGATTCCTCCACCTGCATCTGTGAGGTGGGATCTCTGAAGAGATCACGCACAATTTGAGGATACTGCAAGGCACCTCGGATTAATTCCATTAATTCGTGCCCCAAAACCACTACATCTTTTTTTTTCTTTTTTCTTTCTTTTTTTTTTTTTCATTACAATCCCAGAGACAGAGAAGAGCTACTTGCTTTAGCTCTGTGCCCACAGAAGATTCCCCTTCTCCTTTACACTTCCTTCTGTCCCTGTATGGTTTGTGAGTCAACAGCATGAGCTAAGTCCTGGACTAATGGAGTTGTGTGTTCATCCTATTTTTCTGATATAAGCACACCTTAACATAAAGAATTCTTGTTGCTTTCTGTTCACCTACGGTCAATAATTTGGCTGTCAGAGGAGCAAGTAGAAGCTAAAACAGACTAGAGCACCAGCTTCTGGATTCCAGTCCTACATCATATTTGTAGAAAATGCCACCTTACAAATTCATGTCTGGCAGCACATAAAGGATCATCCTCATAAGAGTTAACAGCTCTTGTGGACAGGCTGATGCTCAGCCTGTCAAGCAGCTTGTGTACTGAAAACAGAGGAGACAGAAGCTTTCTTCCAGCATGTGAGGGCCTGAGACTGTTTGGAAAAGGAGGAAAGATTATTTGTTTGGAAACAAAGCATTGCCTCAGGATACTCAGTTGGGATGCTGCAAAAAAATCCATGCAGACACAGACCGGGTCTGTATTTCGGGGACTGATTTACATTCCATCACTCTGGCAAACATAACCAGACTTCTTGTATGTCTCTATCTAAAACTGTTTTGACCTATGGGATTCATAATTCATTTCAGGCCTTGGGAGACTGAGCATCTTTTCTGGCTATGCATCGTCTTTTTCATTCAGTTTTCCTTCTTGCCTTTGATCCAGATCATTTGTTTTGGGTTAATTTCATTTTTCACTTGCTTGACAACTCCATCCATTGAAGTTCTCTATCTCAGTATGAACAGAGTGTGTAAGTACAAAGCTCCCTTTTACTTCCATCCATCAATGTGCATTCAGTCAGACCTGGGGGGAATATTCTCAGGAGTACAAACACAGCGAGGTCACCATGCTTCAATTAGTTATTTGGCCTTTCTGACACAGCTAACAAGGGTGTTAATTATTGCTATTCAGAGTAGTGGCTTTGCAGCAGAGATAATTGTCCAGCTGGAACTGAGTGAGTGTCTTTTGAATAGAGCATCAAACAGCTGTTAGATTCTCACAACTGGAACAAATGGAAATATTTGTAATGTTTTTCAACTAATGAAAAATATTCAATATTAAATTAACTGAGGGCTCATAAAATGGAAGGAAGTCTCTCCTTTTTCTTATCGAGATTTTCTAATCGTAAAATAGATCTGCCTAAAAATGAGTAATTTAACTTTGGAAACAGGATGCCTGCAGAGTATAAAGCAAGTGTTCAGTTATTACTTTTTCCTGTTCTATTTGGTTATACATGGTGTTCTCAATGCATTCAGATGCTTTGGTTCAGCAGCTACTCTGAAGTCCCTTCTCTCTGAGAAAGAGCTGATTTTTGAAGGCCTGTTTCACTGCTCATAAATGCTACCTTTTGCTCTGTGTTTTTCAGAAAGGTTTGTCCAAAGATTTATGGCTCCTGTCAAGGATATACTGCTGTTTCTTAACTATGTCTTTTAGTGAGACGTCATTTTATTTAGTATTTTATTCTCTAGGCAAGGTTGGGGTTCTCAAAGTTGTTTGGTTAGAGAAGAGTGACCCATTAGGCTGCTTTACCTACTGTTAAGAACTGAACATAACTTTTTTTTGATATCACTGTCCTTTACACCTGCACTCATTTGGCCGTCCAAATTGTCATTTGCTCCTTTGACCAGCACAGCATCAGTACATGTTATCTGTTCTCCCACACCATGTTTTCCCAAAGTCTCTTGTAATCGCAGACAGTGCAGTTTGCTGGCCAAGGAGCTTATTTTGCAGGTAAGCCTCCATAGGATAACACGGGGGGTTTGTGTTCATGTGAAGTCCCACTGATTTCAGCACAGATAGAAGTAGCTAAGAAAAGATACAGGCCCAAAAATGCTGGGTGTTTCCTGTCAAAGGTATTATTTACTTATTTTAACTAAATAGCTGCACTTCATTTGTTCATGTGGTCTTTAAATTTTCTCTCTCTCTTTTCTACCATCCTCCTTTACAGGAAGACAAACAAACCATTTTGGTGGGAAGCGACAGTACCCACGGGAGATTAGTATCCCGGATGAGCATCTTCTGAACCCCCTGGAAGAGCCTTCCCTCCCAGGTAGATGATTCTGTATTGAAGTTGTTCCCAAAGTTGTGGAGACCATGGCAGGTAGTCTCCGCTTGCTATAGGATAGCATTTTCCTGAAGTGCAACTCAGCAGTCCTTAAAGAACAGAATGTTTTTAAGGAAAACCAGAATCTTTAAGTAAAAAATCTTTGAGAAAAAGGAGAAGCTACATGACTCAAATTCAAAACCCACAAAAGCCAGGCCAGGAGACAAAGGTGTAGGTCAGTTCAGGAAGGTGGGGATAGACAGAGGTCTACTGGGACTCAGTGAGCAGTGAAACTGAACCTAATGGGTGGAGAACACAGATGTAAAGATGAAGATCCAGGGAGGGAAATAGGTGAAATAGATATGGAAATCCACCAAGGGGAGAAACTAGATGAAAAGCATGGAGGACAAGGGATACTAGGGACCAGTTTACTAATAGCAGTCGAGTGCCACTCTGGAGGACAGATAACAGCTGCATGGGTGACTAGAGTTGTCTGAAGGAGGGCCTGAGGAGAGGAGGCTGGGGTTGCCTGAGGAGCCAGGCATAGAGAAGAGGCAAGAGGAGGTGACAAGACAGGACATATTAAGCTTGGAACACAACCAGTAAGTATTCAGGAAAGCATATTCCATCCCAGAACCTTCAATGAAACATAAGATTCCTGTGTCTTAAGGTTGTTTTGCTGCCAACAAATAGCTGTGTTCACCTGAGGTGTGACAATCTATATTGCTGTCAGTTTCTTAGTTAGCTTACATGGCAGAGATTTCTTTAGTGTAGCTAACGTTCTTACCCCACTGATCCATCTGTGTGTTGGCAGAGTGACATCTGTTGAGGATAGTTTTGCTTGTCTTTTCATTTGAATAAGTTTAGACTTTTGTTTTTAAAAGGCTTGTATTTTTTACTGCTCTTTTAATCATTCAGCTCTTAAACAGTTCTGTTTTGGTAAATCCCGTGCCACCTTGATTCTGGCCCTCGTGCTTGCAGTGTATCAGACAGTTTTAAAAACTTTTACTACCTTTCATCAATGGTCACTAATTGCAATGGCAGATGTTTTCAACTTTTATTTCTGTGTATATGCTTCAGTTCTCACCTGGAAATTTGAATAATACATCCTCGTTTCATATGGGCGTTGAAAAGAAAAATTTGGTAATGTCTGTGAGGCACTTGGATAAACCCCTCAGAATCCCCTCCCAAACCCACAGTGATGCATTTATCTGCAGTCCATGATTTATTAAATATTTTGCAGGAAATAAGGTGAGAGAAAAAAAGCAGTGACCATAAACAGAGCACTATTTGTGCTGTGACTAGAAAAAAGCTAGGATAATGTGGTAAAAGCATTCTGTGATCATATAATTAAGGACAGTATCATAGTGAATTGTATTATGAGGGAACTGCATTAAAGTTGAACAGTTAAATTTATCTTTAGCATGTACCGTCTTTCAAGTCCTCAGCATTGCAAATGTAAATATAAGTGTCTCTTTTTGTATAATTACCATCACAAGCATATGATCAAATCGACCCATTTAGTTTCAAAGCCCTGTACATAGCCGATAGTGCTGCAACGTGATCTTTCTCACAATCATCTTGTTTTTATGTAAAAATCATTAATGTCCTTTGTGAATAACAATGATGTGAATTTTGTTATCAAAGAATCACAAAGAAAACACATCAACAGGAATAGTTGCTCATTTGGATGGCACTTGGCCTTTAGTTACAGATTACTGTGAGTTATTGCATATGCCTGAGAAATACTGGGAAGCTCATACCTGCCCTAACTCTGGCTGTTCTGGTTACAGGGGACACATCTGTTGTTCTCTGGTGGTTCACAACATGTGGTGCTAGTGGTCCACACGGGCCAACTCAAGCTCAGTGTGACAATGCCTATAAGAACAGCAATGTGTCGGTGATGGTGGAGAAAGAGGGCAGGCTTCGAGGAGTGCAAGTCTGGAGAGTGCCAGCCACAAACCGATACAGGTACGTATCTGTGCTGAAGATGCAGCCATTTATCTACTTTCTGGTTGTGGAGTTTCAGCAAGCATAAGTGGGGGACCATCTTTATTGAGGGGGTGAAGAGAACAGCAACATAAAAAAGAAATAGCTAGCTGAAAGGATCTATGTCTGAGGTACTGTTGAAACAGTGACTTAAGGGAGATTAGAACAGGAGTGACTGTGGGCATGCAATCAAATAGAAGTGCTACCATCATTTCAGTCCCAAAGCCTTGGTAATTTTGATTTGGCCATGCCAGCTCATGCTGTTCGCTTCTGAAATCTGTCTCCAGTGCTCTGGCTTAGAGTTGATCAATCCTCTTGAGCAGCCTTGGCTGGGTGAGTATCCAAAAAAGGATGGTCATGAGATATTGCAGTGGGAGCCTGCTCTGGAGCAATGCCTGTTTGGGAGCGCAGGCTGGGGAGGGCTCACAGATGGAGCTGCTTTGGGGAATGAGAAGTGTAAGATTTGTCTCTTTAACTACACCTATTTCTTTCAGGATTTCTGCCTATGGAGCAGCTGGAGGGAAGGGAGCCAAAAACCACAATAAGAGGTCCCACGGGGTCTTCATCTCGGCCACCTTCCAGCTGGAGAAAGATGAGCTGCTGTACATCCTAGTGGGGCAGCAGGGGGAAGATGCCTGTCCTGGGGTGAGGGCTGCACAAACACATGTGGGCAGAGACTTTTCAGATGAGATTCAGTGGGTGGCTTGGGGTTTGGCTGAACTGGTGATGAAAGACAAAAATCCCAGGATCCAGCAATGATATCCAGTCAGGACTGGGAAGAACCAATAAACCAAGTTAGAATCTCAAAACAAATATAAAGAACTCTGAAAAGAAAAATGATTCCAAAATGCACAAACAAATACAAAGCCCACAGGAACTTTTCTTTAAGCTCCTGGTATTTAAATTCTTCATCAGTTTTCTTCTGCTTATTTTAAGAGGGGAGCTACTAGGCAAGAGTTGTGTGCTCCCTCTCTTATTTTTCTGCAGCCTGGATTTCTTTCTGTCTGCCAGGATTCCAGATAATTTTCTGTTATTTATGGAAGCATGTAGAAGCCCTAAACAACATCATGGCTGCACTTTCTTAGGTACTCTCTATGCTTAGAGACAAGTATCTAAATCCAAAGCCTATCAAAACCAGTGGGAATCTTTCCACTATCTACAGTGGCCCCTGAATTAGATGTATGTAATGGCAAAAGAAAACTACTCATGATGAACAGAAATTGATGACACAAATGGTTATACATGTGTCTGCTAACACCAGATCCGGTGATCTAAAAGTCCTTTTAATCAGTTAGGCTCAAAAGCTATGTTCAGCATGATTTCAGCATGAATTCTTTGTTATTACCTCTTTCCAGAAATGTGATCTTCCAGCCCTGTGGCCAGGAACTCTTTTCCTCACAGACAGACTACTATGCAGATAGACTGTTTTCTCTTTTCCTCACAGATAGACTACTGTGCAGACAGTTTTCTCATTTCCTCACAGATAGACTATGAAGTTTTGGGATGTGTATGTTATTCTTGGAGGCATTCAAAGTTCCCATTAATCTTGCCCAGAGCATATGACGTCTTTCCCAGATACTGCAACTGATTCTAAAACCAATGTTTCTTCACCTTAGATAGTACAAGAATTATATCTATCTAAATAAAACATACATTTGTATATCTGCAGTTCCCTGATAAACCTAGATAGTGGACTATCTAGGCTTAAGTCATAGTCTTCAAAGATTCCTTTATTACCTTGTATTTCGTGAATTGTTCCCAAAATGGCAATGTATATCCCAGTACAACCTCCCTCTGGCAGATGCTATTGGAAAGTTTCCCCCCCTTGGCCCAGCTTTGTTTCTGGCTTTGGAAATCCTGCTGAGCATGTATGTTAGTAACTGATGTGTCTGCTCCTTTCTGTGAAGAAATTCTGCAACCTTCACTCTGTCCTCAGGTTTGCCCCAGTTGCTTCTCCCTGGTCCTCAGCTATGCTGCCATCCTTAGTCCTCTTCTTTGAATGAGAGGACAGGCAACAGAACTGGCACCACGCTTCTGATCTAGATATGCAACGTGATCAACAGATGTGGTGATTTCATGTGCACTAAGCTAACAGTACTTTCTGAAATCATTCAGAATTCATCTGACTGACATTGGGCAGATTCACAGTCATTGCAACTCATATAACTCAGCAAATGCAAAAAAACTAATCTAAGATGGCCAAAGGTTCTTCACTTTTTCATCCTTTTCAGTGTCATCTAATACTTAGCAGGAATAAGAAGCTGGGACTCCAGATACCTGTTCCACGATGTGTAATTGGTTCACTGTTAACAATGTGCTTATCACCTTTGTCTGTTTTATGCATTTGTGAGCTTGAGAAATAAATAACAAATATAGTAGTAAGGAAGGTCTGAGAGTTAATCCATAATTCAAATACATTTTAATGTTTTTGGATATATGATATTCTAAAAATGAGGAAAAAAATATATCAATAATGAGTTAATTGCTGTAATGCTTTATTTCTAACTGTAGCATTTCTATTTTTAATTGCAAGTGTGGTGTAAGCTTGCAAGTCAGAGGTAACACAGTTCCATCCCTCAGAAGTTGGTCCTTGTAGAAGAGCTCATCTTCCATATAGATAATATATATACTGATTTATATGTGTTTGACGAGCATCACAAACAGTGATGCTGAGATAGATAAACCTCAAGAATTGGGCCTTGCTGATATGAGTGTGTCTCTTGTTTCCTTTCAGGCCAATCCTCAAACCCAGAAGATCTGCTTAGGGGAGTCATCTCTCATTGAAGAAGATTATAAAAAAAGAAAAGACCTGAAGGACTGGGCTGGAGGAGGGGGTGGTGGAGGAGGAGCAACCTACGTCTTTAGAGTAAGTATTCCCTCTTTCCATCCAATCTGAGCAATGTCCAGCAGGGCAACTGTCTTTCACTATCTATCGTGACATATGATACTCACTACTTAAAAGAAAGTGATGGAAAAGGAAGGTCTTTTTCTCTTCCCCCTATCCCCTCCACCTCTTACTGTGTCTCTCCCTGTCTTTTTGTCTTTTTAATTGAAATTCTTCATCTCTTTTCATATACTTGTCACTGTCACTAAGCAAGCTGAACTGGTTCTTCAGTTCTCTACACCTCAGGTCTGGGAATCACACCAGGGTCCTGTTTTAATACTGGCAGCACTCCTACAAAAACAAACAAACAAACAAACAACAAAAAAACAACCCACTGGTATTCAATTGAACAGTTACTTTTGTACACAGAAATACTGTGTAAAGCATTTTTATAATGCAGTCAGGAAACAATCAGTAGTATTGCCCTGGCATTGGGCCACTCTTCTTTGGGTTGCTTTCATACTTTTTGATGAGTTTGTGTAAGTTCACATATCCAAGGGACATGAAGTTTTTCTGATGTTTGATGGGGGGTTTTCCAGCAGAAGGATGGGATTTTCGAACCTTTGCTCATCGCAGCAGGAGGAGGAGGAAAAGCCTACCTGAAGGCTCAGGACAACTCTCTGGATGATGTACCACTGGAGCAATTTGAGAACAGCACTGCAGTACCTGGAGTCAGTGGGAGGACTGGGGCAGCAGGTGAGATGCTAAAACCACACAAGGTCTGAATATAATGGCTACATACACAAGCTGTCCTGTAGGCAAGAAGTGAGGGGCTTCTTGATCTTTTTAAATTCTGTGTTAGCAGTATTTAGAATTATGCTGGTAGACCCTAAAGGATGTATTTTTATGTGGTGTATCACTCGATAAAAGAGAATGCACCGGACAGGTGATGAATGCTCCAGTAGAGACTATTCCATAGAAGGGCTCCTCTCTCCTCTGTAAAGACTCACAGAGTGAAAATGATGTATTGGGCCTTAGAAGAAAAGACTTTTTTTCCTGTTACTCCCCTGAAAACTTATCAACAAGAACGTTTCTGGATTATCCTAGAAATGGAAGCTTATTTATAATCTTGTAATAAATGTGCCTAGAATCCATTCCTAAGAGACAAAATAATAATAATAATCCAGTGGTTCTCCATCTCTTGCCGTGTAATGTCCTTATATAGAGGAACCACTAGAATGAGATGAGGAAATCCAGTTTAGTTTTTATTTCCTGGGGAACACAGCATGGCTGAAAGCCCTAATCAGTTATCCCAAAGGAGTCTGGTGGGCTCCTTATTTCTCCAGTGCCACTAGAAATTGGTGCTAAAGTGTCAGTTTTGCAGCAGGTACCCCAGATCATGTGCTATATTTCTACTTTGTTATTATCTATAACAACAAGGAGCTTGTCTGTATATTCTCTTACCCTTTAAGAAATAGTTAACTTGAATGCAGGCACTTCTTAACACTTCTTAACACACTAATTAACATTTATTTGTTTGTGCTTCCCTGCTCTTGTTTTTCATGTCTCACTCTTTGATTGCGAAGGTGGAGGTGGTGGCTGGCAAGATATGACTCTGCTTCCTCAAGCTGGAAAGTCCCTTCTGGAAGGTGGAGAAGGGGGCCAAGCTTGTCCCCAAGCACTAGCCAAACTCCAGTGGGCCACCTCTGGTGGTTTTGGTGGGGGAGGAGGAGCTTGTACTTCTGGTGGAGGAGGTGGAGGCTACAGAGGTAGGTCTGATGAAATTGTCATACTGTCTAATTTTGTACAGTTCAGAGCAGCAGCAGCTAGGGGTAGAGCTCTCATTGCAGAGGTACACTACTGCAGAAGGTAATTCACAGACACTTCAACCTGAATTGTACAAACCCTCGCCTCACTCCATCTCTAGTTAATTGTGGAAGTCAAGGTTACATAAGTGTTTCTACAGGACTTAGTATTTGGAAGATGTGCTGAATAATCCCTTCTTTTGTCCTTATGCTGCCCAGGGAAAATTCTCCATTTATTTTTTCTGTTTCAAGCAAATACATGTTAACCTTGCTGAACTGAGAAACCTACACTGGAATAAGTCATTTCACTTGTCTTGGTACTTGTTGGGATGCATGAGTGTTATCCATCAAGGATGTTAAACATACTAATATCACTGAATGGCTGCAGAGTGACTGCAGGTGTTTAGAAGCAGGAACAAATGTCACACTTTAAAGGTATCACATTTTTGCAGCATTTTGCAGCTAGCCGTACTCTTCTTTCTCCAGGAGGGCATGCCTCTGACAATGATGATATGCTGGCTGGTGGGCAGGATGGCATCTCTTTTGTGAACCCCATTGGAGAGATCTTCTTGCATCCCCTGGCAGGTACAATGCATTTTTACTTCTTCCTCTTATTTTTTTTCTTCCTCCTTTTCCTTCCTTTCTCTATTTCCTTTTTCCTGCTCCCTGTCCTCCTGCCTTTTCCTTTTATGCATTTCATTCAGGCATATTTCACTCTGCAGGGCAGTTCCTCAGCTGTAGTTATTGTTTTAAATTTGTAATGCTCTGGGACCTTTTCCCTCTCAATCTCCTAAGCCAGGAGAGACACCAGTCATCCAGTTTAACTGCACATCCTCAGTCCCAGACATTTTCAGGTCAATTCACTTCAGGACCTCTCTGCTTGAGGGACACAATTCCTTCTTCCCCACCCTGGATCCCATCAGTTTTTTGACGTGTCCATAGTATCTGCTGTCCTGCACAGAGGGAGAGGAGTTGTATGTGCCTAGTCCTTTTTTCTTTCCTTTCCCCCACTTTTTTTTTTTTTTTTTTTTTTTTCCCTACTGTAAGAAGATGAGAAAAGCTAAGATAAAACTGTCTCTTCTTTCTGATTCCTCATTCAGCCATGGAGAGTCATGGTGAGGTGGAGGTTCAGATCTATCTTAACTGTAGCCACTGCCACTCAGACAACTGTAAGAGGGACCCTGACACCAACCTGCCAGTCTGCCAATGTGAGATAGGAGCTGTGCTAGCCAACGACAATGTCACCTGCACTGGTAAGACATAGGACTTTTTTTTTTTTTTTTTTTTTTTTCCCGTAATTGGATAATGTTTGTATTCATTGTCATCTCTCCTCTTGGCTTTTTTGATATTCAAATACCCAATACTGAAAATTCCTGATGTCTTTTCCTTATATGCTGAGCTGCATGTCTATCATGATATCCAAAATTCTGGTTTGGATTAGGTGGAATGTGAAATATTTGTAATGAGAGACAGTGGAAATTTCTTGAATGGGCACAGTGTATCAAATGTTTAAGCATAAATACCTTTCTTGTATAATATACCACCTTATGTTGAGATATTTAAGCCACAAATTACTTCCTTCCACAGAAGTTTCTCACTGTGCCTGTTTGGCTGATGCCTGGTATTCATTATGTTTTTCTGACACAGTCTTTCAGAACTCCAGAGTATCAAGACTGTAGAGAGTTTCAATTTGTTAGCAGTGATGTCATCCATTAATAAAAAACTGAGGAATGGAAAAAAGAAACCTGTGTTTTAAAAGTTTGATTTCTGTCTTAACAATGTTTTAAAAATGATTTAGGTATTTTTTCTTAGGTATTTTTTTTTAGGTATTTAGGTATTTTTTCAAACACCAGGGCTGACTTTGTGTAATTTTTATAAGATGGTCTGGCCATGATCTCTCTATTGTTTTCTGAAATAGAAGGAAACTTGACAGGGATTCTTTCCTGCAGCTTGGGTTGTTTCCTGATTAATCCACCTTTATTTTTCTTTTTCCAGTGCCACAGACTCGCATCCCAGAGGGACACCTGCCTCTCCCACTCCTCCTAGCTGTGGTGGCTGTAATTGTAGTGCTCGGAATGATCCTCACTTGTGGCAGCCTATCTATCAGTAAGAAAAACTTATTTCTTATCACCATCTGATTTGGCTTTACCCAACTAAATTAGACAAAAGGGGACCAGCCAACCACATGCTGCTACTTCTAATACTTGGAGCTAGAGTGTTGATCCCAGGTTGATCAGAGGGACAGAGAGAAAGAAATGATAGGAAACATTATTACCGCACAGTTAGGCACAGGCATAATCCCAAAGGGCAATGACTGCTCTGTCCTGGTATTTGCTGCAGAGGAAAGCTTGGAAAGCCCTCTTCACAGACACTTCCTTAGCTGCCATTCCTATATAGACTGAAGTCACAGTCTGTAATTAAATATATAACTCATTCATAGGAGTGGTATGGCTTTTGGGACTCAATAACAGCAAGGTGTCTTGTGGAGCAGCCTTTCCTCAGCCAATGTACAGAGAAGCAGAGGAAACCTAAGTTTCTCCATGATTAGGACTCTGCAGGGACTGTTTGTATATTCAGTATTAAATCACTACAGGATGTGAAGAGAGTGGTGCTGGCAAGCTAAAGATACTTTTTGAGCATTTGTAGTTACTGACTTGGGTTCTTCTTTCTGTTCTGTGTGGCCAGTATTGTATTTTCTCTCCAGGTGCTTATCTTCTTTGTGTATTTTTATTTGCCTCCCCACCCTCAGTTTATCACCTTAAGAAACAGCAGCTGGAAGGAGCCAGAGCACGACTGCACAGCCCAGAATACAAACTGAGCAAAATCCGCACATCAGCCATCATGACAGATTACAACCCTAACTACTGCTTTGCAGGGAAGGCTGCCACTCTGAGTGAGCTGAAGGAGATCCCACGGAAGAACATTTCTCTGCTTCGGTAAGGCTTGCTGCAGGGGCTGCTCTTTGGCACAGAAGAAAGGCACCCTGAACCAAAGGCAGAGGTAGAGCTCACACACTTGTTTTATTCAATGTCAAGCACCCAGAACAAGAAACTCTGGCCCTCAGGGCCTCCTAGGAAGCATCTAGTCCAGGCAAATTAAAATGTGATGTGTGACGCTTTCTATGTTCTTTAAAATATTTTGATTCCATAAAGCTCTTAAGTGTGGGTATAAGTTCATGAGCCTTCTGTTCAATGCTCCCATACAGAGCAGAGGGTATTTCACCTTTCTGTTCTTGTGTGATGTCCTGGATTACAATCACACCTGGCAGCAGCTCCCTTCCAAATCTATAGCAGCATTTCTTCTGCATTTCCTGTCACAAGGAAATACACACTAGATTGCTCTTCTATTCCATACAGTCCAGATGATCTTGATTAAAGCTATAAGGAAAGGAAAATCTTGATCATTCTTATATGTTATCTTATTCCATCTTCTGAAGAGATCAGCCTTCAGCTTCCATTATATATTGTTTTCCAGTTCTTTCTTGCCTTGCTATTGCCACACCTTGTGTCAGGGCCCTAGGAGGACTGACATTGGGCCCCATTGAGGACTGACAGGGCCCCATTGAGGACTGCTTTATTTCATAGAAAGGTTTGGGTTGGAAGGGACCTGTCCAGAACCATTGAGGATCCAACCTCCCTGTTTTAGTGACAGCACCAGAAGATAGTGAGAAGTTATTTTTAGAGGCATTGAGATGAAAATGGTTATTGTTTCCATCTCTTTCAGCAGGTTCTTTACCTATTCTTGGACTGGACAAAAAGAAAGGCTCAGCCAATGCTTGGTGCAGGGACATGGTAACATCTGTTCTCTCTCTTTTTCTCCCAGGGCGCTAGGACACGGTGCATTTGGTGAGGTTTATGAGGGAACAGTGGTAGGCATTGCAGGAGATTCCAACCCTCTTCAAGTAGCTATCAAGGTCAGTACCCACAAATTTTGTATACAACAATAATTACCAGTAAGAGCCATATTATCTTACTGCCATTCCATTTGGAGATTCATGCTCATTACTTGTATAATGGCAGACGAGTGTATATGATGCAGGTTTCCACACATTGCTACATCTGAGAGTTACAAATTTTGAATTTTTAGCTGAATGGCACCAGCAGCAGGTTGAAAGTAAAGCATCTGTCTTGTTCACTGCATGCCTAATGCCCATGATCTAACTAGGATAAGTCCTAAAAAGGGCAATCTCTTTTGTAGCCTCCACCATTGTTGCTATTAGGCATTGGAACGGGTTGCCCAGGGAGGTGGTGGAGTCACTGTCCCTGGGGATTTTTAAGTAAAGGTTGGATGTGGTGCTTAGGGATATGGTTTAGTGGGTGACATTGGTGGTAGCAGATGGTTGGACCAGTTGATCTTGGAGGTCTTTTCTGAACTTTATGATTCTGTGCTCAGGAGAGAGAGAAGCAGTGTCCTCAGATGGGAGGTTGTGTGAATTGGTCACCTTAAGACTGCTTTATACTGTTAGTTAAAATAAAATAATTCATCAATCATCATAAATAAATACACCTCCCCTGAAATCAACACAGAACCTTCACCCCAGCAGAGAATCTGGTTTGCTCCCAGAAATTTAATTCCTTTTGAGGTGCTTGCTGAGAGCCCTTGAAGGTTCCACTAGGACAATAGAGCTGCTGTCCTGTGCTTTTCTGCCACAATGATTTACTGATCTAAATGGCTGGGGGACAGAAAAATGAAAAAAAAAAAAAAGGAAAAAAAAAGAAGAAAAAAAGAAACCTAAGGGAAAAATCTAACAACAGACAGTATTGTCAGCTGGAAAGGGATTTTTAAATCCTGCATATAAAAAAAAAACAACTGGTAAGTGTTAGTATGAACCATTTGTCTGACAGGAAACAACAAATAGAGTAATGCTTGTATATTATTACTTCTGCATTTCAGTTTTTAAGTGTTTTCTCATAAGTTTTTCATTTGACATTACTGTATTTCAAAATTTGTATTATTTCACTGTTACATTTCTTTTATACTGAGAGTAGTGTCTGCCTACCACAGATGAAGCTTGCAGGCAGTTTCTTAGTGTTGCGTAGTGTTAAATATGCTGCTATGAATAGATATTGTGTTATCATCCTCATTTTCCATGTCATTAATGGCAAGAGATAACAGGCTAGTTTTCTGTGAAATTACTGTTGTTGCCTCAGGATTTGCCAGTTACTCAGCCCAGAAGTAAAGGATGCTTATAGCCTCCTTTTGTTCTTTTATAAGCTTGTGACTCAGAGGTCTACATCTACTTCTGTGGGTTCAACCCAAAATGTAGCTTTCATTAATAGAAAGAAGTCCTATTGTTGTTCACTCTGTCTTTCAAAAACCGCATAAAAGAAAAAAAAGAGAACAGAAAATGGATCATGCGTTACATGTATAAAAACCAAGAACAGACACTCACAGGTAGTTTTAACTGCCCAATCCAGTTTCACTGTCCGTACTGGTGTCTGTACACAGCACGATGCCCAACAGGAGATCAGTGTGTTCAGCTGTGATAAGCCCATGAGGATGTCACCAATTTTGCAAATCTCAGCAGTGATGGCCACTTGTAAGGGGTTGTCTGCCCACTTGTTCACCCAGTTCCCTGTAAAGGATGCCCTGAAGATCACCAAGGCTGCTCTTCTCTCCTGCTGGTAACTGAAAGAGTACCCATGGGGCACAAGATGTGGCTGTGCTCATTTTCATCAGAGAGCATCAACCCTAATCTGACTTTACAAAAGAAGCAGGTGCAGACTATCAATTAATAAATATATATATATGCAATAATAGTACACATATTGTTTGTGTGTATTCCACCAATTTATTTAATAGACTATCTGCACTGTCCTATGTTGAAGCAATCACTTGTTTCATAGAGCAAAATGCAGCCATGTCTTCTGTAGCCCACACTGCCAACGACAAGCACGGCATCTCCTCGCTGAGCAGCAAACACCCCCCTGCTTTCTGAGTGCAGTTTGGCAACAGGAGCACACTGCTGTGGCCAAATCACCCTATCATGCTACAGTGGGCACAGTAGCAGGCACTGCAGCTTCTGATGCTTGCGCTCTCAGTTCACGTTCATCAGTGGCAGATGATGTCCAAATCTGCTGACAGGAGAGAAAGCTGTAGGGCCATGTGATGCAATTATATAAATCAGGTGGCTGTATGTGTCGTAAGACATGGAAGTATGTGCTGCAGTGTGGACATACAGCAAAGGGAGAATAAATTCACACCTGTGGCTTTAAAGTGTTTACTAACATTTTTGTCAATGTTTTCCTGAAGTTATTTTGCTCCAAACATAGTTACACATGGTTTACATGCACACACACCAAAAAGCCTCCAAGTAGCTCACCCGTTCCCTGTTCCTTTAACTGACAAATACAGTTCAATAACCTGGGCGCTGAAAAGATGAGGCCTTCCTCATCTTTCTGAAGTCTTTCATGTTCATGTCACATGATGCTTTTTTTTTTTTTCTTTTTCGTTCTTTCTTTCTTGTGCTCCCCCAGATGTTCTCAGTTCTTTGGTGGGATGGTCCTTACTTTTTTTTACCTCTCAACAGACACTTCCAGAAGTCTGCTCTGAGCAAGATGAGATGGATTTCCTGATGGAAGCGCTGATTATCAGGTATAGTTTAAGGTTCTTAGAGTGGTGGTGGACAGGAGGAAGAGGAGTAATGTGGGTAATGAGAATTATTAGTCCAGTTGTTTGGGTCTGGAAAAAAGAAAATCCAGTCTTGTTTTTCACCAGATGACATTTTAGTAGTGTATGAGTTACTGGTTTCAGCTACTTGTGTTCATCTTGAACAAGGTATCTGTGTTTCTTTTGTTGAACATTTCAGCAAAAATTTCTCCTGGTTGGTTCTGCTGGTCATGCGCAGAGGAGTAAAAAGGCACAACGTTTTTGTACAAACATGTTCTGTGTTTGAAATGTTTTCCTTTTCAAAGAATCCAGTTGCCCTTTTACCAAGTATAAATCATGTACCAAAGCCCTTGTTAAAACAGATTATCAATGGTGAAATGGAAAGCTGACTGTGGAACAGGAAAGCTGATTAGAGCCACCCCTGCGGTGACTCAGAAGACCACTAGGGATAGTACAGCACAGACCCTGTGCCAGGGAGGTAACCTTTTATACTCGGATGCTAGGGCTTAAATTCCCACTACATATATACTTCAGGTATTCCAGTCTTGGAATTTACTTCATTAACTCAAATCCACAAGCTTAAAACAAAATTTAAAATAATTTTATATTCAATATATTTCTATATGGTGATTGCAAATAATCAGAATTTATCCATTTTAAATTTGGGCAAGATGAAGTTCCTCTTCTTCTCATTACATGGCCCAACTTATACATAAATGTTCTTTTTCTGCTGCTAAAGCATGATTCAAGAACAAATCTCATAGCATAGTGCCATTTCCTACAGTTTGAAAGAAGTTTGAGTGGCAGATGAACAGGAGGTAAAACTGATATTTTTTAAAGCAATTTCAGTCAATTATAAGATGCTTTGATTCGCATAGTAGTACGTGACCCTTTCTCTTCCCTAACTTTCTTTTCATTCTTAGTTCCTGTGTTTTCTGGGTAATGACAGTCCAAAGGAAGATCCTGCTTTCTAATGACTGTCTTGCTGAACTTCCTGACTATCTCAGCTTTCTTTTGTAAGAGGCAGAAAGCCATTCCCTGAGCAGATACTAAGCAGATAGTATGTTTTGCACATACTGAACTGAGTCCACCAAACTGGACAGTCGTGTATTTAAAATAACCAATGCTGAAATAAAATCTCCACTTGACAGGGTATTGTTTCACACATGTCAATAATATTTGGATAGTTGAAGAGTTCTGCTTTTCATTCCCCCTTCACCTAACCCCCATCCTCCAGTCAGTGCATCCATTAAGTTGTCTTCACAAACAGAAATCTCTCCTTTACTTTCAGCTTTTCATACCTTCTATTGAATGTTTTTCATAGGAAAAGCCAGGCAGAACCCCAATCTTGGTTTCGTGATAACTAGAGAGGCATTTGGCATCTGAGAGGCATGAGGCATCTAAAGTCATCAAAGCCCAAGGCAGAGTGAATGTGATGGATGTTGGCCACGTACTAATGTTGTCTCTCCCTTTTGTTGCTGTGATCTTGTCTTTCAGCAAGTTCAATCACCAAAATATTGTGCAGTGCATTGGTGTTAGCCTACAGACGCTGCCTCGCTTCATTCTGCTTGAGCTTATGGCTGGAGGAGATATGAAGAGTTTTCTTCGGCAGAACCGACCCAGGGTGGTAAGATAATTTCCCTGCTAGGCTTGTGGTTGTTTTTAGTAAGGCTGGTTTTACTTATCTTTATGAATTATATAAAGACACTGAAGCCCAGCAGGGCTGTATCTGTGTCCCAGCTCCTACAAACCCCTGGACAAACATCCATTTGCTTGAATTGAGCAAGTGAGGCAGTGAGAGAAAATGAAAGCAGTGCCAGAACCCTAGTCTACAAGTAACTCAGGAAGAAAGAGTAAAGTCCTGTCCTGCCATTCCAGAGTTTTCTGTCAACTGGAGTAAAACAAAGGGGCTTTCTTTCCTCAGTGTCTGCCTTATTTTCTCTGCACTGTGATAGTGTGTGAGGAGCTGAAGTCTTAACACTGATACCCAGTAATGGGAATTTGTAGCATTAGGTCCTCTGCAGGTGTACATCAGCATCACACAGAGATACACAAATTTATACTCCCTAAAGAGCTGGGCCTACTTGTAGCACTGTGACAGGATTTTAATCAATGCAAATGAAATTATCAAGTCAAATCTTTGTGTTTAAAAAGAAGGGGTGGGGGATCACAAATTATCTCTGATTTCTGATTTCTAATATTATTGATGTCAACCAAGTATAGTGGGTATTTGGAATGAATGATCAATAGCCAATTCCAGATATATGTTCTTGCTTTTTAGCAGTGTGTTTTTGGACACTTCTATGAAACAAGTGCCTATCTCTGCTTGAGTGGGGACTTAAAAGTAAAAGCTAGACACGATTCTCTCTCTTTCTTATGTATGTATGTATTTATTTATGAGGTGAAGGAGTGACTGGTGCCTCTTGTGCTCCTACATCACGGTTACACAGCTTCTCCTCTGCACACACATACACCCCAAATAGTTACAACAATGTATAGTTTTGTGTGTATATACTCTTATGCCAGTATTAATATGTTGTTAAAAGATCTAGCTTAATCCCTTCCTCATACAGCAGTAAGTATACTAATTAGGCACACTTACAGTGGTAAAACAGCACCCACACAGATGAGTTTGTGTATCTTTAATTCTGCCATTTATAGTGAAAGTGGTACGGTTTCTGTGAGCAGATAAAGTCTGGGGGAAACAGAGAATAATGAATACTCTTCTTTGTATATAAAGCATAGCTGTAATATGAAGAAGTTATTTCTTAAATATCATGTGAAAACAAACCTGCCACTATGTTAGTTGTTATGTTAGCAAATATAATAGTCGAATTCCCCTCAGTACACCAACAAATGACCCTGTACACCTTTTCTGAAAACAGAACTAGCCCCATCATTAATGTATTTCACTACCAGTTTCCATGGCTGCAAAGAAAATGCATGTCCATCAGTCTTCTGACAGAGGGATCCCAGAGCAGAGATAAGGTCTTGAAGTCTGTGGTACTGTATCTCCTCCTTCATTTCCTCCCCATTTCCTCAGCAGAAATTCCTGCTTTATAACTATAATAATTCCTCCTGGCAGATGTCCAAGAGCTTTGTACAATGACTTGCCTAGCCAATAAAAATAGTGCTCAATGGCTGTAGTGTATGTTATGTGGATCAAGCATGAGAAATTACAGAGATAACAGCATACAGAAACAAAAGCAGTTTGAAAATAACAATTTATTTGGTATCTCTCGGGCTTTTGATGAGCAATGTAATAATTTTTCCCCACCCTTCCCAAGAGCAATACAGAAGTTCTTGGAGAAACACCAAGGAAATTTCCCCGCAGGGAAATAGATGACTGTATGAAAATAAGCAGGGCTCCTGGAGAGAGATTGCTTTATTGTTGTTAGTTAGGGAAATGTAGATTGTGAAGGGCTAGTACCAGTCCCAGAGTCTGGTGATAAAGTATCCATTTTCTGCATACTGCCCCTGAGGGTATTTATTCTCTGCTCTCCCACAAGAACAGATAAGTTGATGAATGCTGAGTGCTGGTGCAGAGATGTGCATTCGTGCATCTTTACTCTCCCTCTCTCCAAGTTCATTTGCTATTTTATTAACTCTTTAAAAGTGTTGTTTGGTTGTTTGTTTTTTCCCTCCCATTTCTCTTTTTATGCCTGTTTATCTTTTGATTTCATAAAGCCCAACACCACTAGGGAACAGTTCTCTCCCATGCCCTTTACTAGGCTATTCAAGCCAGACCATAAATCTCTCACAAGCTTGTACTCAAGCACTGTGCTCTGGAGAACTGAAATCTTCAGAAAAATTTTGACATAAATAAAAGTTCACTTATTTTCTAACTCTTCATCTTAATTCACTTTTGTTACTCTTTGTTCCTGACTCATCCAACCTTTTCCCCACCATGTATGTGTATCTCTCTCCCTTTCCCTTTGCTTCTCTCCAATTATCCCCTGCCTCTACTACATTCTTCTCGTCTACTGTTCTTCCCTTACCATTTTGTTTGTTCTTTTCCAGAATCAACCATCCACGCTAACGATGCAGGACCTGCTGAACATAGCTAGGGATATTGCCTGTGGCTGTAAATATCTGGAAGAGAATCATTTCATCCACAGGTGAGGAGAAACAGTCCCTTCCGACACACATTCCCTGAAAGTGTGCTGATTTCTATTGCAATTTCTGTTTGCAGTGCATTGGTAGGAGTTAGGCTCTGCACCATTCTTAGCACTGTTGGAAAGAAAGGAGTCTTCCCGTTTGCAGTGCATGTTTTCAGGTGGTTCAAGTGTTTTCAATTTTCAGGTGCCTACTGTAGACACGTTTGAAATTATCCGTGTAGTCCACTAGATGGTAGTGTCATTCTGTTAGCTTGTAAAAGAGTAAGGTACCATTTCTCTCTTCTCTGATCTGCCTGTCCCATCAACACAGGACACCCTGTCATATTTGAGCCTTTGTCTACAGTAGGGTAAAGCAGGAGTAACAGGAGGAAAAATACCAGAACTCTTAGACTTCCTTCCCAAGAGCTGACCTGCTGTGTGATCTTGAGGAGAACATTGTCTGTTTACTCCTTTTTCCCTCCTTTGTTCAACAAGAAAACATTGATATGGTAGGCTTCAAGTATGAATAAAATATAGAAGAGGTAGAGGTTTTTATTGGTAGTTTTTAAAAAATTCCCTGTTGGATGGTGGACTGTTGTTGCTTTTGATTAAGAATTTTTCCAGCTGATAATGTTCTCAGGCATAGCATGCAACTGAATTCCTTCCTAAGTGTGAACTGCATGCTGAGTTTGGCCCTTGTCTGTAAAGGAAAGGAGAGGCCTCCACCCCAGAGGGTTGTGCAGGCTCCAACTAAGCCTATGTGCAGCCCAGAGTTATGCAAGCAGAGAACTGATTCACCCCCACAACCAACCATGTGTATGTGCACATGGCATTGCACAGAGCAAAGAGGCAAGGGTGGCTAGAGACTGGAGAAATGGAGGGAAACCAGTGACAAGCAGCAGTGAGAGCAAGAAGCCATGAGCTTGAGAGATGGGATCTTATGAACTTACAATGAGATCATCTGAGACAGCTACTGAAAGACGTGAAATCTTTTGCCATGTCTGCCACAGGCTTGGGATGTGGCCTCAAGTTAAGTCTCCTCCTCTCCAAGTGCCTCAATTCCACACACATAAAAATGGGCAAAAGAATATAGTTAATTTAAAGTTTAGCAGAGAAAGATTTAGAACCAGTAGTGATTAGTAGTATGTGTAAGTGAAGAAAAGTGCAATGTAAAAGGATTTTGTCTGGGCACAGCTGAAGAGGTGATGGCAGGGAGCCTCTCTTCCTCCCCCCATCTCAGGTGAACCAGGGGGTTGGCTGGATGCAAAGGACAGCGTGTGCTTCATGTATGGGAAAGCTCTGTGTGTTGGGCTGCCCGGCAGAGCTCTTGTGCTGACAGGTTTACCAAGTAAAGGCTGACGGGAAGAAGGGGCCGTGTGGGTCCCTGAAAGCTGGAAGGCTAGGGCAAGTATCTGGCGAACATAGGGTCTCGATGCTAGAGAAGGCTTTACGAGGGTCATTTCAGGTTGTATCTTAATTTGGGAATGATCTGGCTTGAGACTCGAAGTAACCAGTGTGGAAAGAACAAAATTATTATCTCACGTACAAGTGTATCTTTTTTTACAAATGGCAATGAAAATACACCAGAACTATCAACAGCCCAGATACAGTATCTGGTAAAAATCTGGAAAGGAAATAAACAGTTTTCAATCTCCTCTATACTGGAACAATAAGTTCCTCTGAAACTGGATTAGAGTCTTCTGTCATTAAAAAATAAATAATCAGCAGTAAGAGCAGTCTGCAAATTTCAGCTTTCAGATCTCTAAATACGCCAGAGAATCTGTAAATTTTAACACCAGAATTAATCACTACAGCATTATTTTAAAAATAATAATCCATAATGTGATAGTAATATCCTTCATCCCCCCACCCACCCTGATCTCATTAATTCATGTTAAGGACCAGTTTTTGCTTGTGCTGCAAGAAGTCCAACAGAAACTCTACAGACATGCTCTCCGCAAGTATTTCATAAAAACAATTTTCATTTCTCCTTTCAGGTAGAAGTTCCCTGATTTTCTTATCATATGTCACTGAGCCCATTAGTCACCACATAAAGCTTCTAAAATCTGTTGGAGAGGCCAACTGTATTGCTCAAAACCAGTCTCCGTTTCAGGAGAGAAGTGGAAGAAACTAGGGCTTGTCTTTCAACTGGAGCATGTTGCGTTTTGAAAACCTCTCTGGCTCAGTTTTATACAGTTAGATCTCTAGTATAAGCAACCTGGGAAGGGATTCACTTTGTTCTAGCCAACAGTTCAGCAAATTGGTACAGAAGGGATTTCATTTGGATCTTGTATCAGTATTTGTTAGTGTCATCAGTACTATTTAGAGTTAATGGAGGTGGAATCCAGGGAAGGTTATCAGTACCAGTAAGAGGCATAGTAGGGAGAAACGTACTGTAGTGGAGTTGTGGAGATGTCACTAAAAGCACGTCTTGTCATGTAAGAGTCACAGATGATGATGGAAGAGAAGACTAAGCTTGAATTCCAAATCCTGCGGGAATTTTCAAGGCTGGCAGTGGGAAGGAACGTGTGAGTTGTTTGAGGAGCTCATTTTTCTTGGCAGTCAACAGGACCCCCACAGTGCTATGATTTTTAATGAGTCCCTTTTCAGAACACACTTTTAAAATGAATACAAACCCTTCAGTCATGGCCATGCAGTCATCCCTACTGTTCGTCACAAGCTAAACCTGCATCCAGCAAATGGCTGCTCCCATATGTAGCCTTGCTTGGTTCCATGGGAGATTGCCAGAAGCAGCAAAGCAACAATTTACTGAACCTGGTCCCACACTGACTTTTCAAGCAGTTTACTAAGACTTTCTCATAGCATCACATCTGTCACTGACAGAGGCACTGCCGAGATGCCATTGAAAAACACTCTTCAAAAAAAAATAGAGCATAAAGTCATAACATGGTTGTCCTGATGGGGTTGAAGCAAAAGAGGTTGGATCTGTGTACCTTCACTGACACTGACCCTGCTTTCTGCTTTAGTGAAAGAAGGTGGTAGTGGGTAATGCTCAGAGAACACTGAATAGAAAATGTAATCAAATGTAGTTTAATAATTGTGGTTAATGAAAATAATAATGTAATTAGCATTAGTTCTTATTTTTAATAAGGTTCTCTTCGTTTGTTGTAAGGATGACTCAACTAAGACTTGCAGGACTGGGTTTAATATTCTTTCTCTATTTCCTTAGCTACTTAAGAGTTTAAAATTGGATTATAATTATTTATTTATTTAATTATTTTTTAAAGAGATATAGCTGCAAGGAATTGCCTTTTGACCTGCACTGGAGCAGGACGAATAGCCAAAATTGGTGACTTTGGGATGGCCAGGGATATTTACAGGTAAGTGAAAGGCTGTTTGTCCTATGAATAACTCAGTAATCATCATCAATTTCAATGGTTTGAATTGCCTCATGGAATTTGAAGCAGCTGAATTGTCTGTTACATGTCCGAATCTGATTTCCAGTTAACTAACTGGAGTTAACAGACTGTAAGCTAAGACATTTATGCTTACTAGCCAATGCACTGCAATTGGTTTATTCCATACTGAGCCACAGAGAACACTGCAAACACATGTGGATGCTAAACTAAACACAGGCAAATTTATTGGACAGCTGACCACATATAATCTTAAACTAAAAAAAAATGAATCCATAATTCTAATTTATGATGTCAAGAAGATTTGCTGTATCAATGCCCTGTGCAAAGCATCAGCAAATTTGATTTCTTCAGCTATGAACCTACATCCTCAGTTTCCACCCCAGCTGCAGCTATGGTATAAAGTGCTGCTCAGAAGTACTATTTGTGTTGATGTCTTTTTCTCATTTGGCCCCTGTTGCTGCATCCACTCTCTCCAGCTCCTGTTGCTGTGGTGATAAGATCTTTTATACATCTCAGTCCTTTCAGACTGTGTGACATTCTGCATGTATTTAATCCTTTCCAGAGCAAGTTACTATCGCAAAGGAGGAAGAGCTATGCTTCCTGTCAAGTGGATGCCACCAGAAGCTTTTTTAGAGGGTATTTTCACCTCCAAGACTGATACCTGGTAACAAATGTCTATTAATGATCTCTGCTACTCATTGATAAAGGTCAAGATATTTACTGCTTAAGAAAAAACATCTGCTCAACAGGAACCCTGAAAGATATCAGAATTTCCCATGTCCTAAAAAGAAAAAAAAAAAAATGGATATCTTCCCTCTGCACTAAGTATGGCTAAAAAATTCTATGTGAGAATTTAAAAATCTAGTGCAAATGGAGGGCACAACAAACAGCCATAGATAAATGCAGAGTATCATACAAGGGTGATCAAGAAGTACAAAGAGAAGAAAGTTCAGAATCCCAGGAAGTCTCAGTTAAAAATTCAGACAAATGCATAAAGTACAGACCAATACCATCACACGCTTCCCTCAGCTCTTAGTATCTGCCACTCAGTTTTTATTGGTGGCAAGGCCCACTCATGCATCTTGTAAATGACTCTCTATACCGTGCAGGATTACTCTTTTGTATCATTTTTTTCTGTTATATATAAAGTGACAGCAGATTGAAGCAGAAGTCTTTGCTGGTTGCTGAGGAAACAATATTTATATATTGACTCCTCACGCAACCTGATCTTTCTGTAAAATGAGCTCCCCCTCAACAGTGACACATTCATGCCAAGGTGCTGGCAATGGAAGTTATCCAGTTGCTTAAGAACGCCTCTCTTCCTATACAGTAGATCCTTCAATATTCTGAACTGAGACATTACCTTAAATGCCACACTGACCCAGTTTCCTGAAGTTGCTGGTGATGCCAGAAGACAAGGGATCGTGTATCAGAATATAACTGTGAGCAGCCAGTACTGAATATTTTGAAGGAAGGTGCTACAATTTCTTTAATAGGCTGTTAGAAGCAATACGCATGTACTGGCAATTTCATCCACCTTTGCAGCAAATACTGACTTGTAAAATTCTGTCCCTTCTGAAGTCCTTGCAGAACCCTCTTAACTTCCCCAGGTCTGTGCTGTAAGTTATTTTCAGTGACACTGCCTAAGTGACCTGTAGATGTGAAGGAAAAAAAAAAAAAAAAAGAGGAGAGCTACAATGTCATAACATAAAAAATATATATTGCTGCCTTTCAACTTTGTCTTGGAGGACTCTGACTCTCGTTTTTATTCCTGAGCACCCTCTCCCCAGACACTGATTCAAACATCTTAAGTCTTTCAAAGTAAGGTAAGAATCTCCATGCCAAATGTAATGGTTCTTCTTTTCAGTTATACCATACACAGCAAAGGATTGTGGCATTTTCTGTTCTAGAAATAACAAATGCAGCAGAAAGAACAACTTCAGAGTTATTCAAATATGCTGAAACCTCTGCAAAGCTACTTCTGGAGCTTGAGCATGGGTTTTGATCATTTTTTTTATATCAAGGTTGGCTTGTAATCATATTAATTGCATGTTACTATCATTGTCCTACAGCTTCAAAAGGTTGTTGCTGTCATTTTACCTACACAGCTTTGTTCCAGGTTTGTGGAGCACAAATGAAACCTAATTGGTACTGTTGGCTGGTTTCTGACACAGGTCCTTTGGTGTGCTGCTCTGGGAGATCTTCTCTCTGGGCTACATGCCCTATCCTTGCAAAACCAATCAGGAAGTGCTGGAATTTGTCACCAGTGGAGGAAGAATGGACCCACCAAAGAACTGTCCAGGGCCAGTGTAAGTATTTCCTCACTCCCTCAAGTTAAGGAATCATGGATACCAAACAGGTTAGAAGGCAGCTGGACACCTTCGGTCAGGGAATGGTGATTGCCCCAGCCACTACCCAGGTATAACTGCACATCTCTTGAGCCACTGCCTCTTGTGTACAACTTAGAACACCACAGGATCTGCTTTAAGTAGTGGTCCCCTAATGACTTGGGATCCAAGGATGCAGAAATGACATATCTACTTTTGCTCTCCTCCTTAGAGCCATGTACTGAGTGCAGTTCTTCTGGACCCATGATCATTTCACACTGAAACATGTTTTTCATAATTATCTTTCTTAACTGATACTTTTTTTTCCTCCTTCATTTTAAGGTACCGGATCATGACACAGTGCTGGCAGCACAGCCCAGAGTACCGGCCAAACTTCTCCACCATCCTGGAAAGAATCAAGTATTGCACACAGGTATTGCCCCGTGGTAGCCATATGGATGATAATCCATAGAGTGCCAGGCATCCAAAAGCACCAGTATTAGTGCACTAAAACAAGATTATGACTCCTGACAGACTGATCTAATTGCTTTCCCAACTGTTATGGTGCTATTGCCTCACCTGCTCTTTTCATTTATGTTTTAATGTGTCCTAGCTCTCCTATCCACAACCCATCCAAAATGAATGTATATTGTAGCAAGTGGCTAGTTCCAGCTCTCAGCTTGTTCAGTAGCAAAATGTCCTTCATTTTGTGATGGAAAGGTACACATGTCTTTCAAGGTCCATATTCTGACCTTGTCTAGTTCTGCTTGAAAGCCATAAAGCCATGGCTGAACTGGTACAGGGGTGAGGGGGAGATGGCACAGTGAGTTCACCATCTGGTAGCATTTTACAGCTAGACTCCTGGATCCAACCTGCCTGAGAACATTACATACCTGGTGACCCCCAGCCTAGCTGCTGATTTCAATAAAGTACAGCTGCTGTTCAAAGGAAGTGCATAAACAAGAGAGCATTTTTGCATGTCCTAACAGCACGCAGCATGTTTATATGATGTGCAGGAATATTGCCGAAACCTGATGTCAGTCTCTGCCAGAATTTTTTTTTTTTTTTTTGCTCTCACAGCTATTTCTCTGAAAATGCAGGTGTGTAGGTTACCCTGGTAAATGGTAATTTACCAGGTAAGTCACCCAGTCAAATGGTAATGCTTTTTGTGTAATCCCCTCTCCTCTAGGACCCTGATGTGATCAACACTGAGCTGCCCGTGGAGTGCAGCCCAGCACCAGAAGATGAAGGGAGCACGGTCATGCGCCCAAACATTTCCAGTGGGATGGTGCCCCTGTTGGTGAGCCCTTCTCTCACACCTCAGACAACACCTAAAATGCTGGACTCCCACCATGCTGGGCACAAACTCGTACAGTGTCCACAAGAGCTACTGGTGGAGAACCTGAGCAACCGGACTGCTCGAGGACCCAGCCTGCCATGCCTCAGTGATTTCAACAGTGGGTCCTGGATCCAGCAGAATTCAAACCAGAAGTTAGAACTCAGCAATCCACCAACCCACAGACTCAAGAACAAAACAAAAAACCTTTGGAACCCAACCTATGGATCATGGGTGCTAGAGAATATCTGTCACTTCAGCCCCACCTCCAACCTGAAAGCAACTCCAGAGCGAGAAGATTCAGGCTTTGATGGGAATTGCAGCTCTTCTCCTAGTTCTCGGGCATCTCCAGCATCTCCAAGTCGAAACAACTGCCCTCACTTGGATATCGGTGGGATTGAACTGGTGAAACTCCAGACTTTCCCCTGTGGCAATGTAAATTATGCCTATGATGATCTGTGCTATAGCACTGACCACCAGCCATCAGTTTTGGAAGGGATCAGAGCAGCTGTGCTAAGGAGCTCCAGCCTGCATACAGATGAGAAACCTTTGTATAAAACAGAGAAAACAGCAAGAGAGAGGGACTCTGGTCTGTCTTTGTCAGATGACCTGAGTGTTACGCCAGTATAACAGAAAAGATTATTCCAAAGATCAGGGAATGTGTGTGTCAGGAAGAGCAAACTTGAACTGCTTCCTATTTTACTTACTTCCTCCATTTAAGTTCCTTCAGATGGGTGATGTTTCAACATCAGCAATGATCTGCTTCCTCCTTCTACCTGCCAGATTCCCAAATCATTAAAGACAGTTGCACTTCTATCTCTGTCAAGAGTGATCCCCTGGACCAGCTTAGCTGTAGAGGACAATGGCATTGCTGCTCTGATTCAGAATACAACACCTAATGGAAGAATTCCTCCCTAATCTGCTCAGGTGAAAAGAAACAGACCTATCATCCAACCAGTGTTTGGATGAAACAATGACCAACACAGGTAGCTCTTCTTTCTGAATTCTGAAACCAAAAATGCATGCTGTGCCAGCAGCAACCAACATGCAAAGGTTTCTATATTTTCTAGAGCTTTTTGCCGTCCTGGTGACTTGCTAATGATGCTCATGCAGCAACAGGGATGTAAATAAATAGCAGCTACATTTGCATCTGTTTCATTAGCAGACCATGTGGAAAAACACGAAGCTACTGCTCAAACTGGAAGCAGCAGGAAGAATGAAAAAAAATCCAGGATCCTCTGAGTATGTGTTTTGAAAAAAAGCGATGAAAAGGAAAATACATTTACCATTAAAAAAAATAGTTGGAGTTGATGGCATCCATTTGAGTAGTGAAGAAAATATGCTGTTTACCTCATGGTGTTGAGTTCTTCACAGCTCCTGGTGTGGAAGGGGCAGGTGGTTTTCCAAGAAAGGGTGAGCCACATTGGATGATGAAAAATGGACCGTCTTTATCTTTAATGGACTTTTCTTGGGATTAACTTCATTTTTGTAAGTACTTCAATATAGAGCAGTAATTTCCTGTGCTATGTTGATAAGCATTAAGCTGAAGTTCTAGGGTAACTGTGTAGTGTTTGGCAGGCTGGAGTTGTTCTTGGTTTTAATCCGTACACCTCTGAGGTAGGAACAGGGTAATGCAAGGGGGGCAGGGGGCAGAGTGAAGGGGAACCTGTTTAGTACAAGTACTACCTTACAGTGCCCCTTCCACCGCAAGGCAGAATAGCTCAACCACTTGAGAAAGCTAAATCCATGCCTTGGCTTCACACACCTGAGCAGATTGTCATTTTTTCTAGCCTTTGACTTGCTGGTTAAGGTAGCTGTTGTTTGTTCTGAAGAGAGATGATTTCTAAGGCTTTCTTTTGCTGTTTAGAGTCTAACTGATGTTTACTGGTTAATGCCTGCAAAACAAGGAGACTGAAAAAGTAAATCATTTTGTTTAAGCCAGAACAGTCTCAGAAGCATTTTGTCATCCTACTCCTGAAGGTTGCACTGCCATCTTGCAGTGGCAGATTACATGTTGCCTTCACACGTAATCAAGTTGCATACCAAGATGTCAGTTGTAGATTCTGTCTTACTCTCTTCTGAGGGAAGAGGTGCCCTGGTACAGGCGTCATGCATGGTGATAGCTGTATGCACAGTCTGAAGATGGGGGTTGGTAGGAGAGAGTTTGCTTTGACCACAGATTTCATGTGCTCTGCGTCATTCGGGGATGGTTGCTGTAGATAAGTGGTACAGAACAGCACAGAGTGAAGTCTGAATCCACCTCTTGTCAGTGAAGTGCACACCTTCAGCTCAGGTTTCATGCCTTGTCTGGCTTTGTATTTGCTCCTAGCTTCCTATAGTCCTATACATACCTCTGGCTTTAGAATGAGTAGTTTTTTATACTCTTATTTCCAGGTCTGACTGGTGATGATGGTACCCTTTTAACAATGACTGTATGGTATGGAAGAACTCCCCAATCCATGTTGTGAAGTGACAGGTGGCCAGGGCAGCTACTCACCCTTCTGGCTCATTGCTTGTCCTATCATTTGTCCAGAAGCTGCTACAATCAGGCTAGATGAGGCAGAGATAGCAGGAAATTTGTGTACTCATTCTTTTCCCCTGCAGAGGCTAACATTTTTGGTTATATCTCAGGAAGGCTACCTCTGTAAACTGCTTGTCAAGAATAAATAGACCTAATTTTAGCTAGTTGGATTAATACCAGCTCATCTTCAACAACCTCACCTTTCGGATTATGTTATCCCTGTGGTTTGTGCTGTAGTCGCTTTTCACCCAAGGGTGAGCTATCAAACTCACCAACTGTTTTGAGTGGGCACCAGCAACTCGGGCCCTTTCTCCCTGTGTATGAGATAAGGCTGCAGCAGAGCGCAGTGGTCCAAGCTCAGCCGCAATGAATGTGACTTGAGATCACTTTCCAGCACTTGTTTGTAACAGGGTCTGTTCTGAGCGGAGCACTGGTGGCCATGACCATGCTTTTGCAGGTGAGTGGCAACTCTGCTTTCAATTCTCCTTAGCAATCACCATGGGGTGGAAATTGGTGCTGAGGAGTGAAATATGGACTTGTTTATAAGTCATAGGAAGTTGAGAATTGTACCACAAGCAATATACATTTCTTAAACATTTATGTGGAAATGATTATACAATAACCTAGGATTCCAGCAAGAAGCATGTTAAGATCCCTGCTCCACATGGTTACCCACCTTGAGCTACCATTGTTTTCCCCATACGCAGCATTTGCTTCAACTTAATTAATTTAGAAAGGCAAACAGTGATAAAATGAGGTAAGATACTTAAAAGTTAAGTGAAGAAAGAGTAAAGCTGGAACTATAGTTTTTCTACTATTCACCAGTGCCACAGGCAGATTTGTGTGTCACTCTCTCCTAATTTTATTCATAAAATGTGAGTTTTGGACATCATACATGTTTTTACTGAATAGCTCAGTCAATGTAATTACAGGAAGACCAGAGAAAAAGCTGTGCTGTGCTGAGCCACAATAAAACCCCATCCAGCCCAGTATGTTATCTCTGAGACTGACCAACAGTGGGGGTGTTGAAGGGCAATCATAAGAGTATAACGAGCGTGCAGTGATTATTTCCTACATGTACTTTTCTGGTTTACAACAGCATGCAGCTCAGGGATTTACTGAGTCTGTTGCAATGTTCAACAAGACAGAACATGGATCTGCATGTACCAAACAGGCACTGAAAGAAATAGCTGGGAATTTTAGAAGAAACTACATTAGCAACCTGCATTTTTTATATGCTCTTAACTCCCTCAAATGGAAATAAACAAAATTCTGTCAGTATAGTTGCCATGAAGCTTTGACCCATAACAGTTTTTCTGTATCTGATCTCTTAGCTACTTTATAAAAACCCTCACAATAATGATTTTTAATGAGATAGCGAAGGAAATAATACTAATATTGCTCCTACAGTGATGCTGAAATGCAATATACTGTCCAAACCATATTATTGAAAAAGTAAAATAACAATCTCAATGTATACTACAGCCTTCAATTCCTACAATTCTGAGACTGACCGTTCATACAGTTACAGACTTTATAGTGCCCAAATTCTACCATTTCAAAATACCACTTGCTTCAAATTGCTTTTTTAGGAGATACACCTAGTGCATAATGAATGACTTGAATCCATATTGTCCAAGTTAGTGTAGATTACTTTTTCAGTTGAAAGTCAAAAATGATTTTGTTTCCTAGAGAAATGATGTGAGCTGTTGACTGGGATTAACTCAGTCCCGTACTCCATATGAGAAGTCTTCCAACAGTTCCCCACTGGAGAATCAGCCACCTATAGGAATATATTTTTTTTCTTCCTGTTGGGTGTCTGTGTAGTCTATCTAACAACTTATTTTTAGATGGGTGCATGTATAGGTATTTTTTCTTTTGGATTTGAGTACTTTATGTTGCTTCATACAGCCTCATATCTACTACCTTTTAAAGAGGACTGTATAAGAAAAAATATGAAATAATATTACAAATTTCAATTTGCCTTTCTCTTTGCACATTTGTGATACTCTTGCTTCCCTTTTCTTTATCTTTTCTCTCATCTACTTCAAGTGTTTTGCATCTTCATTTTCCCTTTAAGCAGACAGAACTTTTAACTGTGTACAGATTTAAGGTGTCCCACTTGTTCATACCCTTTTCCTGAGGTAAGTTCTCTCCTAATTTCTTAATGGGCAGTTGTGCACTAAGACAGCTTCACAAGTATAATTAAATAGTTATGGGCTTTTCCAAGTGTACCTTATTCGATCTCCAACACCCTTCCCCCTCTTACCTGAAAGAGAAGAGAACTGCTGGGAGTCCGGTCTTCCACAAAGTATTTGCATCTCCTCAGCTGTGTCAGGCAGGGCTCACACTTCGCAGACCCTCGTACAGCAGAGCTGTGTCAGACCCTGCAGACTTGGGCTCCTGGCTGCCTACCATTTCCAATCCGATGCAGAAACCTTAGGCATGGTATGACTAACATGTCAGTCTCATCACATGACATTTTCACTGAAATGAACAGGTTTTGATTTGTTATTACCCCTGAACAATGCCGTACTTCTTGCCAACTTACCTTTTTGGGTGACTACTGTACACAAGTAGATGACAAGCCTGCTTCTATGCAACTTAAAGTTGGACAAATGTACACTTTATATTTGCAACACAAAATAAAGAGACACTAGTGGTGACTACTTGTTTCCCTCTACGTTAAATACACTTTGCACACAGGTGACAGAACATGGTCTTGCTGAGAAACGTTGCCAGTCCAGGAGGACTGACTCCAGGAACAGAGCACTGCTTGCTCCCTGCTGCCACGCAAGACCGCCCTGTGGAAACAAATGCCTTGAGTGTGCAAAGCGCCTTTTGCTGCATTATTTTTAACTATACTGGAGGAATGGGATTCTTGAGACAGAACTTACCTCTGTGGAAGCTGTCAAACGGAGTGTGGACTGGGCTCTGCAGCACATGTTCCAAACGGTATTGGGAACCGAGTTCCAATGTTAGCTTCTAAAGGTCTTAGAACCAGTTTTGTTTTAGGAAATATTGGATGCTAAAGACTAGAAGCAGTCTTTGCCCTTTTTTCCTTCAGTCTCATTTATTTATTAGCATACACACTTCAGAGTAACAAACAGTCAATACAGTCAATGTCAAAAGTGACCGTGGTCAGCATTGCATTGTAGTGTTCAGAACAGATGCACTGTGGATGATACAGGCCATTTGATCTCAGTACCATAACAAATAATAACAACAGCAATACAAAAAAATAAAAATAAAAAATAGCAAGAGCCCTCTGAGATACTTAAGGGTTTGGTCCAACTCCCATCAAAATCTTTCCCTATCATAGGAACTGGATCCGATGGTAAGTGAATATTCCACATGTATAAAATAAAGAGGGATTGAATTTGCATCACTTTGGTTAAATTTAATCCAAATTTATATCTGGGGGGGCCTTAACACCTATCATTTAAAAACGTATCTGATGTATTTGTTTGTTTATTTCTATACTGCACCTTCCTCCAAAGAATCTCACAGCATCTTGCAAGCAATAATGAAATACAGCCTCACACCATTCCTGTGAGGTAAGTACATACTATTCCCATCTGTAAAAGGGGAACAAAACTGAGGCCTAGGATAGTTATCTAAGGCCAAAAAACAAGCCATTGTCAAAGTTGGGGAAGAGAAGTCCTACTGCTAGATTCACACAGGCATGCAGCAGCTACGGTACTGAACGTTGCTGCATCTAACTAGTGAGTTTAATGACCTTGGTGTCTAACTCAGAGGTTAGCTGCTCAGCACCAAGGTGCCTCTGGCCCAGCATATCTTACCATGCTGTGGAAACGCATGTGATTTCAGTGTCTCCAGAGTGAGGCAATATCTCAGCAGAGGCATTAAAGAACTGTGTTCTAGACTTGTATGTGAGCAAGAGCCTTGGTTGTCATGCATCAGCTATCGTACAGTAAATGCCTGTGCAAAGGCATCATGTTGATCCTCCCATAAATACAACCTTGTTCAAGGCAACTTACCCCATAGTGAAAGAAAGCTATGCTGCTTCCTCGCATTAGCACGTGAGTGTACATACACAGGCACTCTGGGACTTCTGATGTGAATCAAGGTATCTAACTTACCCTGTGATAACTTGCTCATGAGCGCCTAGCCTCCAGCCCCTGAGAGCTCCAGTCCTCATTTGCAGTCCTACACTTGGTATTTGCTAATGAAAAGCTTCCTCCTTTTTGCCTTTCCTGTAACAGCAGCAGAATGTTAGATTGTGGTTTCTTCCTTTCTAACCCTTTGACAAGCCAAAGGGCCATTTCAAAACAAACTTGCTAAAACTATTTAGCATCTAGAACAGGTTTCCAGAGCAGGGACTGCTATAGTAGAGGTTTTCTGTTTTCCTGACCTCTCCAATTACTGCACAGCAATAAAGCACTTCCCATGTTTTCCCCTAAGACTATATACTGCAAACCATCCTTTGAGGTGCTAACAGCAATCAGGTTTTTTTGGAGCTACTGGTACCACATTGCTTCTACTTCTCCTTTAAAACAGGACATTAATTTTATAAGTGTGTGTCAAAGTCTCAAGTAACATTTGAGCATCAACTAACTTTTACCTTCTACATCCTCCTCCCACACCCCACCCCCAAAAATAAGTTGCACTGGTACAAAAGGTTCATATACGTGATAACAAAAAAAAGAAAGAATTCAACTCCAAAGGGTAATTAGGCAGAACACTAATGAATTGTATCACCTTAACAGTCTCACGTCTAACATCTCTAGTTTATTTTTTCCCCCTCTCTGAAATTGCAGTCTTATAGACAAGGTCTCGTTATTAAAGTCCTCTCCTGTAAGACCCGTCCGTTTACCTCCTTTTCCCTTTAAGCACTGCTAACTGATGGTTTGTTTACCTGTTGGCTGCAGGAAAGGAGGAAGAATATTTTATTTTTTTAAATTAAGTGTATGAAAGTCATCACAGAGTGATTTGTGATCTCATAGCAATTTCAAAATAGGAGGCATCTGGAATGCTAATACGTGTGCTTGCTATAGAAGACTCACCACAACTTCAAAAAAAAATGCATAAACTCTTTGAAACAGCTAATAAAACTTGAAAAAGTGAAAAATTCATTAGCATACTATTGTGAAAATAAACTCGATAAGGGCTCTGGGAGGCCACAGAAGAAACCTGTATTTGCAATGAACTGCAAAAATTATCTGTTTCAAACAATTTCTGTTTAAGGATGCAACATCTCCATGCCTCGCTATTTCCTACAATATACCCACTTTATGCCCTCTAACTTTCAGGCCACAATCAAGATCGAGTTTTAATACTGCTGTTTTGTTTAGAGGTGATCAAAAAGCTATTAGAGCTCATCTCTTAGTACAGTAGTGTGTTCTCTCTCTTTTTTTTTTTTTTTTTTTTAGAAATTCTTTTAGGCCCTTCAATTTTAATTACAAATGTTATAGCTGCATTTCATTCCAGAGCTGGACTGTACAGGTGGTTTTTGTTGTGTTTTTTTTTTTTTTTTTTTTTATGCTCACAGTCATGGTTACTTGAAATAGCAGTTTCCCAAAGCATGGAGTTACCTTCATATATCCTAAAGTTCTTGGAATCGCATCTGAGCACAGGACACTGGCAAGAGCGAGCAATTTCTGATCACCAAACATTACCAGCTTAAGATGTTAAAAGGGAATTAATCAAATACTAATATAAGTCTTGTCCTTATTTTGGAAACTCCATTATTATATATTTATATTAAAACCTGGAATGTGAGTGAACAGGTGAATACTGATAGTATTTATACTGCTAGTATTTAAAAAACTGTTCAAGTGGCTAGAGGCAACCAACAGCAATGGTAGGTGAAGCCATTAAAAGAAAATGCATCATTTCAGTCTTTCTTGATTTTAATCTAAACACTGAGGTTGTGCCTGGGCCACAGTGAAATAAAAACTAAGCACAAGTGGCCCTGTGATTCCAGACAGGGATTAGGGGATGTGACGCATTGACATTCCTCCCCCCAAACTGCCCTGAGTTAACAGCTGATACCTGGGAGAAAGGATGCCTAGGAATTGTCATTAGTGTAATGCTGTGAATGCAGAAACATTACCTTCCCGATTGCTGCTCCAGTCTATACACTTACATGACAGCATCATACTTGGGAACAGGAACATGGCCAAGAAGTCACCTCTTTCATGTGCATTAGAAGACAGTCAAACAGCGATCTGAAGAGATCACAGTGGTTGCTGGCTACTAGTGCGTGCAGGTGTGTGCACATGTATTGGGGCTTTACCTTAAAAATAAACAAGCCTTGAAAAAAACCCTTAGTCCCCCGGTCTGTGTGCCAGAGTGTTATTACCGATTTTTCAGAACTGCAGTTCAGCCACAAAAGGCCAAACTTGCCAAGCTAGGCACTTTTCCAGCAGCCCACCCAGTCTGAAAGTCAAATGTTTTTGGAGACAACAGTCTGCTATTCTCTCCCTAGAGAATCTGTAATCTCCTGAGAGGCTACATAAAAAGCAAGGCTGTTCTTGGACAGAAGTGAATTGAGGCTAGGGTGGGGAGAGGACTAATCAACAGCAGTTACCACATCCAGCCACTACAAACTGTTGTCTCCCTTTGCTCCAGGTTTCTTCTGATTATCACCAATCTCCACCTTGTGCACACCTATAACACAATGCAGCAGCTGTTGTTGGTCCAACCTATAGTATACACAAGAGCAAGGAGACTTGGAATTAGGGAAAAAAACACTCCTGCTGGTTTCAAAATTATGCAGTTCCCTGAAAAAATGTTATTCCTGCCCTGAAACCCCAATCACTTGCTCTTGTTCACTAAGATGTAATCTGAAGTCCCATCTGTTTGCCAGAAATCAGAATCGTTCTGGTTTACCATACAGACCTCTTGTCTCATGCTGGTGTGATTCCTGAGTATGGAGACCTTGATTCTCTGAAGACCAGCCTGAAGTTAGGCTGGTGCAATACAGACCAATCTGGAGTTAGTTACTTAGGTTCACAGAGGGCTGATGCAAATGTCATTTTGATAACTAACTGCTGGGTTCTGGAAGCAGTTCCCTCTGCACTGTGATGACCTCAGGAGTTTGGAGGGAGTTAAAGAGGTTTCCTTCTGAGTTATTCCAGTAGAGCAGAAAGTTACAAAGCAGCCCTGTAAGTTTTGTGCCACTCTCAACTCATCTTTCAGTGATGCTCTCCAAGATGCGAATCAAATTGTCCAATCCCAACAAGTACCCATCCTCCCTGTTGCCTTCTTGCCAGGGGATCCTGTGATCCAGTGTCTGCCCATCAGGGAGAAGGGTGGTCTTTCCAAAATCAATCAGCCACACATTGGCATTCCCACTGCCATCATGTACAAAAAGTAGTGAGCTTCCAACGACCTGGAAGGCAGATGGAGATGACATGATTAAAAACACATCTTTACGTCCCCCTTGTCACTTATGCTTCCAAGAAGACAACCTCCTCAGGTGACCTTCTCACCCGGGACCCATCAGACTTTGGGGCTGCACTGCTTGTACATTGACAATTTGCATGCCCCATTTGCATAACAGAATTGATCAGTAACATAAACAGGTACCTGGGTGGCAAAAGGGACCCAGAAGACAGAGGGGAGAAAAGCAGCTTGCCAGCTCACTTGGCAGCAGATCTCAATTTGAGCGATTCAGCAAAAGCCAGTAACTACTTTCAACAAAGACCATGACCTATGATTAACAAAATTGCCTCCAATGACAAGTGGAAATCAACAAGGAAAAATAAAGCATTCCCACTGGAACACACTGAAATTAGAGAAACCACAGGAAACTGGCACTAATAAACCATTCCCGACAGTGGCCTAGAGCTCTAAGTGCTCTAAGATTTATTATTCCTCAACGGGTTTAGTCTTCTATATCGTTGTGATGGAGGCTTTGACGTATCTACTGTTAACACACATTAGTTTTCTTCTCCTACAAACTCCTTTCTACTAATGCAGGGGGCTATTCTGAAGTACATCTGAATGGTAAAATGAAGCAGCAATGCACATTCACACAGTATTACACTCACTGCGCACCTCATGTCGCTTGAAGAAGTCCGAGGATTCAAGAATGATATGAATTTCCTGCAGACGCTTGAGGTATTTTTTCTGGAAGAAGAGGAGAGAAAAATACATAAACAGTTAGGGAGAGAATGAATGAGGATACCCTGCTTATGAGAAACAATATAATGAAGAGATCACACTAATTTTAAGCTAGAAGTCCTTTAAAACAGAGCCATCATTTCAAAGTTGATCTGAAAATACACTTCAACAGGCTTCCATAATGGAAGATCAGAATAGAGTTCCTCTGCTGCATGCATTACACCAACTGTACTTATCTGTCTTGCTTTGGACACAGCAATATATCAGCTGGATGCAGAACAGACTTCTTTTTTTTTTTTAAAAAAAAAAGAAAGTTTCAAGCAATGAAAAATTTTCATTCTAGCATAGTAAGAAGAGAGACAAGGAGCTCCAAACATATTAGGGGGAAAAAAAATTCAATGCATAAAGCTCTAGCAAACATGTTTAATAGTGCCCTGTATTACCAAGCGTGCTGCTCCTGGAGAGCTAATCTTCCATCATAATGACATCTACATCACACCAAAACACTATGACAACCCTTGAATTTCTGAAGACAGGAGACACGTCATGCCATCTACAACATGCCTGCTGTGCTTCCCTTGAAAAAACATGAATTCCTGAATACATGAATTGCTCTTTGAGGCAAGCCTCACACATTGGAGCACTGCCAGCCACCAGTCTCACTTCCTGTCCCCATGCTCTGTTTTATCTCTTCTAAACTGAATTCCCAAGTCACAAGTTCTTCTAACTTGTTCTAACACCCCGATACTTGCTTGGAAAGCATTGTCCTTCTGATATATTTTACACTCAGGGTGGAGACTGGTGGCGAGCCACAAGCTAGCCTTTCCGACTTTTTGCTAGCATGAGGAACCCGAGGTTGGCATGGCAAGAGCTGCCAGAATGGGTCTCAGCCAACCACATCTCCATGTCCAGTCCATCTGCTCAGAGGGACTGAAAGTCCAACCATTTTCCTCTTTGGTAGTTTAATCCATCTTGCTTGTATCAAAGGAAGCATGGCCCTCAAGCAAGTTGAACTGATCAAAGATTAGTCCATCTGAAGAGTTCAGACTCACCAGAATAGTTGTGTTGCCCTCAATGAATTCCACAAAAACTTGGAGAACTTGCTCCTGTGTCTTTGTAGTTTTGAAGTTTGTGTTACATGTTCCATCTGCCTTCTGCACAAAAACACACAGACAATTTGTACTATACATATCACTCCTCTCATCAGTCAATCCTCTTGAACCATCAGCAGCAAAGCTCTCACTAACCAGATGAAAGTAAGTAGTCAAACAGGAAGAGAGAAGATAAAGCAAGCAAGAGGTGGAAGAGAAAAGACACAAAAGCTGATTGGATAAAATTAAATGGCACTTCATTTCCTGTTGAGTGCAGTTTAAAAAAAAAAAAAAAGGCAAAACCAAACAAGTCATGATATTACCAGCCTGCAGGAGGGTTTTCCTCACATCTCAGCAGTAGTAGTGCAAAGTTCAATGGGGCAAACCACAGTGACCTCTTTAGTTGTCTGCTCATCTAGATATCTAGCTTGGTGTAGCCAAACCCTGGCTGGGAGGTGTATGGGGACATTTTCAAACCCCGTTTTACTCATTTTTTTTTCCTCCTCCATTTAGTTGGTTTTTTGTTGTTGTTTTTGTTTTTCAGTGTAGAAACCAAAGAACGGTGGTTAAGACTTGGTTCCTTTGCACATTAATATGACCTAGAAGTCACAAAAATTGAAAGCTAGCTCCAGACAAGAACAACTCAAGATTCGCAATGGAAGCTGTGACACCAATGCTAGAAGTGATGAGGCAGGTGTGTGAATTTTGGCAAAGAACAGTGTGTGAGCATGCCTGTACCTGGCTGGGTCCTGGAGAAATTCAGAGTATTTTTATGCTAACAGTACAGCTCAATACAGAAGCATCCTGCTCCTGAAAAAAGAACCAAGTCTTTTTGTGTGCTGGCAGCAGCCAGTTTGTGCTTATGAGGCTACAAGTACCTACGAGCAGCACATGAATCAGAGACATCTGTCAACACAGACTATACGAGTATGCACTTCTCCAAGAACATGCCTTGTGTCAAAAGACACTAATACAAGCTCTAGGACACGCATGTAAAATACTATAATTATTGCAACTGGTAGCCCCTACCCACAAAAAGCCTGCAAAATTATCAAATTATATTCTTCTCTGTTGTATCAGTCCAATGAAATCCCTGGTAATTCCGTAATCACTCATAATCCCTCATAGTTTCCATAATACCATTATAGGAGTAAATTAATAGGTCATCAAAATATGTTCCTTTCTACATGTTAAGAGTTGCTGCACCAAAACTAGTTAAATTCAGCTGTGGTCTCAGCAGGTGAAATGCTACTTATTCCACAGCAGAACTGGGACCTCTAATACATACATTAAAAAAAATCCAATAGTACTAAATTTCCAGATTTATCATGCAAAGAATGAACTGACTGAATGGCAAAGCCATGCAGAACATCCTCCCACCTACCAGACATTTTAGCAGGAGAATAAACAGAATTTTATTCCAAGGCTGTGGGCCAGATACAAGTGTGGCATGTCAGCCTGATGAGATGTATAAGTTATGCAAGAGAAGTTCAGCAGGTAGGCAGTACAAGTTAGGAGCCATCTGATCTGATGTACAGTAATACTCAACAGAACATGGAAATTTGGAGGTTAGTCTGATGTCTCGTAGCTCTTCTCTGGAGTAAGGTTATTTTAAAAATAATCTCTCCGCATGCCCTAAATCCTAGAGCAAATTCTGGAAGAGCTGCTGTGTTTTCCCTTCTATTCCTGTGTTCTTTTTTTTTTTTTTAACTGGATATACTAGTTGCTTCTTTCCTTGTTTAGAAATATTTTTATGATTTTGTTGCTTTGAGTGGTTGGCAGGAAACATAATTGCAGCCTGTCTTTTCCTGCAGTAAACATAAATCCTGGCTTTGAACTGCACCATCCCTCATATTCTGTATGAGGTCCTTGCAACAGCTCTGGGTGTACACGACCCCCAGGAGGTGCTTGCTCAACTTGCTCCTTTGTCAGCTCCCGCACGTACATCCCTGCACGGCAGAGCATGGTGCTGCACAGTCCAGCTAGAGGCTGCTTGCAGCTCTTCTCCCCAGATGTGAGCGTGACAAGGCTGGCAGGACAGCAGGTCTGGCTGTGCAGATATCGCTACCTATTTTAGCCTGTGCGGTAATGCTCAGATTACTCTGCAGTCTTCCCTTAAAGGGCGCTGGGTTGAAGTTGTGACCTAAATAGATTTATCAAAGATTAATTAATCAAATCTGATGTCCTTCTGGGAAAATGGCTATCCTGGCTGACATCTAAAGGAATGATACCAAAGGGAGAAGTAATTTCCAAAACTGCACAGAGATTCACTGACAGAATGGGAAGCAAGCACTCCTGATTCCCAGCCCCATGCATCTCTGCTCCTCTCAAAGTTTACTGTTGTAGAGACAGTGTTAGCAATACCAAGCCTTCAGGCAGTCCATTTGAGAGGAAACCTGCATTCTGAACCTCATTTACAGGGAGCCACTTCACATACGGGCTTCTATACTTTTACCTTCTTTGATTCCGCTTCCTACCCCAGCAGCCACAACGCAGGAATATTCTTGAACAACCACACAACGTATCTACTGACCTAACTCCAGGAATTATCAGTGTACTCAGGGAGAACAAGCCCTTTTTCCCATGAACCAGTCAGCGGCAATACGGATCCTTACACACTTTCCTCTCGAAATGGGGACCTCCGCAGCAGAGCTTTGCTGCTCTGCAAATATACAGAACGGGATGTACAGTTCAGCTCCCGTGAAACAGTGCTGGGAGTAGTGACTAGCTGTGTTGCTTTAACAACTTCTGTTGCCACTTCTCCACATACAAAAATAGGAGAATGATGCCTACATCTCTCATGACAGCATAGAAAGACAGACGAAAAGGTAATGCACTGGAGTACTCCAAAGCACTTCTTGTGCTTAAAACAAGATTAAGTATTTGTGCCCTGTTTTACGCAGTTCCAGCATTGTCTTTACAGAGGGAAATACCATGCAGTCTGCGTGCCAAGTGCTCCTCCCCACCTCTGACAGACAGCCAAATCACAAAGAACAAGACAGGAGGTTTTACTGGAGCTCCCTTATACTCCCTTAGCTCAGTCACTCTTCAGAACTCAACATAAATCTCTAAATCTTCTACTCTGGTCAAAGATCTTCTGAACATATGTAAAAGGTCCTGAGATATCTGGGTTTCTGATTCCATTACAAGAGCATCGAAGGGCATAAGTGGTACAGGATTAAAATAGGTACCATGATACATCATTAGATGGCTGAAGGGTAAGACAGAAAGAATGTTGGCTGAACTAGAGCCAGATCATCTCCACCCAGACAGTTCCCGCATGAGAATGCCTGTGTCTAACAGTCAGGAGTGGGTGGCACAGTGTACAGGGGGCCAGCACAGCATGAGCTGGAAGCACTAGTTCCTGTATCACAGCAGGAGAACCTGTGAATGAGGAAGGGAGAAGACAACACAGGGAAGCAGAGAAGAAAGGGGTGGTTAAAGAGCCTCTGCTCTGCTCACAAGCCTCACCCTCTTCTATCCCTTTCTTTTTCCTATTTGCTTGAACAATGAAACAGAAGCAAAACTAATTCAAATTATCACTTACGACATCCAAACATACCTAAGTTAAACATACATGCTGACAATGTGCACAGCTGTGCTCTGATGACCGTCCTGAAATCACACAGGGTAACCCATGCTAACATCTTCACAGCCATTGGCATGGGCCTCAGCTAGCAAGCAGTCATCCAGGGTTGAGGCGGGCTGGGGCAGCCCTTGCCACGCTCCGTGCTGCTACAGGTATCCCACTATCAGAACCCAAGCACACTAGTTTCAGGCTAGCTGTGACAGACCTATGTAAGCAGAAGATACTTCTGTTACATCCAAGTAACTTCATGAGGTTGCTGATATTCTAAGTGTAGGTCCTAAGGGCTTCTGGACAGTTACCTGATATTGCCATGGGATACAACAAATACAAAGAATTAATGGGTCGGAAAGAAAATTGCTAAGGTTCTTCTGTGTCTGTAAGGTAGTACCCTAGGAATGGTCTAAGGACACATTTTCATCAATTAAAATAGCAGATGGATTTTGTTGACGGACAAATTTTATCTCTGGGTTGTTTTTTTTTGGCTTTATTTCAGCCTATCTATACTGGATATTGTCATGTACTTAAAAGTAAAAGGGGTTTCCTCTATCCTAAGAATATCTGGCTGATGTTTTAACATGCCTTGCAAATAAGCATAACTGGAACAAAGCCTCTTTACTGTGATTCACTTGGAATAAGTATGATAGTTTCTAGTCTAAAGAAAATATTACATGAGGAGAGGCAGTTACTTAATTAGTTCTGAATTCTTCCTTACAAGTTTGATTGTCGTTGTATATACATTGTGTACCTGAGTGGCTTTTTCTCACAACATCTCCGTGGTTGAGCCAAGCATGGCTGATACACACTTGATGCTCAACTTGCTTGACACTACACTGTTATAATTACAATTAATGCTTTAAAGCCACAAAACATTGAACTCTATGGATTCAATTAATGCATTTTTATGTAATCCTTTGGAAAACCCAGCTACTGATGCACACTCGTGTTTTAACTAATCAACATACCAAAGTTCAGTCACCAAGAACAGGGAAAAGGATAATTATTACCTTAATCCCTTCAATTCTGAAGCCCAAGTTGGCACTAGAGCTGATTGTTTCCCTCCACTGCATGTATCGGGGCTTGGTGACAGCATGCTGGGCATTCTCCTCAGCTGTGGGAGCAAGAGGATCCACTTCAATCATTTTCTTGTACATGTCCTTACGCAGCTTTGGTTTCTCACGGGCTTTAGTCAGCTCCTCTTCCAGGTATGTCCTGCAAAAACATCACATCCCAACAAAGCTGCAATGACTTTGAAGCCTTTCTTTTTATAGCTTATAATAAACTAGCCTCAGGAGAGGTCAGCCAGAAAAGTATTCTCATTATCCTAGTTTTGCCTGTAAGGAAACTAAAAAGCATGGGCTCACGACTGCACAGGCTTGTTTAGGGAAACTGTAGAGGGCATCCGGATTTCTGTCACTCACTTCTGTTCTAACTTTACCTTTACTTACTGTTACGTGCTGTTGTTATGTCCTGCTTACAGAATGGGAGAAAGCTGAAGCCTATTCTGCCATGACATACAACTGTATTTTCAGAGGACAGTTAAGAGAGATGACTTGCAATGAAATCAAAAGCAAAGAGGCCTGCTGAAGTCTTACTGTCTTCTCTCTCCTTGAGAAAAACTTTAGTTATGTTATTTTTTCATTAGGCCTCAGAAAGCAATTAAGGTTTTGCATAATGTATCAGACAGAAGGACAGAATCACTCTTCATATAGTAAAAAGTAAAGAATAAAGAAGATTATCTGAGGAACTGTAGCTCCAAACACAAAGAAGCAACTAAGGAAAGGAAGGCAAAGGGTGACAAAATTTCCACATTTTGCTGTTATCACTCAACCCCATTAACCTGGCAGCCATTACAAAGGCACTATCCATGTTCTCAGCGTTCAACGGACTCCTAAAGCTTGCCTCTCTCCACAAAGCTTGCACTTATGAAGTGCCTGGAGTGTACTTTCTTCACTATGGTGTAAAATAAACAGGGGTAGTGTTTAGGAGTTGCTGTCACCCATTATCTGAGTGTCAACTACTTTGAATACAATAATGTACTGCTGAGAAATCTTTCTCCTCTTTCTTCTGGATATACCAGCACTACACATTTCTACTCTAATTTAGTAGACAGCTCCCTTAAGGTTCTACATCTATTTGAAAAAGCTCGTCTGCACTCCTGTAAGTTTTTTGTTTATCTTAGTAACTGAGCATCTAACTTGGCACCCAAAAGATTACTATGTGACAGTTTCTACCACTCTATACTGTTACTTCAGGCTCTCAACAGATTCCTTCTCTATTTGTTATGCTTAGATAACATTTTTGAGGTTTTCTTCTCAATCATACATAAGGAAAAAAGAAAAGCTAAAGAAAGTGAGAATCTGGAGAACAAGATGATAACATCACGCAGATGTGAGAGCAAGGAACAACAGAGTCAGTACTGGGCAAATGATCAACACTTCTCTACCAAGAAGATCAGCATGACTGAAGACTCACTTAAGCTTTGGAAATGGACTCTCTCACTGGTATTCAGCCATTCACATTTGCAGACAGGAATTACTCTTGGTGTTTTTTTTTTGAATCACTGCATACACAAAGATTAAATGAACTGGCAGTGAGCAAATCATGTCATTTTTCACCATGTATTTTCAGCCCATTTTAGAGAAACCTCATCCCAAATCCCTATTGAAAATATCTTAATGTGAGTCATTTTTGAGTCTATAGATCACTCGGTTGCCAGCATCCAGGTACAATCAGGCACCATTGGGACATTACTCTCCTCAGGTTGTCCAAGACAATTGCCAAACCAACAGCAGGTTGTCTGGACTGAATCCCAGTGCTCCAAAAAAGTTACTAAACTTTTCCAGACAAAGCACAACCACATGCCCCCTTCCTTTACTTCCTTCAAATGCATTCAAGTTAGAAAGCAAATTCTCTTTCATGTCTCACCTGATCCCCATCTTACAGTCCATCACACACGGCCCTTCAAAATCAGTAAGCAGGTCATCCAACTGAATGTAGCTCTCTCCATCTCTCTCCACCACACCATGGAAGCAAGGGACGCATGAGCGTAGCGGGTCTTTCATCAGTCGCTCAAAACACTCCTTTTCATTCTCTGAGAAGCGTTTGAGAATCTTCCCACTGTCAGCTGCCTTGAAACTTCCTAAAAAGAAAATCAAACACATACTGAAAAGCCTGGCCTGCAAAAGGGAAAAACACCTTCCCCCACTACTCCAGCCTAATCTACCTCAGCAGCACGACACCAGATAAAGGTTTTACCTGAACAAAAAAGATAACATGCTTCTTGAAAAATAAAACACTGAGGACAAACACAGCCATTGGCAGTGAACGTCTGTTTGTATACATTCCCATATCAGAATTTATAGCTTTAAGGAATGCAGCTGCTCCTAGCCATTTTTTTTTTCTTTTCCTTTTTTTTCCTTCTCCATGCTAAACTCTTTGTTGGGATATCAAACACTGCTATACTCATTAAAACGCACAGGAAGAAGCCACAGGCCAGACTTCATTAATGCTCTGACAGGCTATTTTAAAGCTGCCTAACACTGACAGGGTAGGCTTTGTCCTTAATCCTTGCATATGATACACCTGCTGAGTGTGTACGTACAAAAGCGGTGTGGTCAGCAATCATTAAATAGCCTCCAACATGCCAGAAGCCAAGCAGTGCCCTTTCTACACACACGCTGTGACTGCACATGCGTGTACCCTCAGGCACTGCCTCTGCTCTGGGGAGCCCTACTAATCTGCAGGTAGAGCCTGCAGCGCAATTGTTTTTACAGCCCTGGGTCCGAATGGCATCCAGTACAAAGGACAGAGTCTGCATAGGCCGAGATTGGCAGTCATCACACTGCAGCTGCAGAAGGTGCTCTCCTGTCCTGCAGCCTGCCAATAACATCTGAGGAAAGTACACATTTCATTCGGAGGTACCTTTTATCTATACAACATAAAATAGGCCCCAAAGCAGGGGCCTCATTAAACCTGAGGCTAGCAACGCACTTTTATCACAGCAGGATCCTTCAGCCATTGCAAATTGGTTCCTTGCCATCAAATCCTAGAACTGGCACTGCCTCTGCGCAAGTGCTAGAGTGGTTATGGCCCACGTTTTACTTTAGAAAGAACTTGTCATATCAGAGAACAGCTGCAAAAACGATGGACTAAATGCAACCACAGAAAACTAACTAAAGCAAACTGGAGTGCTCTCTCTCCTAATCAGATTCTGGTAACTCCTCAACCCTCTTCTTCCACCCTACACAAGCCCCCAGATGGGTTATGATTACGTCCCCGTGTGCCATTCTACAGAGACCAAGCCAACCCCGTACACACCAACAGAAACTGCAATAAAGCTGGGTCATCTTGGCACTGTGTGATACAGGTTAGTCCCACCCACACCACTGTGCACGTGCAGCTACTCCATTTCTAGGACTAAATAAATCTCTCTGCACGGCGTTGAAATGCACCATATTAGTGCATTAGCATATAAAGAGGTGGTTCAGGTACTGCATTAAAGCACGATGCAGCGTAGGTGCCTGCCCACATGTGTACTAATAAACCCCGCACTAGCACTTTAGGAATAAGGGCTGCATAGGAATTAAATGAAGCATGAGAGACGCAAGCCTAATGACTTCTCTTTGGTTTCTTGTTTTTTTCTTTGTGTGTGTGTGTTTTTTTTTTTAAATCTTAACAATGAAACTAATCTTACATGAGGAATGCACTCATTAACTTCCACTGACGCAAAATTAGACTTGGCTGATTGAGCTGCTCTTTGCACACATACAACGAATAAGGACAAGACTCACTAGGCAAACACCTGGCCATCAAATCAGTTGTCACCATATTTGTTCTTCTCCCAAGGCCTTACATTCACATGGAAGGTTTGGGGTTGGTAT